>NW_006921812.1:2986772-3014734 GCF_000298275.1 Orycteropus afer afer | reverse complement strand
CAATCCTACTTCCGTAGTGATACTGCCTCGGAAACCCAAGGAGGGGTCGCTATGAGTCGGGGCTGACTTGATGGCACATAACAACAACAACATCAGTTGAAGGTGATGCTGAGGACAACTAGCAATCACAATAACAACAACAGGAGCTATGTGGCAGATAATCCAGTACTAGTAATTTAGAATCAGGACACCTTTTGAAGGTAGTGTTAAATGTTTATATTGAAAGTAATCATAAGATTTTCAAATATATATAACATAGGTATTGCTATTTTTTTGGTTCACATTCAGTGTAAATTTCAAGCTAAAAATACATATTTTGCGAATCAGAATCATTATATCTAGAATTTTAACACAGTTTTAGCATATATATGTTTATTTGCATATGTTTTATGCTGCTGTTTTCATGGTATGTTTATGAGGGACCTAAACTACTAAGAATGTTCATTTCAATTAACTTTCACTGTTTTTATTAAATTCAAGGGCATGCTTGGGAAAATATCGGTGTTAGGGAGTAAGTTATTTTCTTCCAATCTATTACTTTCGTTTCCTCCTCTATTTATTCATTATTTATTTATATTACATTTGAAGCACAAGCACACTCACACAAATAATTACATGGACAAAAAGCAAAACAAAAGAAAACAAAAACGGTCAAACCACAATTTTAATTAAATTAAGTGTAATTATGCAATTTTCTTAAGTACAGATACCCACTCATCTACATATTTCTGATTTACAGAATCATTTACTTTGATTGAAGATAGATACTAATATCAGAATCAAATCACGAAGTTACCAAGAATACTACATTGTTCATTCTAATTAAAAGAATTAAAAAATTACAAATGAATTTCACATAATAGCAGCCCAATATACTTTTGTTTAATGAAATTATGTAATCTTTAAAGTAGAAGGCAAGAATATGTACTTCCAACTACAGTCTTTTCTAAAATAAATACAAAATCTTAAGTTATAGCTTTGAAACCATTACATTAGCACTGCTAGTATCTATTTGTAAATACTTATATTTACTAAATACCTACATCTAGGCAATTTATTCTTTTTACGAAAATAGGAGTTTGTGTTGTTGGGAAGATGATCTGTTGTGTGACCTCATAACTCTCACTTGCGACAATCAGAAGCTTTGGTCTGGAACATTCCTTGATAATGGAGGCTGTGAACTGAGTCTCCCTCTGTCTAGGTTTCTTCTTCCTTATCAAGGGAAACTCCTTCCTTGTTATGTCCCTAATGAGTAACTCTGTTATACTCCTGTGTGCACATTATATGGACCCTGGCCACACTCAGTGCTACAGCTATCCATATGGGCATGGAACAGGTTCTTTCAGCTGCAATACAAGATGCATGTGTGCAGACCACCAGCTCTGCATGGGCTGTGGGAAGTGACCTGCTGGCCATGGAGATCAGTGCATTATTAAATCTGAGCTTGTTCTGTCTCTTTTCTATGTAATTGTTTAAATCATCTCTTTCTTGATAATCTCAGACCTTGGCTGTATGTGTGTATGTGTGTGTGTATTTATCAAATATACAAACAAATTATATAAATCATGAAAAGGTAAATGACGTTGATCAGAACCGATTAAAGACATATTTTGCAGGTTTGGGAATAAAGAAAACAGAGGACAAAATTATCAATGTTGATCTCGTATTTTCTGCTGATTAAGTACTCATACTCAGTACAACTTTATTTTCTACTGGACCTATATGAGCTTGATATCTGATCCCTGGGGAGTTGATATTGAAGCCTTCTCTAATTTGTCTTTCTTTGACTCAGGAAATTACTGTTTGGACCACTCTAGGGTATATAAGGTAGGAAGGACTTTCAAAGATGCTGATATTACTTTGGTTACTTCACCAAAATTCTGCTCAGGAGGATGGAGATTTGCACAAGAAACACATAGAGTCATCTCATTGTTACCATTCCATTCTGAGCCAGGAACATAGCATCATTCCTCCTGAATACCACCTACATACACATGGAGGAGGGATGAGCACTATTGACTTCAAAGCCTGATCTTGCTACTTATTGTATTCATGGCTTTGGGAGTTACTTTCACATGCTATGACTCAAAGCCCACATTTGTAAAGTTGGTATTGTAACAATGCTTAGTTTATGCTTATTTGTCAGGATTAAATAAGTTAGTTTATTCAAAATTGTTAGCACAATCTTGACAAGCATCAGAAATCACTCAATAACCTTTTGTTGTTGTTGTTGTTATGTGCCATCGAGTGGTACCTGACTCATAGTGACCCCTAAGTCAGTATCACTGTTTCTGAGGCAGTATCACTACAGAAGTAGATTGCCCCATCTTCCTTCTGAGGAGTGGCTGGTGGGTTTGAACTGCCAGCCTTGTGGTTAGCAGTCAAGTGCCTTAGCCACTATGCTACCAGAGCTCCCTCAATAACCTTTAGTAATCATAATCATTCAAAGGAAGCTAGTAAATAATGAAGTAAACCAACATAAAATGGAGTCTCCAAAACAAATAACATGCATTTCCTATAGTTGCAGTATTTAAATCATAACTAATTACTACAAGTTAGGACAACTGAGACATCAGGGAAACAACTCACTCCAGCATTGACAGGAACCTGTGAAATATACCATATGGCATTGTGGGATTAAATTGGTATATGTCACAGGTTCCTGTTGATGCTGAAGTGAGTCCTATATGTATATATGGGAGCTCCAGTAGTGTAGTGCCTAAGGCATTTGACTGCTAATCAGAAGGCTGGAGGTTCAAACCCACCAACCACTCCTCTGAAGGAAGACTGGGCAATCTACTTCTGTAGTGATATTGCCTGGGAAACCCAAGGAGAGGTCTTTGAATTAGATCCAACTCAACGGCAGTGAGTTTGGTTTTTTGGTTATATATCTACACACACACATATATGTATATGTCTAGAAAACATGTTTTTAATGCCAAGGCCACTATTACTAGAAAATTGTTGTTGTTAGGTGTTGTCAAACTGGATTTGACTCATAGTGATCCTATGTACAACAGAATCAAACACTGCCCAGTCCTGCATGCACCTTATCACATTTGTTGCTATGCTTGAGTCCAATGTGGCAGCCATTGTGTCAGTATATCTTGTTGAAGTCTTCCGCTTTTTCACTGACTGCCTACTTTACCAAGCATGGTATGCTTCTCCAGGGACTGGTTCCTCCTGATAATGTGATCAGAGTATAAGAGGAGAGGTCTGGCCATTTCCGTTTCTAAGGAGCATTCTGGCTGTACTTCTTCCAAGACAGATTTATTCTTTCTTTTGGTAGTCCGTAGAATATTCGATATTCTTCATCAACACTATAACTGAAGGAGCTCTGGTTGTGCAATGGTTAAAGCAGTCATTCTGTGGGAGAAAGATGAAACAGTCTGTTTCTCTAAAGATTTATAGAATTAGAAACCCTATCAGGCAGTTTTCTGTCCTCTGGTTCCCTTTGAGTTGCAGTTGAACTCAATGATAATTTTTTTTTTTTTTTTAACACAATAATTCTGGTGGCTTAGTACCTATGACATTTGACTGCTAACCAGAAGGCTGACAATACAAACCCACCAGCCACTCCTCAAAGGAAGACTGGATAATCTACTTCCATAGAGATACCACCTCGGAAATCCAAGGAGGGGTCACTATGAATCAAATCAACTCAATGGCAGTGCATTTAATTCTAATGCATCAATTTCTGTGGTCTTCCTTATTTATTATTCAGCTTTTGCATGCATACATGAGGCAATTGCAAATGTCATGATTTCTGTCAGGTGCATCTTAGTCTTCAGAGTGATATCTTGGCTCTTCAATACTTTAAAGAGGTCTTTTGTAACACATTTGTCTAGTGCATTGGTTTCTTGACTGCTGCATCCATGGAGTTGATTGTGGATCCAAGTAAAATGAAATCTTTGACAACTTCATTTTTTTCCCCCTTTACATTTATCATTATTTTGCTTATTGGTCCTCCTGTGAGGAGTTTTTTTCTTTATGTTGAAGTATAATACATATTGAAGATTGTACTCTCTGAACTTTGTCAGTAACTGCTTTAAATCATCCTCACTTTCAGCATGCAAAGTTGTGTCATCTGCATATTGCAGATTGTTAATGAGTCTTCCTCCAATCCTGATGCTGCATTCTTCTTCATATAGTCCAGCTTCTCAAATTATTTGCTCAGGACACAGATTGAATAATTACAGTGAAAGGTTACACCCCAGAGCACACTTTCTCTGATTTTAAACCATGTAACATCTCCTTACTCTGTTCTAATGACTGCCTCTAAGGCTATGTACAAGTTTCATGTGAGCACATTGAAGTGTTCTAAAATTCCTGCTCTTAACAATGTTATCCATGATTTGTTATGATCCACACAGTCAAGTACCTTTGCAGTCAATAAAGTACAGAGAAGCAGCTTTCTGGTATTCTCTACTTTCAGACAAGATCCATCTGACATCAGCACTGATATCCTTCATCCCACATCCTCTTCTGAATCCAGCTTGAATTTCTGGCAGTCCACTGATGATATATTGCCACAACTGTTTTTGAATTATTTTCAGCAAAATTTTACTTGAATGTGATATTAAAATTAATATTAATTAATATACTTTCTGTTAATGTAAAGGAGTCTGACTGACTTTTGTATGTTGAGCTTGTACCACACCACTTTGCTGAAACTATCAGTGAATTGCAGTAATTTTCTTACTCAGTCTTTTGGATTTCTATGTATAAGGTTATATCATCTGCAAATAGTGATAGTTTACTACTTCTCTGCTAATTTGGATGCCCTTTTTTCTCCCTTTTTTTGTCTTATTGCTCTAGAAAGGGCTTCAAATACAATATTGAATAGGAGTGGTGATAAAGAGCATCCCTGTCTGATAACTGTTCATAAGGAGAATACTCCCAGTCTCTTTCGATTGCAAATTATATCGGCTGTTGGTTTTGTGTATATGACCTTAATTATGTTGAGGAATATTCTTTCTATTCCTTTTTTTTTTTTTTTTTTGTCTGGGTTGGACCTGAGTCATAGCAACCCCTCCTTGGGTTTCCAAGGCGGTATCACTACGGAAGTAGATTGCCCAAATTTCCTTCCAAGGAGTGGCTGGTGGGTTTGAACCACCAGCCTTCTGGTTAGCAGTCAAATGCCTTAGGCACTATGCTATCAGAGCTCCCATTCCTATTTTATTCAGTATTTTTATCAGTATTGAATTTAGTTAAATTTCTTTTCTTTCAATTGATATGATTGTGTAGTGCTTTTTTTTTTCTTTTTTTTTTTAAATTTCTGTGACAAATCACGTTGATAGCTTTTCTAATGTTAAGCCATTCTTCCATACCTGATATAAATCCCACTTGGTGATGATGTATTGTTCTTTTGATATGTGGTTGGGTTCTTTGGCTAGGATTTTTCTGAGAATGTTTATGTCTGTGTTCATGAGGGATATTGGTCTATTTCCTTTTTAGTGGTGTCTTTGCCTGGCTTTGGTATCAGGATTATGCTCACTTCATAAAATGACTTCATGAGTATTCCCACCTTTTCTATATTCTGGAATAGTTCGAACAGAACTGGTGTCAGCTCTTATCTGAAGGTTTGATAGATTTTGCCAGTAGAGTCTTCCAGGCCAGGACTTTTTTTGTTGGTAGTGTTGATAGTTTGTTTTTTGCAACCTGTTCAATTTCTTATTTTGTTGTGGGTCTGTTCAAATTTGCTACCTCAGTCTATGTTAGTTTAGGTAGGTAGAGTATTTCTAGAATCAGTCTGTTTCTTCCAGCTTTTCAACTTTGTTGGAGTACAGTTTTTTAAAGTATCCTGATAATATTCTTTTAATTTCAGTTGGTTCTGTTGTGACTTTACCCATTTCATGTTTTATTTGTATCTTCTCCTTCTTTTCCTTTGTTAAATTTGCCAGTGGTTTGTTGATTTAATTATTCTTTTCTAAGAACCAACTTCTAGTCTTGTTGATTCTTATTATTGTTTTTCTGTCTTTCTTATTTCTCATTGAATCTTTATTATTTCTTTTCCTCTGGTGACAGTAGACTTTTTTTTTTTTTTGCTGCTCTTTTTCTAATTGTTGGAGATATTGGGTTAAGGTACTAATTTTTTTTTTCTTCCTTTTTAATGTGGGTGCTTATTGTTATAAATTGTCCTCTGAGCACTGCTTTTGCTATGTCCCAAAGATTTTGGTGTGTTGTATTTTCATTCTTGTTTGATTCAAGGAAATTTTTAATTTCATTTTTTATTTCTTCTATTATCCAGTAGTATTTAAGCAGGGTGATATTCAGTTTCCATGTGTTTGGTTTTTTGCTTTTTTTTTCCCCCCATTGGTCTTCTTGGTACTGATTTCTAAATTTATAGCATTGTGATCTGAGAAGATGTTTTACAGGATTTCAATGTTTTCAAATTTATTAAAGTTTGTGTTTTGGCCTAACATAAGGTCTATTCTGGAGAATATTCTATGTGCACTAGAAAAGAATTTATATTGTGCAGTTGTTGGATGAAGTGTTCTGTATATGTGTATAAGGTCAAGTTGATTGATTGTATTGTTTAGTTCTTCTGTGTCTTTCTTTTCCTCTCTAGTTCTCATCTTCATCAAAAGTGGTGTATTAAAGTCTCCTACTATTACTGTGGGTTTGTCTATTTCTCTTTCAGTTCCTTTAAAGTTTAATTTATGTATTTTGGAGTTCCTTCATTGTGTGTGTATTTATTTATTATGGTTATTTTCTCTTTTTCAGTTGATATCTTGAACATTATATAGTATCCTTCCTAGTCTCTAATTATGAATTTTTCTTAAAATCTATTTTATCAGAAATTAATATTGGCACTCCTGCTCTGGTTTGATCACCTTTTAGTTGATATTTTTTTTTTCTGACCTTTGATTTTTGTTTGTTTGTTTTTTCTTTGAGTCTAAGGTGTGTTTCTTATAGACAGCATATTGATGAGTCATGTTTTCTTACCTATTCTTCAACTCTCTGTCTGTTGATTAGTGCATTAATTCATTTATATTCATTGTAACTGTTGACAATTATGAATGTATTGTGGTAATTTTGTTACATTAAAATCATTTTTTATTATACATGCATTATATTTAAGGTTTTTATAATTTTGAATTTTATAGAAATGCTTTATGTTATCTGTATTTTTACACCTACTTTTCCTCTCTCTCAATATTTTGGATATTCTTTCATTTGTTTATTCATTTAATGATAAATAGTACTTAACTAATGAATATAAGAATTTATATAACTATTTTTTTTGTTGTTGGATATATGAATTGTTCCCCAATTATTTTTTTAAAAACTGTATCTCTCTGTAAAGGCTTATACATATCTGCTTATGTGCACATACAGTAATTTTTAGGAGTGATATTCTTAGATTAAAGAGTATGCAAATATTTCAGTTTTCAGGATTAAATGTAAATTTTTTTCAAGGAAATAATACCAATTCACACTTCCCAAATTGTATAAAACTTCTATACCGGTATGCTTAAATTCTTGCATAGAGATTGTATCGTAGGTTTTTAAAATCTTTGCCCATCTGAGGGTATTGAAATGACAGCTTATTTTGATTTGTTTGTTTCTTCCCTAATTACTTAAAAGTTGAAGTTTCACCTGGATTTTTTAATTAATGACTAGAGTATGTTTTTGCATATTTCCTACTTGGGTATTACCTTTTCCTTAGATTTCCAAGAGTTTATTATATTCTGAATAATGATCTTTTGTCAGTTATATATATTACAATTATCTTCCACGGATTATGGCTATTCCTTTTACATTGTAAACTTCATAAACAAAGGTTATAAACTATAAAGTAGTAGAATTTATAGATATATTCCTTCAGGAAAAGGAAAATTATGTAGTCAGCTGCATACAAATTTTTTTTCTGTTATATGATAAAAGCTTTATTTCTTTGCAAACATGTTGACCAGTTTAGAAAAGAGACAATATGCTGAATTTTCCAAAACAAAACAAAAGTATCTGTTAAATTTGTGGGGCAATAAAGAATGTATAGATTAAATGACAAAGTAAGGAAGAGAATCACAGCCATGGCCCATTTGTTAATGTTTAAAGTACATGTCCTCTGGCTTTATTCAAGTAAATAAAAGTTAATCATAGATATATGTTTGTAAATAACTTGTTCATCCTTGTTTTATGATGTTGGACTATGCTGTAGTAAAATCTACTAGATGAATTATGTCACAAGAAAGAATTGATTTTTGGCAGATTCATATTATTAACAGACATTTATTTCAGAAGTCCTCATTTTTTTTTTTTTTTTTTTTTCAGGTGTTCTAGTTACCTAGTGCTGCTCTGCCAAGAAATATACCACAAATGGGATGCTCTTAACAAACAGTTTATTCTTACAATTTGGAGCCTTTAAGTCCAAATTCAATGTGCCAGGCTCTAGGGGCTGGGTGAAAGCCCCTCAACCTTGGGGTCTAGCTCTGCCTCCTGCTTCCGGCCCATTGGAGCTAGAAGCATTTCTTCACTCAGATAGTCGCTGGCTGCTGAGGCTGAGAAGGCCCAAGGTTGACAAGTAAAAAGGCACAGTCCCAATGTTACCAAACCACATGGCAGGCCATTAATTCATGTCCATTGTAAGTCCCAAGGTCGGCAGAGCATAGCAGGCTGCTGAGCAATGACACAGCTACATACACGAGCCAAGCATGCTAGACACCATTCCTAAAGCTTCTCCTTATATACAGGAAGCAGATCACATCCCAAAAGCAGCTACTCAGCTGCTTGTGGTAGATCCCACCATGGAGTTGATTGCCAGTCTCATCACGGGGAATAACTACCACCAGCTGCCCAGCCACTCAACCAGGTCTAGCCAAGTTGACACACAAATCAAACTACCAAAATTCCACCCCTTGTCAACCAAATGAAGATCTGTACAGACACCAAGTTGACAAGGGCTTTAGCCTGTCCATCCACCTATCCACCTGTATAGCCATGTTTGCCTTCACTGACAACACAGTATGTGCAAAAGTGTTCATCCTTGTTGTCTGGACCTACAATGCATCTCTCCATATCCTCCTCTTCCTCAATGCCACCATGTTGATCATTCACACTTGGTACACCACCCTTCCTTTCACCCAAATCAATACTTGTGTCTGCCTATCTAACAGTGCTCTCTCCTCTTCCCTCCTACCCCTGGCATCCAACAAAGAAAATTTATCTCCATATATAAACCTTTTCCTGACCTCTTACAATAACGAACTAATACAATCAATATTTGTCCTTCTGTGTTTGACTTATTCACTCAGTATAATGTCCTCAAAATTCACCAATGTTCTGAGATGTTTTGCAGATTCTACATTTTTCTTTAGGGTTGCATAGTATTCCATTGTGTGTATGTACCATAGTTTGGTTATCCATTCTTCAGTTGATGGGCACCTAGGTTGTTTCCACATTTTGGCTGTTGTAAATAGTGCTGTGATGAACTTGGGTGTGCATATATCTGTTCTTGTTCTGGCTCTCACTTCTTTAGGATATAGACCTAGTAATGGAATGGGTGGATCAAATGATATTTCTAATTCCAACTTTTGAAGGAATCGACATACTGTTTTCCACAGTGGTTGTATCATTTTACAATTCCACTAGCAGTGGATGAGAGTCCCGATCTCTCCGCATTCTAACCAGCATTTGTTATTTTCTATCTTGTTGAACTTTGCTACTAGTGCTGGGGCCAGGTGGTATCTCATTGTTGTTTTGATTAGCATTTTTCTAATGGCTGATGATCATGAGCATTTCATCATATATTTGTTGGCTGCCTGAATATCCTTTTTGGTGAAGTGTATGTTCATGGCTTCTGCCCATTTTTTAGTTAGATTATTTGTCTTTTTGTTGTTAAGATGTTGGAGTTTCCTATAAATTCTAGAGATAAGTCCCTTGTCAGATGTGTCATTGCCAAATATTTTTCTCCTAATCTGTAGGTTCTCTTTTGACTCATTTGGAGAAGTCTTTGGTACCACATAAAAATTTCATTTTTAGAAGGTCCCATTCATATAATTTCTCTTCTGCTGTTTGTGTATTTTGGGTTATGCTTGATAGTTTAATTATGCCATACATTAAAAAAAAGAAAAAGAAAAGACACTCACTGCCGTGGAGTCAGATCTGACTTGTAGCGATCCCTCCTTGGGTTTCTGAGGCAGTATCACTACAGAAGTAGATTGCCCAATGTTCCTTCCGAGGAGTGGCTGGTGGATTTGAACCACCAGCCTTCTGGTTAGCAGTCAAATGGTTTAGGCAGTACGCCACCAGAACACCTAATTTTGCCTTTAGTTTTTCCCTGAGGAACTTTGTAGTTTTAGGTTCCGTGTTTAAGTCTTTGATTCATCTGGAGTTAGTTTTTGTGTTTGGTGTGAGGTACAGATATTGTTTCATTTTTCTGCAAATGGATATCCAATTTTACCAGCACCATTTATTAAACAAACATTCTCTTCTCCATTTAATGGATATAGGCCCTTTGTCAAAGATCAGCTGACCATAGGTCAATGGATCTATTTCTGGGTTCTCAATTCCATTCCATTGGTCTATGTGTCTGTCATTGTACCAATACCAGGCAGTTTTGACTATTGTGGCTGTATAGTAGGTTTTGAGACCTCCTACTCTGTTCTTCCTCTTCAATAGTGCTTTGCTTATCCAAGGTCTCTTTCCTTTCCATATCAAGTTAGTGATTGGTTTTACCAGATCCTTAAAGAATGTTGATGGAACCTGGATTGGGATTGCATTGAATGTATAGTATAGATTGCTTTGGTTAGACCTGGAACTTTCACGATGTTCAATCTTCCTACCATGAATTTCTTGAAGTAGTCTTTTATAGTTTTCTTTGTACAGGTTTTTTGTGTCCCTGGTAAGATTTATTCCCAAGTACTTTATTTTTATTTTTTTTGCTAGCTATTATAAATGGTATTGATTTCCTTATTTCTTTTTCAGCAATCTCTTTGCCAGTGTAGAGGAATCCAACTGATTTTTGGATGTTGATCTTTATCCTGACACAATGCTAAATCTCTTATTTAGTTGCAGCAGATTTTTGAATGAGTTTCTAGGGTTTTCTATGTATGGTAGCATATCATTAGCAAATAGGGTAGTTTGACTTCTTCTTTACCAGTTTGGATGCTTTTGGTTTTCCTTTCTTGCCTTATAGCCCTGGCTAGGACTTCCAATACAGTTTTGAATAGAAGTGGTGATAGAGGTCATCCTTGTCTGGTTCCTGTTCACAAGGGGAATGGTTTCAGTCTCTCTCCATTGAGAATAATGTTGGCTGTTGGTTTTGTAAATATGCTCTTTATTATGTTGAAGAATGTTCCTTCTATTCCTTTTTTGCTCCTGAGATATTTTGATTCCTGAGAAAATTTCTTTGAATAAGTATTGGAATAATTGATTAAAGGCTTGACTAGTAGCCAAAAGCTTGGTGGTCCCCTTAGAAGACAAACCTGGCAATCTGCTTCTGAAACTTCATAGTATTGAAAATTTTGCTATGAAGCACATTTCTACATGGGATCAGCATGAAAACAATAAAAAACAGTAAAATAAATATTGTCATTCAGTCAGTTCTGACTCATGGCACTCATGCATATACATAAAGTAATGTTCTGGAGAAAGTTGCAAGGAGGGTTTGAAAGATGGCCAGGTTACAAACCATACCCACTCTCCTATACTTGGGAGGGATTGATGATTTAATGGTAGAAATCTTTTTCAAACTTTGATTTGATTGCTACCCAGTGTGCAGTGAAGCTGTGTGTTGTTATGATGCTTGAATAAATTTCAAGAATGTTTCCAGACAAACAGAGACTAGAAAGGAAGCTGTGGTCTGATCTAATTGTACACTGGGTACTCTTGAAGGTAACTACAACAACCTTATATTTATCATGTTATTGTTGTTGTTATGTGCTGTCAAGTCAGACACAACTCATAGCGACCCCTCCTTGGGTTGCCAAGGCAGTATCACTATGGAAGTAGATTGCCCAACCTTCCTTCCATAGGTGTCTTGAAATGTGATTTTTTCCCCAAGTCATTCATATGGAATTTATATCATGTTATTATTAACTATTCTATCATGTATAGCATGCTTTATGTGGGTCATTTTCTTGTTATTAAAAGAGATAAATATAGAGGTTAGGAGCTCTAGTGGCATAGTGCCTAAGGCAGTTGACTGCTAACTACAAGGCTAGTGGTTCAAATCCACCAACTACTCCTCGGAAGGAAGATTGGGCAATCTACTTCTATAGAGATACTGCCTCAGAAATCCAAGGAGGGGTGGCTATAAGTTGGACGTGACTCAATGGCAGTAGAACAATTAATAATTAGCATAAATGAAAGAACAGGATCTCTGGTAGCATAGTGCCTAAGGCACTTGACTGCTAACCAGAAGGCTGGCAGTTCAAACCCACCAGTCACTCCTCGGAAGGAAGATGGGGCAATCTACTTCCGTAGTGATACTGCCTCGGAAACCCCAGAAGGGGTCGCTATGAGTCGGAGCTGACTCGATGGCACATAACAACAACAAATGAAAGAAAAATTCACACGTTAATTTCAATTGTTAATTGTTTCCTCTTACCTTTTTGCTACCTAGAATTATAATCCTATAGCTGTTTAATGAAGTATATTTCTTCTGTATAGCTGCAGTTGATGTTCATATATCTTTTCATGTGTCAAATATATTAATGAAGATATATTTTTTTCTGATACTGACAAACAACAAAGCAGATTAAACACCAATTTGCAATCTGCAGATAGAAGTCTGAAAATAAAAATTATGTTAATTGACTCTGTATTTTTATGCAAATTTGTATATAAAACCTACAAAATATAATTTCACGTTTTAGTATTTGTGTAGCTTCTTTATTATTTTGGGATTATCTGTGGACATTTTCCCAAATATTTAAACATTCTATAACCTAAGGAGGGTCACTGAGTCGGGGCTGACTCGATGACACATAACTACAGCAACAACAACATATTGATTTCCTTGGAAAATTATTAATTTTAGTTGTTGTTGTTGTCATGTGCCGTTGAGTTGGCCCGCTATGAGTTAGCGACCCCTCCTTGAGTTTCCGAGGTGATATCACTACAGAAGTAGATTATTCAACCGTCCTTCTGAGGAGTGGCTGGTGGGTTTGAACTGTCAGCCTTCTGGTTAGCAGCCAAGTGCCTTAGCCAGTATGCTACCAGAGCTCCTTAATTTTACTTAGTATAAGTAATTTATGGATATATTTTTAAAGATGAAAGCCTTGTTATAGCACCCAAGCCATTTCACATTTACTTTATAAAGTACTTTGATTCTCACCTTACATTGCTGAACAAACTTTAATGGTTTTGAAGCAAACTTTAATGGTTTTGAATCAAATCACATTTCAGATAAGAAAAATCCAAAAAGAAGAAATACTTTTTAAGAGAGGAGCTGTTCTGAGAATAGATTACTTCCTTAAGATCCTAAGACTATTAATTCTTTTCCTTTTCCCCCAGAACTCTTGAAACATTTATAAATGTAATTCTAAAGGTTTAAAAGAACCATATTTTAGGAAACAGCTACATATCTATGTAGTGTATCTATATAACTTTATATATACATGTGTATGCATATATGTGTGTGTATGTGTATGTGTATATATATATATATATATATACACATACACATACACACATATATGCATACACATGTATATACACACATATATATATATGAGACAGAAAACTCTTTCAGATAGCAATACTCTGCTTTTTTTTCCCCCCAGAAAACCAAGGAGAGCTGTACAATATATAGGAACTACAACCCTATTATGTACTGTCTCTTATGGAGATCAGCATTTGCCAGAGTGATTGATGTTTTAGCTAGCCTAGCCTTACCATAGCCAGGAAATTCTGGCCAATTAAGTAGGAAAAGAGAGAACTATCAATCTAATCAAAATTGACAATCACTCTACCTCCACCATTAAAACACACACTTAGAAAATCATATTCGTCCATCTGGTCCTTTTTTGAAAGGCATCAAGTGCTAGCATTTTGTTTTTCCCCCTCTGTGCACAACATGATGTCTAATAAGTGTTAGGAACAAAAAATAATAATAATTACAGTAAGTTGTTTTCTAAAAACTAGAACTATTTTAATGAAGGTGCTTAACCTAGACTGATGAGGGAACTGAACCAGTTGAACTTTGGATAGCCTCTTTCATGTGACTTGAGAAAGGTGATGAATTTGCCAGTGGAGTGGGGTTTTAAAACAGTGTCTGCACATTGACTTTTTCGTGTAAAGGTAGGCTTCAAAATGTCTTCTGCTAGACATAATACATTACATGGTTCCATTTATATGATGTCATATAGTAATTGTATTAATTAATTATTTAATTCAAACATAATTATAAAAGGCCCATGTTTTGCCTATAATTTTCCTAAGTAAAATAATCACAATCAGAGCATAGCAGAGGACACAGGTTCATATAATCCTACCAACAATATGGTGTCATAAGTAGTACATGTAATGTGTGAAATGCCAGGGCTGCATTGAGTGATTTAAAAATGGTCTTTACATTAAAGGATGTGAACCTTTGCAGAAGCTATGAGGGGATCATAGGACCTTGGAGTTGTGGGTGATGTAATACTGTATCCAGAGGATAACTGACTTTGGGAGGTACCTAGACAGTCCTACAGAGTACTAATAATAAAGAGATAGGCAGAAAAGTAGAGTCCATTTGTGAGACTCTAGTACAAAAGCTGGAAACATCTGTCTAGAAGAATAAAATTTAAACAGACAGTAAGTAATAGAAGTTAGAGTTATCTCCTGAGTATCTTGATGATGTGCCCAAGTGCTTTATATTGCAATTGCTGTCAAACATAGTAATATAGGACAGATGTAAGTAGAGCATAAGGAGTCTAATTTAATATGAAATTAAAAGAGTCATTGTGATATAAAAAATATACTTAAAAACAATTTTTCACAAAATATTACTGCTTTTCTGGTTGAAAGGAATTATGAATGCTTTTGATATAACCAAAAGACTAGAATATTTATTTGCAAAAATATTCATGACCATTTTGGGATGTCCTGCATCTACTTTAAATATAGTGATAAGACATCCAGAAGCTGATGTACATATGATCCTGGAAATAATGGAAATGATCTTCTGGAAGAAGTTGGAAGTGAATCTGTAGATTTAGGAGAGATATGCACAGAATAAATAGTTTGTGCAGTGGCAACTGGTCTATCATAGGGGAAGGAAAAAAGGAATAAAGGAAAGACTTTATGAAGCCATGATTTTAAGGAAATGGAAGGGAAAAATCATTTGAATGGTCAACCAATGCATTGTTAAGAAGAGAAACAATGTTGTGTGACATCAGGGAGGCTAAAAGAGACATCTCATAATCAAAGGCTATCAATATAATATTGTGCTACATGATGACAAAGAACATTGATATTAAGAAAACTATCTGACTCAATATTTGGTAATGAAATTATGAGAATATTTATAAAATACAAGTTTATGAATTATTTAAATACTAGATTATGAAATACTATCAATAACTGGAAAAATAATTACTTATTTATTGATGGAGTGATTGACTCATGTTAAAAACAATGGAGATGCAAGGTAGCTTGAAGAAAGAGAAGTATATCACATATAACAGCCACTTACTACTTTCTGGCTAATGTACCAACAGATAAAAGGAAAGGGAAGCACGAAGAAGATGATATTAACCAGATCATACAAGAGAGTAGAAAAATAATTTGTTACATAAAGATCTAGAAAAAAGAGGAGGAGATAGTACTGTTCTAGGAACCTAGACTACAACTGAGTAGATATGATGAAATACATAGCTCAAAAAAGAGTAACCATGGGAAAAAGAAAAGATATTAGCTCCTATTTATATTCTCAAATAAAAATGTGGTTTTCAGTGGGATATTGATGTGTATTTTATTATATTGAGATTCTGTATAAAACCAAAACAAACCTCATAGCCATTGAGTCAGTACCAACTCATAGTGAGTCTTAGATATATAACAGGGTTTGAACTGCCTCATAGTGTTTCCAAATCTTCATGGAAGCTGACTGCCACATCTTTCTCCCATGGTCAGGGCTGGTGAGTTAAAACTACTGACCTATTATTGAGCAACCAAGCCCTAACCACAGGCCACAGGTCTTATATTGTGTATACCTTTGTATTTTTATTTATCAAATGACTTACCCACTATGCCACCAGGCCTCTTTTTATCATATATAAACATATTAATTACTGCTTATATACATGGAATGCCCTCATTTCTAGACTTTTTTTAATTAATTCATTTTGTAGATCTTTCCACATGTTGAAGTATAAAAACTGGAAGACATAATGATGAATCTACTCATATATAAATTTGCACATTATAATGTACAAATAATAAAATAATTTATTACTATTTAATAAATATTAAATATAAATATTTATCCTCTGGATACTCATGTAAATATTAAATGTAAATAATAAAAATATATTACACATGGTCAATTTAAATAACTGCTTGGCTTATTTTATCAGATAATTATATCATGTATGAAATATATGATTTTGTATTTTTATAACTAGATTATTCTAGAAATCAGAATTTCCCACTGTATCAGATAATAAGGAGCTTTCTTTTAACAACATGTTCCACAAAAGTGTATCTTTACTTAAAATTCAGTACTACTCAACTTTCCCTTTACTTGGAGTTAGGCAAAATATGAAGTTAAGAGAATAAACCTTCAGAAGGTCAAAACTGTCCAGGACTTCTTACCCAACCTGCAAGGAGTCAGGGTCCAACTACAAAGTTAGAAGAAAGGGTGCAAACAAGACCACCCTTATGTCTGACACCATAAACCTGTTTGAGGTTTCCCCAAACCACTTTCATTTTCAATAATTTGCTGGAAAATCCCACAGAAATCATGGGTTTGAACCGCCATCCTTCTGGTTAGCAGTCAAATGCCTTAGGCACTATGCTACCAGAGCTCCTATTGTACTCATGGTAATGTTTATTATGGGGAAATAATACAAATTGGATCCACCCAAAGTAAGAGATGCATAGGAGAAAGTCTGGAGTTGTTCCACATGTAAAGCTGCTTTTGTTACTTTTGTATGTCTGCCATAAGTATTTTGGTTTTGATTGTCTTCTGAATAAGTTTTCCCTTTAAATTATTGCTACTTGCTGGCCTTTAATCTTTCACCTCAATTTCTAAGTCCTAACTATTTTCAGTGTAATTTGAGTGTGTGACTGTTTGTTTTTATATTTATGTTACAGGTAGCATTACTTAGTCTCTCGTGTGAAATATTTATCCTTATAGTTCTTGTGAGAAGCTCTTGATAATGAGCTAGCTAGTTGATGAGATTTCTTTTTTTCTATATTTACTCTATACTTTACATTTCTATTCTATGTTCACTATTATTGGTTTAGTGGTTAAGACATTTGCTTGCTAAGGAAAAGTTAGGTGGTTTGAACCCATAATTAGCTCCATGGTAGAAAGCTGAGTCAGTCTGCTTCCATAAAGATTTACAGCCTTAGAAAACAAATAAGGATTGCTGTGAGTCAGAATTAACTCAGTGACAGTGAGGTGTTTTTTTTTTTTTTACTGTTCTTGTTGTGTTGGTTCACTAGTATATATCTAGTCTAGATTGTGTATTCCATTACCAAATCCTAATTTGCCACATCAGAATAGACCACCTGTGCCATCATGGTATTTTGTTTGTTTTGGACCAGGGTCTTTATTGTCACTAAAAATACATTCTGGTTCTGTGTTTTCTAGTTTACCTTAACAACTATTTTCTGGTACTATGTGTCCTTTGGTCTACTTATCTTGATATGTATTAAAAAAAATACTAGATCTTATGTAATGTGTGTGCAATCAAATGGAAAAGCAAAGGATTGCCTTCAGAATTTCAAGGCCAAGTATGCAGTGCTGACTATTCATTTGATATTTGCAAAGTATTTTCAATATAAATGCATTTCATATTATTTCTACTCTTCCTATTTAATGGCTTTCTAAAGAGAATTGTTGATAAAAGGGCAAGTAAATGTTAAAAAGAAATTATGCATATTTTACAAATTCTTTTAGAGGAAAAGAATGAGTCAGCATTGTAATTTTACAATGTTAAAATTGGCACAGTAAATCAAACCTGTGAGAAAACCTATAAGAAAAACATAGAAGAGTATATGAAAAATTGTTACAGTGACAAGTGAGTTACATAGTATTGAATTGCACATTTGATTATCCAGAGAATATTTATTGAACAAATATTCAATGTGAGATGTTGTGCTAGACTCTGAGAATTAAACAACAAAATGAAAAGTTAAAATATAATTTGCTTATTTTTTTTCCCTTGGAGAAACAACCAATTCTAGCTAGTTTTACTTCTGTTTCAAAAAGGAACATCCCTTAGAACATATTTTTAGCTCTTTTCCAATGTTCCTAATTTCCTTAATCACTTGCACTTTAACCATGCATCTTTTTGATGGTTTGCATTTTCCTTTGGAAGGTGCTGATGAAGGAAATCACACACCTGGGTATTCATTGATGCCACTATACATCCATTATCTCAGCCTGCCCAAACTGCCTTAGAACTTCACTGTGATCTACGACTCTTCCTGTCTTATCCTCCTTCCTTCCCTTTCTTGTTCATAGAGGTCATACTTGCATTTGATCTGAAGCTCTACATGCCTATATCATTTCCTTCCCCTTTTTCTTTTGCTTGTCTTTCCTTCAAAAAATCTCCCACAAGTTTAATCCTGCTTTGAGGTCTGCTTCTTAAAGGATCTAAACTAACCCGGTGGTTTTATTAGTTGTCATCAAGTCAATTTTGACTCACAATGACTATATGTGCAGATTATAGCCATCTTGAAAAATGTAAATATATATATATATATATATATATATAAAGTTTTATAGTTCCTAGGTGATAGAGAAATATTCTCTGCTCTACTAGCTCCTCTTTTAAAGCATAAAAAAAAAAAACATTTTCAAGTCTCAACCAAGTTCAAATTAAAAAAAAATCTTTCTCATTTTTATGATTCTTGTACTTAACAGTGTTCTCCATTGATAGCCAAACTACAAAGTATAATTTATACTTGTATGAAACTAAGTGCTACTACCATTTACTCAGGGCAGAGCTACCCAGTGCTAAGCCACACAGTGTTATTCACATAAAGATAGGAGAAAAGAGAAAGAAATGTATCTGATCTGTGGGAGAAAGTTGTGGCAGCCTGTTTTCATAAAGATTACAGACATGGAAACCCCATGAAGCAGTTATACTCTACCCTAAAGGATCACTATGGGCCAGAATCAACTTCATGACAGTGAGTAAGTAGGTGTTCAGGGTTGGGACATGATGAGGCTGTGCATCATTATCAATTATTGATTACCTTTAATGAAAGTATTTACCATGCTCCACTGAATCTGCGAGTCATTTATTTCTCCTTCCCAATAGATTGAGAGTTCATAGAGGACTTGATTATGTCTCTTTTCTCTATTAAACCACATCAATACAAAGATATAATGATCTGAATTGATGTTTGCTGAAAGAAAAACAGAAAATAAAAAGACAAAAAAATAGAAGGAATGGCATTGGTAAGAATGAAGGTTAGATGTGAAAAGAATGCAGGTTTTTTTTTTTTTTTTTTTTTTTTTTAGTAGAAGACTATTAGTTCTACAAAAGATACAATAAAGGAGATTTTTAATGTTAAAGCCAAAACCAAACTCATTGACATCAAGTCGGTTCTGACTCACAGCGACACTCTTTGGGTTTCTGAGATGGTAAATCTTTATAGAATTAGATTGGCTAGTCTTCCTCCCCTGGAACAACTGGTGGGTTTGAACCTCCAACCTTCTGGTTAGCAGTCAAATGCAGTAAGCACTATGCCCCCAGAGCACCTTTTTAATGTTAAGGGGTCACTAATGTTTAAGTGGGAGCTTTGAAAGTGTACTTGACTATTAACCCACTCCTTGGAAGGAAGGTTGGGCAATATACTTCCTTAGTGATACCACCTCAGAAACCCAAGGAGGGGACACTATGAGGACATAACAATAAGAACAAAAATGGTGAAGTAACTATAAAAGATTTTCTGGTGGAAATGAGACTTGATCCAAATTTCCCAGGAAGAGAAAGACTGAGATGAATGATTAACAAGGTTGAGGGCTTTTTAGACCAAAACAATGACTTGAACCTGTTTTGTACATTGTATGCTTAAAGGAAAGTGAATATTTCAGACTTGAGAACACTGAAGATGTAAATGGAACTTATACTATACTAAAGATTCTTAATTTTGGTAAAACCATTGAAAGTCACTTGCTGTAAACGCCAGCATAGCAGGCAGTTCTACCAGTGAGCACACACTCATGCTCTTGATTAGTTGTTTTTTTTTTTTTAACCTGAATGTGATGGGCTCAGATCGCTTAGAACCTACATGTGAAATGAGGAGTGGGAAGATAGTATCTTCCTATGAATTTTAATTAGCTGTATAAATATTAATAATCAAAGACCTGAAGACTGTTGGCCAGATCACTCTTAAATGAGACTTTATAAAATAATTCCCTCAACAATTTATTGGAGAAAAGAAAATTAATCTTTGTTTATACATCAGAAAATAATAGGAAAGGTATTACAAGCTGTTCTTCACAATTTTGGAAGGATATCATGATTCGTAAGACTAAACTGGGAGTTGTGAGGGGAAAAAAAAGCAGATATTAAATTGTTGATGGAACAAAAATATTACTTTTTCATAACATTAAGAAAAATAAAGGAGTGAAAATACCAGTATGAATGTCAGTAGCTAGATACCTTCCTAGATTCTGTCCTGATCTATCATAGAATCATTGTGTAATCGCAATGATGTTGCAAAGCTAAATTGCAACATCTAAAGTATTAGAGAAGAGGTTGCAGAAATTGCTTGTACACATGTGGATTTTTTTCCTCCTAGTACAGCTGAAATGACATTCATAATAGATATTAACTTGAAACTTTTCCATCAATGCATCCATATAATCGTGCACCACAGGGTATGATAACCTACAGATAGTTACAATTATTATTAATTTTTAATTTATATTGAGACAAGAAACTTTCACCAGTATCTTAGTTTATCCTCTGGAGTCTTCAAAATAAGTTAATTTGTCTTCTACATGACAGGCCTTAAATATTTCAACAGAATTACTATGAGCATCCTAAGTCTTACCTTCTTTAGGTCAAATGCACCCTTAATTTTCATCCATTCCTCATAAGGTGTGTTTCTAAGATTTCTTCTAATTCTAATAAAACTTTCATTCCCTGAAGATGTTTAGTTTATGATTAGATTTGTAAAATAGCCCCTCAAGTAAAAGTCATCCCCACATAAATTGTGGCCAATATAGAATAAAACAAAGTTATAATTCTGGATACAATAAGTGTGTTAACTCTTCTTGTGGAAGGCTTCATTACACAATACCTTTCATCCTCTCAGAATGAATTAGACCCCATACGTTAATAAAAAAACACAGAATTCTCTTCATCCAGCTTCATTCAATGTGCAGTTTTGTAGTTGACAATTGTTCTCATCTTTCTTGTTTATCTCTATTAATTCTCATAATTTTTACTTTTGCTTCATCCTTGTAGCTAACTGAGATCTATTTGGACCATGGAATACTTCATTTATCCCTTTGTGAAGAATTAAGGTTTTCAACAACTGGCAACTATCTCAGGGATGCAGTGTGCAGGGTTAGTTAAAGCAGGAAGGAAAAATAAAATGGAGACAAGAGGGACTGTTAGAAATAATTGCAGTTGTCTAAGTATAAGATAAAATAATCCTATACCAAGATGATAGTGATGTGAAAGAATGAGAAAGACAGTATCTCTTAGAACAATCAACCATATGAGATCAAAAGGTAAGTATCTTCCCAGGGATAAAGCTCAGAAGATAGGAAGGGTTAGGAAAGAAAGGTAACTGGAAGGAGTAAACATAGGGGAGAAGTGGGAAGAGTGCAGTTACATTGTGAATTGCAATTAACGTCACAAAACAAAATGTGTATGAAGTATTGAATGGAAAAACAATTTGCTTTGTAAACTTTCACCCAAATTACAACTACAAAGAATTCAGAAAAATTAGATTTACTAGGTGTGTGTAATAAAGAGAAGGGATGAGTCAAAAAGTGATTCTTAGGTTTTGATTTTAGTGTTTGGAACATGATATTAAATTTTGCAAGGATAATAAGACCCAGAAAGAAAGATGCCATCAAGTCAATTCTTATTCATTCCGACGACCATAATGTTTCCAAGACTGTAAATCTTTACAGAAGCCTCATCTACCTCCCATGGAGCAACTGGTGGGTTTTAACTGCCAACCTATTGATTACCAGCCAAGTGCCATACCACAGCACCAGCAGAGCTGCTTATGTTTGTAGTGATGGTGATACAAACAAGTAAAATTTCCAAACAAGTGGAAAAAAGATATTTTGAAGTTCAGAACACAGGTGAATGGTAAAGGTCGCATTCTATGCATTCATCTATGCAGGAATGATCACTTGAAAAGAAGGGCTCGAAATTTTCTAGGAGCCATAAATTGTAATTAAAATTATAAGCTGACAAATGTCAGAATTACATACCCACCTATGACTAGGTATATGATTATATATCTACCTATCTCATTCTGTTGTACTTTGGATTAATATGAGTCAAAATCAACGTGACAGCAACTAACCGCCACCTAGGGGAAAATTCTTAAGGAAGTTCTATTAAAACACATAGAAGAATTTAGCAAATAGGAAGAAAGTAATTGATAGAGAATAGAAAATACTGCATTTGCCTTTCAGGTGTGTCTGTTAATGAGGTCCTCTGATATTAATGTTAAATAATTCAAAAAAATAGTAACCTTCTTTGTTACTTAAATTAAAATTAATTTAATAAAAAAAATATATATTTTCTCTTCACTAATAGTACACTTTCAACTGTTTTCAAACCTTCATCTTTAAGACATTGACTAGGAAGCTCTAGTGGCGTTGTACCTAAGGCATTTGACTGCTAATCAGAAGGCTGGTGGTTCAAACCCACCAGCCACTTCTCAGAAGGAAGACTGGACATTCTGCTTCCATAGAGACTGCCTCAGAAACCCAAGGCGGGTTCCCTATGAATTGGAATTGACTCCGGGGCAGTGGGTTTGGTTTGGTATAACACTGTTGTTGTTGTTGTTGTTATGTGCCGTCGAGTCAAACCCGACTCATAGCGACCCCTCCTTGGGTTTCCAAGGCAGTATCACTATGGAAGTAGGATTGCCCAACCTTCCTTCCGAGGAGTGGCTGGTGGGTTTGAACCGCCAGCCGTCTGGTTAGCAGGCAAGTGTCTTAGCCACTATGCTACCAGAACTCCCTCTATGCTTCTTAAATTCAGCATTCTTTTTTTTAAAGTTACAGTTAAGATGCATAATATAAATTGTGTTGTATAATATAGTTTTAAAACAATATTAGTGTAGAAAGTCATCTTATTAAAAAATTTGAATTATCCTTATTTTTATATCATTCTTTAGTTGTTCTCTCTTCCTTAGACTGTACATTCCTGGAGTTGCTTCTCAGAGCTTTAGTTTTACATTGAAATTAAGACTATTACCATGATAATGGATAATTAAAAGTAAATGAGCAATCTAAAATACAAAGGTATGTAAAGCATTTTTAATCCTCCATGATAAATCATAAGATTTTTTAGGATATGACTCAGGATAAGTTTTAGAGTCCCCCCAATAAAAGGATTTGTGATGAAGAAGAAAGTTTAAATATAACCTTGATATACCCTGATTTCATTTTATTAAATTTTACATCTAATTTCATATAGAATTATTTTTTCTAGCAGGAGCTTTACCTTTAAAATTTCAGTCCTGACATTCAAAGTGAAATAATCTGGATGTTAACTGGATGGATACACTCCTATAAACCTGGCTTCATTTAAAGGCACATCCACATTTTGTATCCTCTTCCTTGGACTTTGTACATCATGTGTTCCCTGTGGCAAGAGGGAGAAAGGTGTTTTGAGATAAGAGATTTTAATGTATTCTTATTGCCAAGTTCTTTTATCTTTTTTCCAACACTTTTTGACTTGGAGCTGCTTACCTCATCTAATATGTAGACTTATAGGAAGATGATTTTCATTCAGTGACAAAAATATGGTCTTTAGTTGTAAATTCATAATAATCACAAAATTAGTTCCCCCTAGTTTTCTCCTAGAAGAGTTCTGGTGGCCTAGCGCCTAAGGCATTTGACGGCTAACCAAAAGACTAGTGGTTCAAACCCACCCAGGCATTCCTCGGAAGGAAGGTTGGGCAATTTATCTACTTCCATCGTGATACCACCTCGGAAACTCAAGGAGGGGTCGCTATGAGTTGGATCTGACTCCATGGCAGTGAATTTGGTTTTGGTTTTTGAATTTTCTCCTAAGAGACCTTAACCTTAAACATAGGATCCTTTCAATATTTGGGAAAATGAACAGTAGTTTGTAAATATATGTATACCAAAACCAAACTCACTGCCATTGAGTCAATTCCAACTCATAACGACTCTCTTTAGGTTTCTGAGGCAGTAAATCTTTATGGAAATAGATTGCCCAGTCTTCCTTCTGTGGAGTGGCTGATGGGTTTTAACTGCCAGCCTTCTGGTTAACAGTCAAATGCCTTAGGTTCTATCCCACCAGAGCTCCATATGTATGTGTGTGTGTGTGTGTGTGTATGTATGTGTATATGTATATAGTCATTTATTGCTGGAAAACAGAAACAACATAAATAAAAGGAATGTATGAAGGCAATGGGGTCACTAGGTTTGCTATTACCCAGTGTGGTAACTCATGGTGAATGCTCCATGGATTTCCTTCTGTTCCAGACTATATAGATTCCTTAGTAGTGTTTATTATCAACTTTAATTTTAGTGATATATGGTAATTATACCAGAAGGCTTGTGGTTCAAACCCACCAGCCGCTGCTTGGAAGGCAGATGGGGCAATCTACTTCCATAGTGATACTGCCTCAGAAACCCAAGGAGGGGTCGCTATGAGTCGGGTCCGACTCGACAGCACATAACAACAACAACGATGGTAATTATACTTATAGATAGCTTAAAGGTAATATTTTTTAGACTATATGAACACTAACAACAGAATTGTTTCATAAAATTTTTCTACATTGAATAACATTTTTAATTACAGCATTATTAGTAACTGAGTAGAAACCTATTTTGATTTTGCTCCTTCTTTTCCTTTAATTAAACAGCTCTGGTGGCATAGTGGATAAGGCATTTGGCTGCTAGCCAGAAAGTTGGCAGTTCAAACCCACCAGCCACTCCATAGATGGAGGATGGGGCAATCTACTATCATAAAGTTATACCAACTCAGAAATCCAATGGAGGTTGCTATGAGTTGGAATCAACTTGACGGCAGTCAGTTTGGTTTCCTTTAATTACTACTTCATTCCCACAAAAGTTATGGAATAGCTTCACAAGTACTAAC
Organism: Orycteropus afer afer; assembly: GCF_000298275.1. Taxonomy (NCBI): domain Eukaryota; kingdom Metazoa; phylum Chordata; class Mammalia; order Tubulidentata; family Orycteropodidae; genus Orycteropus; species Orycteropus afer. The sequence goes on along the minus strand of NW_006921812.1, from coordinate 2,989,283 downwards.
TACCACAATAGTATAGCTAAAACACCAAAAATTAGACTAAATCAGCACCTATAAAAACATTGACAGAAGGGAAAAAAACAGCATGTGCTTATGACATGTGCAGACAAATCTATATGATTTGAAGCTTCTTTGTAATTGGGTAATAATGACAGCTCTGAACAGAGCACATTAGGAGGGTCAAAATGTAAATTAACATAGGGTTTTCTGTTGAAACACTGCATAGAAATTTTATAGGCAGTCATTTTGGTGTCACACTCTCTCACAGTGTCATTCAACACAATCCACAATCTATATCTCTCCACCACCTTTGTGACACCACCATTTTTTTTAGTACCTAAAATAATTAAATCTAATTAAACATGATTATTTTAAATGAAAGAAAAAAATTGTATTATAACTCAAAAATAATAAATTTCTGGTTAATAATGAGAAATAAAAACATAATAGTAACATTAAAATACACTACACATAATTTTAAGACTTTGCTTCATATGGTATTATATACCACTCTTGAAAAGTTGGCAGATTTTGTATGGAAGAGTGAAAATACAAGGATAGATATAAACTGTATAGTATAATCACTATGAGAATAAGGCATACTTTTCAGACATTGTGTAAAAAGGAATCACAGTGAAACTAGCATTGTGAAGATAATAAATGATCAATATGATGTCTCCATCAAATACAAGTTATATACAATTATTTTATGCACAAAATTACACAAATTTCACATCAGTGATTATAGAGAAGAAATGTATGATTATTATTAACTCATAGTTTTATAAATAGTGATTGTTTAAAATAAATATTCAATTATATTTTTAATAATGATTATTCAATAGAGTCTAACCTTTCAAAATAAGTTTTTCTTACCCATATTGAGAATTTAACCATTATTGATATGTAATGTGGAATTTTAATTACATAACTATTCATTTATTTAATAGATAAATCTAGAGATGTTAAATTTAAGTGTTATTAAATATATGTGCTATTACTATGGCAAATTCCTTTATGCCTAACTCCCTTGCATTTACTGTAATAGGATGAACAAGCAAATTTGAGCCTCTTTTCTTTGATAAAATGATCTTTGATAAAGTAACTTTTTAACTTAGTCTTAATATTTCTCATGGAAGTGACAATAGTTGTTAGTTTATTGGTAAATAAAATTATTTGTGAATATACCTCTATTTTACCCTTTAATTTTTATTATAGCAGCAGTAGATCCTGTAGTTTCTAAATGTTGTGGTAACCTTATACCTACAGAATTTCTATGTTGTAACTGCATAACTGTAATATAAATAAAATACTTTTTAGTAGTATTCATGCATTTTGCAAACTGTGAAAATGCCCTTCAGGATCCATTATTTAAAATAATAAGACTACATGAGTATATATGTTTAAAAAGAAAAGTACTTAATTACAGATCATCATACCCTGTATTAGAAACACATTATATTTTCCAAAGCATTAGACTCTAATACTTACAGATACAGTAGTATATTGTCACAGTAACACTAGGTAGATTTAAAAATTAGAGAGGTTCAGTTACTGAAGCATATATTTATGCTGCTTTTATACAACAATACTAGTATTTGAAAGGGTACTAAACTCAGTATGTTCACTTGTATATTATTTATTGGTAACTTTCTTTATAGATTTTTACCTTAGTTTAATTTGTTATAGGAGCCCTGGTGGCACAGTTATTAAACCCATAGCTGCTAACCAAAAAGTAGTGATTCAAACCCACCAGCTCCTCCCTGGGAGAAAGATGAGCCAGTATACTTCCATAAAGAGTTAAAACCTTAGAAACCCAATAGGGCTATTTCACTGTGTCCTTTAGGGTTGCCAGGAGTCAGAATCAACTCAACAGCACTAGATTTTGTTTGGGTTTGGATTAGTTTATTATTTATTTATTTATTTATTTTTACTTGTATAAGGTATTGTTTTCTCTATATATTTTTTGGTAGGTCACAAAAGATTATTTTTTTTCAATAAAATCCTGAAGCACCTAATATAAAAACAAATCAATCAACCTGTTATTAAATGTATGGACTAGAGGGACTGACCAAAGCAGAAAAACAGGATGTCAGAACAAATTGTAACTTTCCAATTTGAGCCTGGAAGCTCACCAGAGGTTCTCCTCAGGACCAATTCATCTTAAAATGCACACTGTCTTTGAAGTAATACCTCACGACGCCAATGCCTGTACTAGGAGCTATGATCAAAAACTGTAAATCTTTTTGTCACCATGAATTGTATGAAGCAATCTATCTCAATCTCAATCCCTTGAGAACAGAACTTTACAAAAGAATAAAGAAAAAACTGTTTCACCTCACTGAAGGACTGCTAAATTATTTTCAGATTGATATCTTATGTTTATATATAGATAGATATAGATATAGGAGCTCTGGTAGCATAGTGGCTAAAGCACTTGACTGCTAACCAGAAGGCTGGCGGTTCAAACCCAGCAGCCACTCCTTGGAAGGAAGGTTGGGCAATCCTACTTCC
>NW_006921812.1:2983897-2986672 GCF_000298275.1 Orycteropus afer afer | reverse complement strand
TAGTGATACTGCCTCGGAAACCCAAGGAGGGGTCGCCATGAGTCGGGGCCGACTCGACAGCACACAACAACAACAACAAAGATATAGATATATTATATTATATATATATATATATAGATAGATAGATAGATAGATAGATAGATAAACTCTATTTTAAAATGTAGCAAAAAATGTAATGATTTGTTGTGTCCCATATTTTCAGCATCATTATTGCCTTACAGTAAGCTTATCTGAAAGGCTATCATGAAAGTTTTCTTTTTAAGGTCTTTTTCTTATGGACTAGTAGTCATTCGTTTGATTTTCAGAGGTACTAAGTTTGAAGAAGAGATCCATGAATTTCCATAAAATATTTTCACTTTTTATATATTCAGGAAAATTTCTATATTTTAACCAACCTCCTTACACTGATTTCATGTTGAATTGTTCTTATGTGGAGTAAAGGACACTGTATTCTTTAAAAGGAACTCTGGTGGTTCAGTGGTTAAAGCATTCAACTGCTAACCAAGTGGTCTGTAGTACCAACCCACCAGCTGCTCCATGGAAGAAGGAAGAGGCAGTCTGCCTCCGTAAAGATTTGTAGCCTTGGAAACCCCATGGGGCAGTTTTACTCTGTAGAATAGGGTCCCTGTGAGTTGGGTTGGTAGTGGGTTTAGGTATTCTTTAAATTTTAAAATATGAACTTATTTACTATACATTAAACACAGACCATTTGTGGAAAGTGCACTAAATACTTCAGATATCCATACAGATCATTCACTTCCTTGTTTTCAATGTCATTTCTTGCAGTTCTGCTTATACTTACTTCTTCTGTAGTTAATGGTGTATACCAGTATGTCTATGAATATTCCCTGGTGCATTCTTATCAGAGAGTAAAGTAAGAAAGCAACATGCTTTCTGAGTCAGTGAGCTTTTCTTCTTAAATTCAAGTTGCCTAGCTATGAGTCAAAGCTGACTGGATGACACCTAACAACAACTATATAGCATACCACAGAAACATTTTGGTGAAGGGTCTTGCTCTTAATAATAATGATTTTGAAAAAAAATTATACATTTGAAGCATTTTATTGATGTAACCAGCTTAGGTAGTTTCAAACTCTTAAGCACATACACTTCAGTGTATTTCTGTGACTACATATATATTTTTTGACATGAGATGTAATCCTGGGTCTTAGATTTCTAAGTAATGGAAGGTTCAAAATAGGCTAAGAATTTCTATCATGCTCTTGTCTATTACTGTCTGCAAAGTTGTCATATGTATTTAACTGAAGAAAGCTCAGGACAATGGTTGTGTTGATATGAAATGATAAAACTATGTGTGGTTAATAAAAATCAATAAATTGTTCACTTTTTTCAAGTTCTATAAATGAATTATATGTTGTGAGCAAAACAATCAAATGTTAAAAAACTGGCATGTACTATTGACATTGAGTCAGTTCGACTCATAGAAACCCCTCCTTGGATTTCCAAGGCAGTATCTCTATGGAAGAGGATTGCCCAGTCTTCCTTCCAAATATATAATATATATTTTATATATAGATATATATGGCATGCATATGTAATATATAGATATAGGTAATCAAATAAATATATATGGAATATACCTTTGATTTTTCTTGCTGACTTTGGATCCTTTTATTAGTATTGTAAGATTAAGTTTCCCTTGTCAGTTGCCTTCAAGTAGATACTAAATCATGTAGAATTTGAAAAGATCAAAGGATTTATATTGAAAATTATTAATGTTATCATTAGACATTTCTTCTCTCCCTCTTCTATCATTCATCATAATATTTTTTTCTCATTATATTTATATATACATATTTGTTTCTATTCAATATTATGTTTTTGCCTTTCAGAACCTAATGATCATTTAAGATTTGTGTATTGTGTAAATATCTGTGTGTTCCATCTTCCTCTTAAAAAAACAGTCAATTATGAAAAGATGATTGGGTGTTTTTAATAAAATCAGACCTCTGAAAAAGGGTAAGGGAGAGGAGTTAGGAAAGACGTTTTCATAGTATATGGTGGAAAGCAAGTCTAAGAATTAGGATAATTAATATTCTATTTTTACTGAATATTTATTGGAGTGCCCCAAACTCTATATAATTTTAAGGGGAGAATGTTAACCTTCAGGAAAAATATAAGTAAAGGTTAACCTTATTTTAATTCTATTTGAAACTCCAACTGCTTCAGTGAAATAGATCTAAAATTTTAAAATACTGATAAATTTGTAGATGTCTGAATTGAGTAGGATGTGTGATGTCTTTTCTCTTTATTTTATATTGAGATTACTGTAATTCAGTCTTTATAAATGTACAAAATTTGCTGTTAGGCACAAAGTGTGTTTGCTTACTTTGAATGAGCCTTAAATAAATTTAAGCTCTTTTAAAATTTGTGACTGCCAAAGTCAAAGTGGGTGGAAATGGTTTTGACAAATACAGTCTGGAATGATTAAAAATCAGTTCAGCATTTCAGCCTTCTTAGTTTTAAGTTGTATTATATACACGGAAGACATATTGAATGTTTTGGGTACATGTGCCTGCTGTGGCAAATTATCAGAGACTAGAACTGATTTTATATAGATATACAAGAAGAGGTTGTTGTGAGTCAGTGAGTTTAACTATAGGATAAATTACTAGTTCACATATATAAAGAAAAAAAAGTCCTCACAACTGGACCAAGGAGCAGCATCACAATAAATGGAGAGAAGATTGAGGTTGTCAAAGAATTCACGTTGCTTGGTTCTACAATCGATGCCAACGGAAGCAGCAGTCAGGA
>NW_006921812.1:2982455-2983487 GCF_000298275.1 Orycteropus afer afer | reverse complement strand
GGATTGTGGGGCTGGTGCGGGATCGGGCAGTGTTTCGTTCTGCTGTGCATGGGGTCGCTATGAGTCGGAAACGACTCGAGGGCACTTAACAACAAAAACAACAGAACTGATTTTAAGGACTTGCTAACTATTGGATAGGAGCTCTGGTATTGTAGTGCCTAAGGCATTTGACTGCTAACCAGAAGGCTGGTGGTTCAATCCCACCAGCCACTCCTCTGAAGGAAGACTGGGCAATCTACTTCTGTATAGATATACAAGAAGGGGTGTTTTGAGTCAGTGAGTTTAACTATAGGATAAATTACTAGTTCACATATTCTGAAATCTATGACTTGATAGATACACTAAAGAACTGGAGAAAAACATTAGTTATTTAGGTAGATTCTACAATTACTCATTCTGAAATACCTATGAGAATATAGCATCTTTAGAAAACTCTTAAATATTTTTACTCACAATATCTTCATATCTTTATTACACAAGAGCTGTGGTGGCCAGACCTAGTATTATTAACTAACAATAATATAAATTGCAGCTTACTTGAGTCATTACCCTGTTCCCGAAATAATCCTAAGAGGTTTATATCATTATCTCATGTCATTCAAATGACACACACACATACAACTAGTTGTTTTCAGTCAATTCAGACTTATGGTGATCCATGTGTGCAGAGTCAAATTGCACTGTGTAAAGTTTTCATGGCAATGACCTTTTGGAAACAAATTGCCAAAACTTTTTTTTTCCCCTGAGGAGTCCCTGGGTGGGTTTGAACCATCAAATTTAGTGGTCATGAGCTTAACTGTTTGTGCCACCCAGGGACATCTCCTGATGGCACAATTATTATTGCACTCTAATGTAGAAAGAGAGATCACATGTATGTGTGTTTGTTATGGCAAGTAATCAAAAACTAGAACTGATTTTAAGAAGTTCCAAGCTATAAGATCACATCTTCTCAATTCTCCAGTGAAATTATTTCACTAATGATTTTCTTATTGCCTTTGTTTTGAGGCAATATCAGGAATTTTGGTTTGAAAA
>NW_006921812.1:2965212-2982165 GCF_000298275.1 Orycteropus afer afer | reverse complement strand
TATGAGTCGGGGCTGACTCGGCGGCACATAACAACAACAACAACAACAACAAGTAGCATAGTGCCTAAGGCACTTGACTGCTAATCAGAAGGCTGACGATTCAAACCCACCAGCCACTCCTCAGAAGGAAGATGGCACAATCTACTTCCATAGTGATACTGCCTCAGAAACGCAAGGAGGGGTCGCTATGAGTCAGGTCTGACTCGACGGCACATAACAACAACAAACAACATATATCTACCTATCTATATCTATATCTAGATAGATAGATAGATGATACATAGATATAGAAATAAATCACCCAAAAACTCAACGGAAACTCACCACAAAGTGTCATTCATTTATAGTTATGTGCTTATATTTATATCATAAATATTTATTTGAAAAATTTCCTAGAATAATTGCTGGAATGTTTCTACACAAGAAATGTTGGGCTTTCTTTAATTGATCAATAATTACTACATACATGTGCATTGTGTTTGTTCTTCAGTCTGAAAGCACTCAAAATTAATTATAATAGCTGTAATAATAACCCTACTTTTTATTGTATGGATTATTCTCCTTTAAGTTTGTGAATCATATATTTAACTGCCTAAACGAATTCATTTCATTTCTAAGACTGAACCCAGGGTCTTTTCCTAAAATCTGGTTCTGCTCCGATGTTTTCAGTCTTAGTCAACAGCACTTCCCTCTACTTATGTAGACATCATGAATGTGAATGATATCTCTTTCTCCTTTTTGGTTAATCACAAAGAAAACCTATCAATTATGTTATTGTTAGGCCCTATTGAGTTGGTTCTGATTTTTAATGGTTGTACAACAGAGCAAAACACCACTCATTTCTGTGCCATTCTCACAATCATTGTTACACTTAAGCCTATTGGTCCAGCCACTGACTCAATCCATCTCATTGGGGGTTGAAGAAAACCCTCAATGAGATGGATTGAGACAGTGGCTGGAAGCCACTCCTAGGAAGAAAGACTGGGAAATTTACTTCCATAGAGATACCATCTCAGAAACTCAAGGAGGGTTTGCTATGTGTCAACTCAAATCAATGGCAGTGAGTTTTGTTTTGAGTAAGTGCTCTAACAAGCATGATATCCTTTTCCAGGGGCTGGCCACTTCTTATTACATGTGCAAAGATGAACTTTTGTCATCTTCACTTCTAAGGAGCATTCTTGCTGTATTTCTTCCAAGACAGATTTGCTCATTCTTCTGGCAGTCCATGGTACATTCAACATTATTTGTCAAAACTATAATTAAACCAAAAAACCAAACTCACTGTTATCGAGTCTATTCTGACTTACAGCAACCCCCTTGGGTTTCTGAGATGGTAAATCTTTGTAGAAATAGATTGCCTGGTCTTCCTTCCAAAGAGTGGCTGGTGAGTTTGAACTGCCAACCTTATGGTTAACAGTCAAATGTCTTAAGCACTACACCGCCAGAGCTCCTTAGAATACATCAATTCTTCTTTGGTCTTCTTTATTCATCATCTAGTTTTACATGGGCTCTGGTAGTGTAGTGCCTAAGGCACTTGACTGCTAACCAGAAGGCTGGTGGTTCAAACCCACCAACCACTCCTCAGAAGGAAGGTTGGTCAATCTACTTCCCTAGTGATACTGCCTCAGAAACCCAAGGAGGGGTTGCTATGAGTCGGGTCTGACTTGATGGCACATAACAACAACAACAACAAGTTTTACATGCATATGAAGCAATTGAAAATACCATGACTTCGATGAGCCATTCCTTAGTCCTCAAAGTGACATCTTTGCTCTTTGACACTTCAAAGAAATCTTTTGCAATGGACATGCCCAATGTGTTATGATGTTTCATTTCTTTACTGCTGCTTCCCTGGGGGTGTTTCTGTGGACTTGATTGTGAATCCAAGTATAATTGAGTCCTTGACAACTTCAGTCTTCTCTGTGTTTATCCTGATGTTGCTTATTGGTCCATTTGTGAGAAATTTTATTTTCTTTACATAGAGATAGAACCTATACTGAAGTCTGTATTATTTTATCTTCATCAGCAAGTATATCAAGTCTTCTTCACTTTCTGCAAGGAAGGTTATGTCATCTACATATCTCAAACTGTTAATGAGCCTTCCTCCGATCCTGATACCATGTTCTTCTTCATATATTCCAGGTTCTTGGATTATTTGCTCAGCATACATATTGAATAAGAATGCTGAAAAGATACAAGCCTGAAACACACCCTTCCTGATTTTTAAATATGCAGTATTCCCTTGTTCTGTTTGAAGGACTGCCTCTTGTTCAATGTACAGGTTCTGTATGTGCACTATTACATGTTTTGGAATTCCAATTCTTTGTAATGTTTTCTGTAATTTGTTTTGATCCTCACAGTCAAATACAACTGCATAGTCAATGAAACACAGATAAACATCTTCCTGGTATTCTCTGCTTTCAGCCTAGACCATTCTGACATTAGCAATGATATTCCTAGTTCCAAATATTCTTTTCAATAAAGTTTGAATTTCTGGCAGTTCCCTGTCAATTACTGCTGCAAATGTTTTTTAATTATCTTCAGCAAAATTTTACTTGTGTGTGATACTGATTGTATTTTTTTTTATAATTTCCATATTCTTTTGGATCACCTTTCTTTGGAATGGTCAGAAATAAGGAGTCTCTTCCATTCTTTTGGACAGGTACTTGTCTTCTAAATTTCTTGGCACAGAGTGAGCACTTTTATTACTGCATCTGTTTGTTGAAACTGTAAAATTGATATTTCATCAATTCTTGGAGCCTTGTTTTTCTCTAGTTCCTTTAGTGCCAATTGGACTTCTTCCCTCAGTTCCATCAGTTGTTGATCATATCCCACCTGCTAAAATGGGAACTCTGGTGGCATAGTGCCTAAGGCATTTGACTGCTAAGAAGAAGGCTGGCAGTTCAAACCCACCAGCTGCTCTTCGGATGGAAGGTTGGGCAATCTACTTGCATAGGGACACTGCCTTGGAAACCCAAGGAGGGGATGCTATGAGCCAAATTGACTGGCAGCAGTGAGTTTGGTTTTTGTTCTTTAAAATGGTTGAATGTTGACGAATTTCTTTTGGTACATATTCTATGTATTCCTTTCATCTTCTTTTCATATTTCCTCTCTCATTCAGTGTTTTGCACATAGAATCTCTTCAGGCTTGATGCTTTTCTTCAGTTCTTTCAGCATGAGAAATGCTGTGCATGTTTTTCCCTTTTGTTTTCCTAACATCAGATCTTTGCACATTTCATTATAATACTTTCTTCATGAGCCGTAGTTTGAAATCTTCTGTTTAGCTGTTTTTCTTCATCATTTTTTCCTTTCACTTTAGCTACTCTACAGTCAAGCCCAAGATTCATAATCTCTTCTGACATCCATTTTGGTCTTTTCCTTCTGTCTGGCCTTTTACATGACTTTCGCACTCATCATGCATGATGTCCTTGATGTTTCCTACAACTGGGTTGTTGTTAGTTAGCTGTTAGTGTTTAATGTGTCAAATATATTCTTGAGATGATGTCTATAATTGGGTGGGATACTAAAAGTCATATTTTGGCTCTGTCAAGCTTTCCAAATTGTTGTTGTTGTTGTTGTGTGCCATTGAGTCAACCCTGACTCATAGCGACCCCTCCTTGGCTTTCTGAGGCAGTATCACTATGGAAGTAGATTGCCCCATTTTCCTTCCGAGGAGTGGCTGATGGGTTTGTACCACCAGCCTTCTAGTAAGCAGTCAAGTGCCTTAGGCAGTAAGCTACTGGAGCTTTCCAAACCAACCCTATAAAATTTACATTTGATCATATTCTCTCCTTTAACTTCTTTGGTGATTCATTTCACCTGAAAATAAAGTCCAAATTTCCTGGCATAGTATGGAAAACTCTTTACATGTGTAACCTTAGTGCATTTGAGTGGTGCCATTTATTCCCTTACCAACCTAGAAAACTTCACTCATGTCTGAAATTCATTAAAACACAACTCAAGAATCACTTCTTTTGTTCCCCAGGACTTGACATGATGCAGGATCTAATGGGATTTCAGAAAAGTTCCAATTTTATGGTCTCTATTCCTATGAATAAAACATTGTAACATTAGTTATACACTTCCTCTGGAAGCTGAAAAAGAATATTTGGGACATTTACCAAAGGTGTTGTTAAAGATTTCTGACTTGGGACTTCAAAAGGACTTCTGCAGAGCTTGCAAATATTAAATGCCTATAAAGTATGATTCTGAATTAAGCCACAAATTGTGTGTTAGGTTATAAAATAAAGCCATAACTTTGCTTTTAGCTAATATTTTGTGCTTGTTTATTTTTAAACTTTATGGAAAGTCTATTAGTTTTATATATATATATATATATATATATATATATATATATATATATATATATACACTTTATTCCTCCAAATAAGGCTGTGGTAATATCTAACTTGAAAATAGTACTTCCTGAAGAGGCTTCCAAGTTCCAAATATGCTTGCTCATCAGATGAGGGAGGAGAAAAAAAAAAAGAATAAACTAGAGATGCCTTTACACTAGAGAAAAAGTCTGGCTGCCTGTTGAGAGAATATCTCTGACTTCAATGCTCTGCTCAGTCCAAGGAGATTATGTTTATCATTTAGACACTTGTTTGTGTATCTCTTTGATATTGGGTTTACGACAATCTGGCACTGATAGAGTGGTAGAAAATAAAACAGGACATATCTATTTCTGTGTGGGAGAAAGTACCATACAATTACTACTATATTTCACCACTTTTCTTTTTTTAAAATGCAAAATACATATCAAATTTAAGAGTATAAGAATAACTAATTTGTGCACAGATACAGTACATTTTAAAAATTTAATTTTGTTGTCTCTTCTAGAGCAAGCATGTAAAAAGCCACCTCAAGTACTGCCTGCCTGACTTATTCACATTCTCATACCATTTTTATTCAACTAACTGAACACTTTTTTAAAAAAGCACATTATTTTATGTGTAAGGTGCTTTGATTTTGCCTGCTACATTTTCTGCACTTCCATCTTCTACTGTCCTTAAAAATATGTTGTGGTCCTCTATTTATGAATGAAAACACTACTAAATTGTATGATTCATCTTTGCTTCACCTCAAAATTTTCCAAAGGAGCAAGCTTTTCTTACTATCTATATTTCAGTATTTCCATTTAGCCCTATTTAATCTAACTTTTGTATTTCAATTCTACTGTTCTCCATTTCTCATAAATATATTACCATATTCATTAAGTTAATATTGATGATTATTTCTTCTCTCTGTGGTGTCTTTAAACGATCATGATTCATCAGCTTCCATTCTTGCTAGGAAGTTCCACAGACATAAACTGGTAAAGAAGAAAGGATTATATTTTGAAATTATGCTTTAGAAGCTGAAGGGTTGACTATTGAAAAGTGAGGGAGTAGTCTAGAACAGATTGTTTAAAGATCATCACAAAAAAAAAGAGATAGAAGGTACAAAGGTATTATATATGAAAATCAGAAATAAATCCAATATTAATTGATTATGGACAGGATGTAGAGTGACACAAAAGGAAGGCGGAATGGTAAGCAGGAGCTAGATTGTACAGAATTCCTGAAACTATCACCAACTTGAGTACATATTCTAAAGGCAATAGGAAGCCACTGAATAGTTTTAAGCAAGACGTTGTTGTTGTTATGTGCCATCAAGTCGGCTCCTACTCATAGCAACCCTTTCTTGGGTTTCTGAGGCAGTATCACTACGGAAATAGATTGCCCAACCTTCCTTCCGAGGAGTGGCTGGTTGGTTTGAACTGCCAGCCCTCTGGTTAGCAGTTAAGTGCCTTAAGCACTATGCTACTAGAGCTCCTAAGCAAGACATTGTTGTTGTTGTTGTTAGGTGCCATCGAGTCATTTCCAACTCCTAGCGACCCCATGCACAGCAGAACGAAACACTGCCCGATTCCGTGCCAGCTCCACGATCCCTGCTATACTTGAGCCCATCATCGCCGTCACTGTGTCAATCCATCTCGTTGAACACCTGTCCCTCTTTCCTTGACCCTCCACCCTACCAAGCATGACATCCTTCTCCAGGGTATGGTCCCTTCTGACAACATGACCACAATAGGAGAGATGAAGTCTGGCCATTCTCGCTTTCAAGGAGCATTTCAGGTGCACTTCCTCCAGGACAGATCTGTTAGTTCTTTTAGCAGTCCATGGTACTTTCAGCATTCTTTGCCAGCACCACAACTCAAAAGCATCAGCACTTCTTTGGTCTTCCTTATTCATTGTCCCACTCTCACATGCATACGAGGCAATTGGAAATATCATGGCTTCTGTCAGGCGAACCTTAGTCCTCAAGAAGACATCCTTGCTCCTAAGAACTTGAAAGAGTTCCTTCATGGTTGACTTTCCCAATGTTACACGTCGTCTCTCGGAAGGAAGGTTGGGCAATCCTACTTCCGTAGTGATACTGCCTTGGAAACCCAAGGAGGGGTCGCTATGAGTCGGGGCCGACTCGACAGCACATAACAACAACAACAAAAACACGTTGTCTAATGTCCTGACTGCTGCTTCCATTGGCATTGGTTGTAGAACCAAGCAACGTGAATTCTTTGACAACCACAATCTTCTCTCCATTTATTGTGATGCTGCTCATTGGTCCAGTTGTGAGGATTTTTGTTTTCTTTATATTGATGTAATCCATACTGCAAACTATATTCTTCAACCTTCATCAGTAAGTGCCTCAAGTCATCCTCACTTTGAGCAAGCAAAGTTGTATTGTCTGTGTATCTCAGGTTGTTAGTGATTCTTTCTCCAATCCTGATGCCATGTTTTTCTTCATATAATCCAGGTTCTTGGATTATTTTCTCAGCATATAGATTGAATAAGTATAGGGAAAGGATACAATCCTGACGCACTCCCTTCCTGATTTTAAACCATGTAGTGTCCCCTTGTTCCATTCGAACGACAGCCTCCTGGTCAAGGTACAGATTCCTCATGAGTACAATCAAGTGCTCGGGAGTTCCCATTCTTCTCAATGTTATCCATAATTTGTTATGATCCACACAATCAAATGCCTTTGCATAGTCAATAAAACACAAGTTAACATCTTTCTGGTATTCTTTGCCTTGAGCCAAGATCCATCTGACAGCAGCTATGATATCCCTTGTTCCATGTCCTCTTCTGAATCCAGCTTGTACCTCTGGAAGTTCTCTGTCAATATACTGCTGCAAATGTTTTTGAATTATCTTCAGTAAAATCTTACTTGCAAGCAATATTAATCATCTTGTTCTATAATTTCCACAATCTGTAGGATCACCTTTCTTTGGAATGGGTACAAATAAGGATCTCTTCCAGTCAGTTAGTCAGGTAGCTGTCTTCCAAATGTCTTGGCATAACCAAGTGAGTGCCTCCAATGGGGCATCCGTTTGTTGAAATATCTCAATGGGCATTCCGTCAATTCCCGGAGCCTTGTTCTTCACCAATTCCTTCACTGGAGCAAAGATCTGGAGTTTGAAAACCAAAAGGGAAGAGCGTACTCAGCATTTCTCAAGCTGAAAGAATTGAATAAAAAATTTAAGCCTCGAGTTGAAATATTGAGAGATTCTATGGGCAAAATATTGAATGATGCAGGAAACATCAAGAGAAGATGGCAGGAATACACAGAATCACTGTACCAAAAGGAACTGGTTGATGTTCATCCATTTCAGGAAGTGGCATATGATCTAGAACCAATGGTACTGAAGGAGGAAGTCAAAGCAAGACATTGGTGTAATCAAATTTGTTTCTAATTAAAAATAATACCTTCCCTATATAGAATAAAATAAATGGTGATGAAAATTGGCATAGATATACCAATGTAAAAGGAATGCAGATCACTCAAGAAATGGTAGTGTGAAGGATAGAAGGGAGAATGGAGGGAGGAGGGTAAAGAAGGGGAAAAAGAAAGAAAAAAGAGAAAAGGAAAGCTTTGAAAATTGTTCAGTAAGTAGAACTGATAGCTTCCACTCATCTGTCAGCATGTTGCTGTGATATTGTAAGTTATGCCACTGGTAATTCCAATACCAGCAGGATTACCCATGGTAGACAGGTGTCATCAGACTTTCCAGACTAAGATAGACTAAGAAGAACATGGTGAACTGCTTCTGATGTGATATGACTCAAAATAAGAAACCACTCCAAAAATCCATTGATGATTGTTAAATAAAATATACAAAATATGTATCTAGGCAAATTGAATCTGTCAAAAATGAAAGGGAACACTTGAAGATAGATATTCCATGCATTGGTAAACTGAAATGGACTAGTACTGAACATTCTGAACTAGATAATCATATTGTCTACCCTTCCAGGAATGGCACGCTGAAGAGGAAAATGTCACATTCATTCCCAAAAACAACATTTCAAGATCTATCCTGAAGAAAAGTGCTGTCAGTGATAGGATAATATGATACACCTACAAGGAAGATAGGTTAGTAAGACAATTATTCAAATTTATACATGAACCATTAATGACATAGATGAAGTTGAAGATTTTTATCAACTTCTGCAGTCTGAAATTGATCAAACATGCAATTAAAATCCATTGATAAATTCCTGCCATTTGGAAAATAAAAAGTAGAAACAAAGAAGAAAGCTCAATAGTTGGAAAATAAGGTCTTGTTGATAAAAAGAAGAAGAAGAAGAAAAAAAACCTGCGATCCCATGATGGCATTTTGCAAGACAAATGACATTCATTGCAAGTACCTTTCTTCAACAACAAAAATAATGACAATGCACATGGACCTCACAAGATGGAAAACACAGAATAAAATAGACAACATCTGTGGAAAGAGATGATGGAGAAACTCAATATCATCAGTCAGAAAAAGGCCAGGGCTAACTGCTAAACCAACCAGCAATTGCTCATATTCAATTTTACATTGAGGCTGACTAAAATTACAAGTCCACCAACCTAAAGTATGACCTTGAGTACATTCAGCCTGATTATGAAAATAATTTCAAAAATATATTAGACATATAGTACATTAATGTCGGAAGACATTAATGCCAAATTGTGGGAAGACATCAAGGGCATCATATATGAAGAAAGCAGAAGTTATTTAAAAGAGATGAAAGAAACAAAAGACCAAAATGGATGTCAGAAAAGACTCTGAAACTTGCTTTGAAAGCAGAGTAGCTAAAGTAATGGTAGAAATGATGAAGTAAAAGAGCTGAACAGCATGATATCTCAAGAAGACAAAATAAAGCATTACAGTGATTTAAAATCAGGAATTATGTGTGTCAGAGTTGTGTCCTTACACCATACTTATTCTATCTGTATGCTGAGCAAATTATCCAAGAGGATGGACTGTATGTAGAAGTATGCAGCATCTAGATTGAAGGAGGGTTCACTAGCAAATTGTGACATTCAGATGACACAACCTTGCTTACTGAAAGTGAAGACTTGAAGAAGTTGTTGATGAAAATTAAAGACTACAATCTTCAATATGGATTATACCTTCACAGAAAGACAATAAAAATCCTCACAACTGGACCAATGACCAGCATTATGATAAATGGAGAAAATATTGAAATTGTTAAGGATTTCATTTGACTTGGAATAAAAATCAACACGCATGGAAACAACAGACAAGATATCAAATGACATATTGCAATGGCGAATATGCTGCAAAAGACCTTTGTAAAGTGTCAAAAGAGCTAAGATGTCACTGTGAGGACTAGATGAGCTTGACCCAAACCATGATATTTTCAGTTGCCTCATATGTATGTGAAACCTGGACATTGAATAAGGATGACTGAAGAAGAATTGATGCCTTTGAATTATAGTGCTGGCAAAGAATATTAAACATACCATGAACTGTCAGAAGAAAGAACACATTTTTCTTGGAAGAAATACAAACAGAATGCTTCTTAGAAGGGAAGATAGTAAAACAGTGTCTCATGTACTTTGTTGTTGTTGTTATGTGCCGTCGAGTCGGCCCCGACTCATAGCGACCCCTCCTTGGGTTTCCGAGGCAGTATCACTACGGAAGTAGGATTGCCCAACCTTCCTTCCGAGGAGTGGCTGGTGGGTTTGAACCGCCAGCCTTCTGGTTAGCAGTCAAGTGCCTTAGGCACTACACTACAGAGCTCCCTAGATGTTATTATAAGGGACCAGTTCATAGAGAAGGATATCATGCTTGATAAAGTAGAAGGTCAGCAGAAAAGAGGAAGACCCTTAATGAGATGGATTGACACTGTTGCTGTAACGGTTGGTTCAGACATTGCAATGACTATGAGGATGGCACAGGACTGGGCAATGTTTACTGCTTTTGTACAGATGGTTAGTATGAGTCAGAACCAGCTCGATGGCACCTAACAGCAACAAAAATTTGAAAAGGCTGATAAAGGATATTAGTGATGAGAGACTAGGAGCAGGGAAGACTGTTAATAAGCTGTTACTTTAGCTAGATAGAATTTGGTAAATCAAGATTGAGTTAATGAAGGAAATTTATGAAATTGAATTTAGAGAATCTTCTTACTAGATATATGGTATGTAGATTTATTATAAATTAGATGGTACCAAATTTTCTACCTGAGAGAACTATCTTAAACATAAAAATCATGAGTTGTAGATTTGAGAGTAGAAAACATGTAGATATTGACACTCTAGGCTTGTGATATCTCTCAACTATTTTCTATAGTTACTTTTCTGCTCCTTTCAGCCTGATGATTCCTTCTATTTGCATCATCCCTGGTTTGAACGTTGTTGTTGTTGTTATGTGCCGTCAAGTCAGACCCGACTCATAGCGACCCCACATAGTTACTTAATATGTAAAGGGAAAAGTGAAAAAACAAAACAAACAAGTAATCAGGTTGATCCAGCAGTTTAAAACAAATCAAGTAGATTTTTTGCTCATTTCCAACAACAGTTAAATAATTACATTGAAAAATGTGCATATTTATATGCATACCACCCTTAAGTCTCTACATATTCCATAATTTGTGAATTTCAACTCTCTCCACATGACATTCAAAAAATATTTATTTATGTCTGAGCCAGAGATAGCTAAACTAATCTACTGTTCTTTCAATGTTAGAGACGTTTTTAGGTAAAATGCAGTATTAGATATGGTATCAGATTTTATACCCTTTCAATTTTATATATAACTCTTTTTCTTTTTTGTGTTATTATACACTGTTGTCATTTTTGTGAAATTTGTATATGCACCATTGTTAACTCTCCTCCATAACTTCATAATTTGCCCCTTTATATGAAGGAACTTCCTACAGAAGCTCCTTTAAAACAGATAGAATTAGATGGAATTGGCTAGTGAATTTATATGAGTTCTGAATTTTGAAGAACATTTAAAAACAGTTACCTTCTTTGGCAGCAGAATATTTAAGCAACAATGAAGTTATACACTGATGTAGAAAATAAGGGAAAAATTTCAAAGGTACTGAGGTGCATAGTGAACTAAATCCCTATGTTGATGATAGTATCATAAAAGAAACAAGTATAGAGAAGAAATGGAATAAATCTGATTAAGACAAGTGTATGTTAGCTTATAAATGAAGAAGTTTCAACCATGGAAGAGGAACGGCCTCAAACAACAGCCCATTGACCATGACCTACTTGAGGAATTATCTACTAATGGAAGGCAAAATTAGGTAGGTCACTAGTCCAATCAACACCAATCCCATGAAAAGGATGCAAAGGTGTCATTTTCCAATATAAATGATAATTGCTCAAGCCACACTTTGACAAGGAAACCCTGAAGTATAATAATACATTCTGCCTTTGAAAGTGTGTTACTTTAGGTTATATATAGTTTGACATGGTACCAAGAAGACATGCTACTGTAAACTGATCTATTACATGGTGGCTGATAGAGTGCAAAAGGAATATGTTTCAGAAAAGAGGTGACTCTAGGGGTCTTATTAGAGTGTATAAAGCTTAGGAAGATAACACAAGACTGGGGAAAGAAAAATTTGCACCAAGCTGCAATAGAATTTATGAACACAAATAGAAATCCCAACAAACACTGTGCATTTTACTTGCTGGGTTAAATGTTCATAGAAACTTAAAAGTTTTGAACTTTTATGTTATTGGTAACTTTTACTAGAAAGATCACTGAGAGTTTAATATTGTGGTGGTGAAAGTTGTGTGTCAACTTAGCTGGTCCTGGTTGAGTGGCTGGGCAGCTGTATGTAGTTATTCCCCATGGTGAGATTGTCAATCATTTCCATGGTGGAAATCTACTGGAGGAGCTGAGCAGCTGCTTTAGGGATGTGGTTCACTTCCCGTATATAAGCAGCAGCTTTGGGAACGGTCTCTAGCTTTTGGCACTC
Source organism: Orycteropus afer afer (assembly GCF_000298275.1). NCBI lineage: Eukaryota > Metazoa > Chordata > Mammalia > Tubulidentata > Orycteropodidae > Orycteropus > Orycteropus afer. The sequence continues at coordinate 2,969,881 of NW_006921812.1, read as the reverse complement.
TTGAATCTTGCATGTAGCTAAGTTGTTATTCAGTAGCTTGCCATGTTGTTTGTGGATCTGGGACTGTTAAAGGGACATGAATCAATGACCTGCCATGTGGTTTGGTAATATTGGGACTGTGCCTTTCTACTTGTCAGCCTTGAGGTTATCAACCTCAGCAGTCAGCAGCTATCTGAGTAAAGAAAACCTCCAGCTTCTGTGGCCTGCGAGCAAGAGATAGAGATGAAGCCCAACGTCAAAGGGATTTCCCTCAGCCCCTAGAGCTTGGCACTTTGAACTCAGACTTTTAGCCTCCAAAACTGTAAGAGAATAAATTCCTGTTTGTTAAGGTCATCCAATTTGTGGTATTATTTTCCTTCTGTTAGAGCAGCATGAAGTAACCAAAAGAAATGTATCTTAAATATATATATCATTGTGCTTTGATTAAAACCATACCTATTTAAATAAATGAAGTCATGCTTTACTGAGAACTGATTCTAAAACCAAACCAAACCCACTGCCATAGAGTTGATTCCAACTCATAGTAACCCCCATTGGGTTTTCAAGGCTATAAATCTTTACAGAATTAGATTGCCTTATCTTCCTCCCATGGAAGAGCTTGTCGGTTTAAACCACTGACCTGGTTAGCAGCCAAATGTCTTACCCACTATGCAACTAGAGCTCCTTGAAAAATTGATTACCAATTATAAATTAGAATAAAACACCTATGATAAAAATAGCATAGATTTCGCTACTGAATGGCATAATAATCATAGTTAGGTCTACCTTAGGTGATGTGCCGATCAATATCTAACAATTGGCTCTCCAGATGTAAAAACAAAAAACTTGATTTATATCACTTGCCAGTTTCCATGATTTCAATATTTCCACAATGGCTGATTTCAAGCTAACAAATTGGCATCACTGAACAGAGTTGAAAACTGATTCATAAAATAGGTTCTCACATATCTAGTAGGAACCAGATTTAATATACCATAGAATGTAGATAAAAAGGATTATTTAAAGAAAGATATGCTCATACTGTGATTTTATGTTATTTTAAGAAGGTTACAAACAATGGGGAACTTGGAATCAGAAAATTGTATTGGAAATGTGGTTTCTCAAAATGTAGTGAAGGGATTTTTGCACAATTCACTTAAAATGTCTTGGATCCTTCATTTATTCATCTCTAAAATGGATTATTGTGAAAAATCATATGTGATAGTGCATAGAAAAAATTTCATAAATAGTAGTTTACCATTCTAAAATTTTTTAATTGATTTTTTTTTGTAATTGTTAAACCTAAATTAGTCATATTGCCAATTAAGTGAAAATCAACAATATACAATAGCTGAACTCTAGAATTTTAAAGCTGGTAGAGTTTTAGAGATGAAAGGTCACACATCAAACCAGTAAGCTTGATTTTCTTAATGCCACACAACCATTTGGTTTTGAGATTATGACTGACATTCTAGACTTCAATTTAGTTCAATTTTCATTCTACTATGTTCTTGTATTATCAATTTGATAGAAAAGTCATCATTGAATCAACTAGTTGTAGGATCTAAAAAAAAGGGACAGGTGGAATCTAGTGAAGATTAGAAATTACCTTTGCTCCAGTTTGATTGTGCTGTTGAAAATGAAATGAAATAATACACAAGTAAAAAATGGAATTAGTGGTAATAAGCTTGTGTAAGGCCACATAGACCAGGATAACAAAATATATCACACTTCAATCGTGTCCTATTTGAGAAAATGTTGTCATGGACTTCAAGAGTGATACATTTTTTCTTTACTAAAATGATCAAACAGAATTTTTTAAATATAACATTTTAAGAATTCAAGAAGAGACTTGAATGTTTTCTGAACCATGACAAATCTTCACTGGTTTTTAGTAATAATAATTTTCTTTATTTTCAATATGAGTGTATTTTGTATAGGCACACATTCAGAAATGCATACATTTTCCTTAGTTTGTGCATAAAATTAAGTTGAAGAAAATACACTTGGAAAAATTTTAAATGACCAAAAAAGTGAAAGCATTTTTAGAGGGGCTGTTATTTCATGCATATGTGAGAAAAGTAAAGCCTTATATACATGAATTTTGGCCATTCAGTATTTATAGCAACTGTATACTTTTGAAGGCTCTACGAATGGATGAAATGCCCATTGAGATGTTTCAACAATTATATACTATGCTGGAGGCTCTTACTTGTTTAAGCCAAGAAATCTGGAAGACAGTTACCTGGCCAACCAACTAGAAAAGGTCCATAATTATGCAGATTCCTAAGAAAAGTGATCTAATGGAATGTGGAAATTATTGAACAATAGCATTAATATTACATTTTATTACATATAAAATTTTGCTGAAGATAATTCAAAAACGCTTGTAGCAGTATGTTATAGGGCACTGCCAGGAATGCAAGCTGGATACAGAAGAAAGTGAGGAACAAGGAACATCACTGCTGATATCAAATGTATCTTGGCTGAAAGCAGAGAAAACCAGAAAGATACTCCCCTGTGTTTACTGACTGTGCAAATAAACTTGACAGTAGGGATCATAACAAATTATGGATAATAATGTGAAAAAAGGTAATTCCAGAGCACTTAACTGTGTCCATGATGAATGTGTACAATAATCAAGAGTCAGTCATTCAAACAAAACAAGGAGATACTGACTAGTTTACAATCAGGAAAGGTGAGTGTTAGGGTTTCATTCTTTCACCATATACATTCTATCTTTATGCTGAGCAAATACTCCAAGATGTCAGACTATATGAAGAAGAATGCAGCATCAGGATTGGAGGAAGACTCATTAACAACTTGTGATATGCAGAAGACACACCCTGCTTGCTGAAAGTGAAGCTGAATTGAAGCACTTACTGATGAAGATGAAAGATTCCAGAATTCAGTATGGATTACATCTCCAAATAAAGAAAACAACAATCCTAACAACTGGAACAATAAACAATATCATGATGAATGGATAAAAGATTGAAGTTGTCAGAGATTTCATTTACCTTGGATGCACAGTCAATGCCCATGGAAGCAGCAGTCAAGAGATCAGATATATTGCACTGAGAATATCTGCTGTAGAAGAGCAGAGATGTCATTTTGAAGACTAAGATGCGTCTGACCCATGTCACAGTATTTTCAATCACCTCATATACATGTGAAAGTTGGACATTGAATAAGAATAATTGTAGAAGAAATGGTGTATTTGGATTATGGTATTGGTGAAGAGTACTGAAAATGCCATGGACAGAAGAACAAGCAAATTTGTCTTGGAAAATATACAGCCAGAATGCTTCTCAGAAGCAAGAATGACCAGACTTGGTCTCACACACTTTGCACAGCACCTGACGACGGCAACAATAATTTTGACACGCAGAGTAAAATGTCTATTATAAGAGAGAAACTGGAGTTTTTTTAATAGTTTCCCCAAACTTCTGAAGCATTTCAAGTTTTCTTCTCTTTCTCCCTCAAGATTATAAAAGCTTATTTATTTGTTAGTGTATTATTAATCTCAAGGAGCACTGTTCAATCCCCCAGTCTCTGTTCTTTCTGCTGTCTAAGCAATCCAGGGGCAATTTTAGATTTACATTCTTATGAATTTTTTTAAGCTGATAATTCTGGTAAGCACTTAACCCATACCTCTAAGGATTTTTGAAACCACCTGATGCATTTTATATTCTCTAATCAAACTTTTCTTTGCATTGCCTATCATTTCTCATGACTTTCTCACACTTTCTTCTTTCTGCTTATGTGTTATTGTGTAAAAGGGTGGAGTAGACATTTTATTTCTTCTCCTGGTATAAAATATTTGGTTGCTGTAATAAGGCTTACCTTTCCCAGGAATTCATTTAAGTTGTTTTCACTCTTGAGCTGAAATTCTTATTATTAGGTTAAAGAATTATGATAGGTTGTTAATTAATTTTTTTTTTAATTGTTGTTGTTATGTGCCATTGAGTTGGACCCAACTCATAACAGGAACTCTTAAAGTCTAGATGTTGCCACTATTTGATCAGTTTGGGCATGTTCATTAGTTTCCTAAGGCTGCTGTAACAAATTACAACAGAGTGAGTGGCTTACAATGGCAGAAATTAATTCTCTTACAATCTGGAGACTAGAAGTAAAAATTCAAGGTGTTGTCAGGATTACACTGTATCTGAACATCTAGGGAAAGATCCTTCTTTGTCTCTTTCAGATTCTGGTAGTCCTAGGCATTCCTTGGGATATGTCAGTGTAAACTTTAATCTTTGTCTCAATTTTCACATGGTATTCTGTTTGTGTGTCTCTGTCTCTTATCTCTTTTTATAAAGATACTGATCATATTGCATTAAGGCTCACATTATTGCATTATGAGGAGCCCTGGTTGTGAAATGGTTAAGCAATTGGCTGCTAACCAAAAGGCCAGTAATTCAAAGTCACCAGCTGGTCTGCAGGAGAAAGATGTGGCAATTTGTTTCCCTAAACATTTACAGCCTTGGAAACCCAATGGGAAATTTCTACTCTGTCCTATAGGGTTGCTATGAATTGTAATAGACTTGATGGCAATTGGTTTGGTTACTCCAGTATTATTTCATGTTAATATATCTGCAAAGACACTATTTCCAATTAAGATCACATTCACAAGTACCAGAGGTTAGAACTCTAAGGTATCTTTGTGTGTGTGTGTGTGTGGGGGGGG
>NW_006921812.1:2956810-2964857 GCF_000298275.1 Orycteropus afer afer | reverse complement strand
CACTAGACTCATAAAATAAGGTTTTCTAATTGGCTTCCAAAGAACCTAGTGCCAACATGTTTACACTTAATAGCCCCACAAAATGTAAAAAGAGAGAGAGATGTTTGACAACATATAAAAATAAATATCTGACAACATTTAAATACGTAGTCTAAGGACATGGTTCTCAAGTTTAGCATTAATAAGAATCATCAAGTGCGTTTGTTACAATTAATTTCCAGGGTCATCCACACAAGAATTCTAATATAAGAAATCTAGATCTGCTTGGTAATCTGTATTAGTTATTTTTAATATACACTCTAAATGATCCTGATGGCATTGGACCAAGGGATAGATTTTTCCAAATCAGTTCCAGGAAATTTGTAAACTCAAAAGGGGTGAAAAAAAAAAAAAAAGAAAGAAAAATCTATAAGGAAAACAGTTTTATAAACTTTATCTTTTCTTATGAATAAAATGACCAAATAAAATAATTGATATATATAATCCTTTTACACAGATTATGGAGATACTTTTTTTCCGCAGTGCATGCAAAATTAGTGTTTGTATACTTTAAAAGAAATTTAAACACACTTTACTAGATTTTTCCAATATTGCACATTTTATAGAACCAGTTCATAAGAGCTATTGATTGTATTTCTGATATAAAATATGTACTTCAAAGAATAATTAAGCCTATTACACTAATTTTCAAATAAAGATTTATATACAAATTAAAGGAGCACTGATAGTGCACTGCATAAGCAAGCACTCAACTATTAACTGAAAATTGTCCCTTAAAACCCATCAGACACTCCATAAGAGAAAAATGGGGCAGTCTCTTCTATAAAGATCTTCAGCCTTGGAAACCCTATGGAGCAGTTTTACTTTGTCCTATAACATCACTATGAATCTGAAATGACTTGAAGACAACAGATATACAAATAAGAGGTTTAAAACTCCTCTTCAGGAGGATTAAAGCTTGTAAGGGAGAGTGTGGTCATCATCATACATAAATGTATTATGTTTTCTGTTAGGGAAAAAGCAATAAGAATGTTTAATTATTGCAAATTTATGAGGGAGCAGTTTATAATATATTATTTATTGTGGCATTTCATGCCAGATTAGGCAACATCATAGCAATGTCAATGGTATTTAGAAGCTAAACTAAAACTCCCTAGAGAATAGAAAATCATCAGAACTCTAGCCTTATGCTAAAATCTGTCTTTACTAAGCATTTAAATTACCCTGTACTTTTTTCTTTATAAAATAGTTAGATGATCCATATAATGTACTGAAAGATAATCTTCACATTATTCCTACGAAATACATATATAATTTTGCTCTATTGTGTTATGAATGAAAATCAGATGGCTAAAATTCATTGAAAAGTAATACCCTGAACAAATCTTATTTTCAACATTTTGTGTAACAGAGGAAATGCTTCTACTTATAGCAGGGACTAAGTATAATGCTTAGAAATATCTTCATTATCTGGTTTTTCTTGTGCTTTTGATGGTGGCTTTTCAGTTAAATTGTTATTTATTCACTAATAAGATCAAAATGTTGTTGTTGTTGTTTTTGTTATGTGCTGTCGAGTCAGACCTGACTCATAGCAACCCCTCTGGGTTTCCGAGGCACTATCACTATGGAAGTAGATTGCCCAATCTTCCTTCTGAAGATCAAAATAGTTATCTTTATTATCTCAATAACTAGAGTTTGCATTTAAATTGCTTAATATTGTTAGAGGCAGAAAACCTAAGACAGGGAAAGAAATAATAATTTAAACCACATCATCTGAGATCTTAGAAAACAGGATCAATTCTATATACAATGATTTATGTATCAGAAAAAGGGCTGAAAACTGGCCTCGTGAATTTTACAAGTGGTCCTAAATAGCCATGCTGAAGAGAACTCTGCTTTCACCATAACACACCTACCCAAATGAACAATAAAAATGAAGAAACAGATGTGTGGGAAAAAAAAAAAAATCATAGAAATAGGAGTACAAATACTTGATTTTTGTAATAAAATTGCACTGCATTATAACAATGAACACACACACATACATAAATTGGGAGAAGTATAGAATTTTTGAAACTATAACTCATTAACAATTCAGAGGCTACCTATTGTATCAGGAAAATGTCCTATATCCTGCATAGTCTCCATAACTTGACTATGCTAAATTAATCATTATGAGGGGTAAAAGTAGGTTGTGACTTTTTTACTATTTTTGCTGTACTTTTTAATTGTTCTTCAATTAAATCAAGGCTCTGGTTATAAACTCTGTGATGTGCATTTCAAATTTAAGATCCTGCATAAGATGATTATATGCTAACATATAGAAAAAACCTTCAATTGTAAATAATTGAAGAGCTTATTTAAAAGTTCAGCAAATATAAGGAATGCAGTGAGAAGAGTAAATCTCTGAATTTTACATTATGAAGTCATAAGAATTTAAATTTTATATCCATATATTCTTTAACAGCTACTTAAGAATGCACAGGAAATTTAGAATATACTAATCTCGGAAAAAAGTTGAACTCACATATCAAATGACTGTTTACAAATCCTTTCTTTTATCTTACTCTTCCTCATTCTCACTTCTGAGCTGCACTCTGCACGTAACTCTTTCACATTAACAAACAAAACAAAAGTTTTAATGTTGAAGGCAATGACCAAAACCAGTGTCTGGTTGTCTTTTATGAAGTTTCCTCCTACTCCCATTTAAAAATTATGGCATTTAACTACATTGAGAAAGTCACAAACCTATTGGTGGTCATCTTTTAACAGCAATGTTGTATAACACTAAGTTAATTCGAACTCATAATGACCCTATAGGATAGAGACGAAATATCCCATAGAGTTTTCCTGCCTGTAATCTTTATAGGAGTAGATCACAGGTTCTTTTCTCTCTTGGAGTCACTGGTAGCTTAGAACCTCCTACTTTCCAGTTAGCAGTTGAACACAACCACAGAGCCACCAGGACTCCATAAAAGAGGTGGGGCTTCCAGTCATAACTTTTAGATTAGCTAACTATTTTCAGCATGTATGTAATGCTACTAGGTGCTAAGGATATATATATATATATATATAGGACTATGTCCTATATCCTGCATAGTCTCCATAACTTGACTATGCTAAATTAATCATAATGAGGGGTGAAAAGTAGGTTGTGACTTTTTTACTATCTTTGCTGTACTTTTTAATTGTTCTTCATTTAAATCAAGGCTCTGGTTGTAAACTCTGTGATGTGCATTTCAAATTTAAGATCCTGCATAAGATGATTATATGCTAACATATAGAAAAAACCTTCAATTGTAAATAATTGAAGAGCTTATTTAAAAGTTCAACAAATATAAGGAATGCAGTGAGAAGAGTAAATCTCTGAATTTTACATTATGAAGTCATAAGAATTTAAATTTTATATCCATATATTCTTTGACAGCTATTTAAGAATGCACAGGAAATTTAGATTTATATATATATATAGGAGCTCTGGTAGCATAGTGCCTAAGGCACTTGACTGCTAAACAGAAGGCTGGCGGTTCAAACTCACCAGTCACTCCTCAGAAGGAAGGTTGGGCAATCTGCCTTGGCAACCCAAGGAGGGGTCGCTATGAGTCGTGGCTGACTTGACGGCATATAACAACAACAACAACAACAACACACACACACACACACACACACACACACACATATATATATATATAAAGATGACCTGATTTATTTTACATAGATTCTATAACCAAAAGTCAAGAAGGTTAGACTAGCTATATTTGAGGTCTTACTTTTTCTTCTAAATTTTATTTTGTTGTTGTCCTTGAGACTATATACTGCAAAACATACACCAAGTAAATACTTTCTACATATGCAATTTAGTGACATTGATTACTTTCTCTGAGTTGTGTAACCATTCTCATACTTCTTTTCTGAGATGTTCCTTCCTCATTAACATATAATCACTGCCCCTTAAGATTCCTATCTAATCTTTAAAGTGGTTGTCAATTTGATCCCATATGGATAGTTCTTAAAAGAGCATCATGCTCAAGGCAGATCTTTTTTACTAGTTAAGCTAAACTATTGTTCGGTTTTAAGATTACTTCAGGGGATATTTTTACTTTAAGAATCAAAGATTATCTCAGCGCAATATTTTCTGTGTTTCATCCAACTGCCATGGCTCCAGAAAGTCAAGAATCCATGACAACTTGAAATTCAACTCTGCATTTTTCCTCTTTGGTCAGGATTCATCTACGGAATCTTTGATGAAAATGTTCTGTAATGGTAGCCAGGCACCATTCAGATCTTCTGGTCTGATGGCAAAGGAGGCAGTTGTTTGTGGAGGCAGAGCCCCACATTCCATATCCTCCTCCTGTTTCTGATTCTCCTTCTTTCTCTGTTGTTTGAGATGAATAGAGAATAAATGTTGTATCTAGGATGGCCACTTGAAACCTTTTAAGACCCCAGGGACTATGCAGCAAACTAGGAGGTAGAAGGTAAGCACTAAATACATTATTAGGCCAATTAACTGGGATGTCCCACAAAATCATGACCCTGAAAGTCCAAACCAAGGAATGAAATCGCATGACGTTTTTGGTTGTTCGTGAGCAGCCTCAGTAGCTATGTTTTTTGTTGTAAATTTATCTAGACACAACTTTTGCCAATTCAACTTTTTACAGCTTTACTATTCTGTCAGTCTAGGACAGATATTGTCCTAGACTAGAATAGTGTCTTTACATTTTAATTTGCAAAAAGAATCACTTGGGGATCCTGTTAAAATGAAACTTTTTGCTTAATGTTTCTAGGGTGGGACTTGAGATGCTGCATTTCTAAGGCAGTATCTAGTATCAGCATTCTTCATCCCCAAACCATTATTAAGGTACTAGGACTTAGTTACACTATTCTGTCATTTATTTTCATATAACAAATAAAAGCTTTACCAGAAACATTCTTTACTTTTCAGTGCAGAGCAAGCTTTAAATGACTCCTATTCCTATCCCAAGTGGATTTTAAATGGTCTTTAGCAGTATAATGTAATTTAGAGTTAAACGAAGTATATAATACTTACGTTACTTGTAGCAAGTGTTATAACATTTATTTCAGTTTAGAGATTTGTCCAGTAAGCAACCAAATTGATAACAATTCTGTTAAGGTTCTTTCACTGGTATTATGTTGTAGTCTGATAAAGGCTTATCAAGAAAGCATTTTTACAAAGAAGAAAAATAGATGACTTGTTTAAATTTCCAGCAAATTGAGTAATTCTTAGGAAAATTGTTTCACTCAGGAACAGAGTGAGAAAATAAATGGAGTCAAATTTAAAATTCAAACTATGCTGTCATTCTTTCTTTTTTTTTTTAATTGTTATTTAGGTGAAAATTTACAGAGAAAATTTACTTTCCATACAGCAGTTCACATACGCTTTGTCTCATGACATTGACTACAATTTACCACAATGCAATAGCTCCCCTCCCACTTCTTCCCGATAGTTACCTCTTCTGTGTTGTCCATCTTTCCATGCACTCCTGCCCCTGAGCTATCTCCCTGTGCATAAGCAGCCCTTCTTTCTCCCATGATTGTTCTCTCCAAGGAGTGTATCTACCTCAGGTACATGTTCAACTCATATGCTTGTATTTTGTTTGGCTGGAAACCACAGGTGTGGGTTCAATTACAGACCTGAAGGGCAGCTAGGGGCCATAGTCTCAGCAGTTTCACCAGGCTTTATCAGACCACCAAATCTGGTCCCCTGCCCCCCCTTTTTTTGTCAAATGATTCTGAGTTTTGTTCCACATTGTTCTCCCTCTCTATCCAGGATCTCATACATAGATCCCCCTCCGAGTGGTTGCTGGCACCATCTAGTTCTTCTGGTCTCATAGTTGTATAGGCTGCAGATCACATGGTATGCCAGTCGCTAGGACTAATGATTTTTCCATGAATCTTTGGTTTCCTTCATTCTTCTTTGCTCTGGATGAGGAGAGATCCATCATTGAATCTAGATGGCTACTTGCAAACTTTTAATATCCCAGTCACTACTTGCCAAATTAGGAGGTGGAACAATGTTTTGTGTAGTATGTTATGCCATTTGAGCTTGATATCCCCTGTGATTATGATCCCGAGCCCACAGGTTCAACTACTTGGTCCTTCTAGGTAGCTGGCTGTGACCAAGTAGTGACTATAACCTTGTCTCTTGTCAGCTCTACTATACACCTGGGAATTCAGATCATACAAATACACTTATTGGACCATTGTCTGCCAACCCTACACATGGTCTTGGGTATACTCCCTGCTTCATAACATACCTAATAGTTCAGCCTGTCCACCCATCTATCCACCTGTATACCCATGTTTGCCTTCACTGACAATGCAGTACTGTATGTGCAAAAGGGTTCATTTTGGTGTCTGTACCTCATGTACCTCTCTATGTCTTCCCCTTCATCAATGCCATCAAGTTGATCACTCACATTTTGTACCTTGCCCTTCTCTTCACCCAAATCAATACTTATCTCTACCTATCTAACAGGGTTCCCTTCCCTCCCCTCCCTCCCCTGGTAACCAAGAAAGAAAATTTCCTTTCATAGATAAACCTTTCCTTGCCTTTTACAAGAAAAGACTAATACAATATTTGTCCTTTTGTGATTGACTTATTTCACTCAGCATAACGTCTCCAAGTTCATCCATGTTATGTGGTGTTTTGCAGATTCTACACTATTCTTTAGGGTTGTATAGTATCCCATTATGTGTATGTACCATAGTTGGTTATCCATTCCTCAGTTGATGGACATATAGGTTGTTTCCATCTTTTGGCAATTGTAAATATTGTTGCAATGAACATGGGTGTGCATATGTCTGTTCTTTTCATGGCTCTCACTTCTTTAGGAAATATACCTAGTAATGGAATGGCTGGGTCAAATGGTATTTCTATGTCCAACTTTTTAAGGAATTGCCATACTGCTTTCCACAGTGGTTGTGCCACTTTACAGTTCCACCAGAAGTATATGAGAGTCCCAGTCTCTCCACATCCTTGCCAGCATTTGTTATTTTCTGTCTTGTTGGACTTTGCTACTAGTGCTTGGAAAAGATGGTATCTCTTTGTTATTTTGATTTGCATCTCTCTAATGGCTAATGATTGTGAGCATTTCTTCATGTTTGTTGGTCTCCTGAATATCCTCCTTGGAGAAATGTCTATACATGTCTTCTGAATTTTTTAATTGGATTATTTGTCTTTTTGTTATTGAGGTGTTGGACTTTTCTATATTCTGGAGATAAGTCCATTGTCAGATATGTCATTGCCAGTATTTTTTTCTCAATCTGTAGGTTCTCTTCTGACTCTTTTGGAGAAATTTTTGGAAGCACATAAAAATTTAATTTTTAGAAGGTGCCATTCATCTACTTTCTCTTCTGCTGTTTGTGCATTATGGATTATTCTTGATAGTCTATTTATGCTATATATTGTTGTTGTTGTTGTTATGTGCTGTTGAGTTGGACCCGACTCATAGTGACCTCTCCTTGGGTTTCCGAGGCAGTCTCACTATGAAAATAGATTGTCCAATCTTCCTTCTGAGGAGTGGCTGGTGAATTTGAACCAGTAGCCTTCTGGTTAGTAATCAAGTGCCTTAGGCAGTGCGTTCCCACAGCTCCTATGCCATATTTATTTGGGCCCAAAAATTTGCCCCTAGTTTTCCTTGAGAAACTCTATAGTTTTAGGTTTCACGTTTAAGTCTTTGATCCATCAGGAGTTAGTTTTTGTGTATGATGTGAGGTACAGATCTTATTTCATTTTTCTGCAAATGGATATCCAGTTTTGCCAGCACCATTTATTAAACAAATATCCTCTTTCCCATTTAATGGATGTAGGCACTTTGTCAAAAATCAGCTGACCATAGATCAATGGATCTATTTCTGGGTTCTCAATTCTATTCCATTGGTCTATGTATCTGTCATTAAACTAATACCAGGCAGTTTTGACTACTGTGGCTATATAGTAGGTTTTGACATCTGGCAGTGTGAGACCTCCTACTTTGTTTTTCTTCTTCAATAGTGCTTTGCTTATCCGAGGTCTCTTTCCTTTCCA
>NW_006921812.1:2952435-2954695 GCF_000298275.1 Orycteropus afer afer | reverse complement strand
AAAAAAAAAAAAAAAATGGGCAAGGCACCCAGGCTCCATCTGAGCACACAGAGTGGGATAGAATTCCTGCCGGCTCAGAAAGTGGGTGGGACTGAGGGATGGCCACACCTCAATTCACCAAAAGGGTGTGGAGTGTAAGGGTAACAAGGGAAATGTTGCAACTTTGCAGTCAACCGGGTCAGAATGTCCTTGGAGTTTCTGGCAAGTAGAGGCTGTTTTTAAGTCCCTGGAATCTGGGAGAATGCTGTCACTTTAAATATCCAAAATGGTCAAGCCTCTTGTAAACATTCAAAATGGCTGCTGCCCTCTAGACAGACAAAAGTCCACAGCTCAGCCCACCTTCCTCTTCACTGCTTCCCCTTTTATTTTCCAGCCACTAGAGCAGTCCTTCGTGTAGTCCCTGGCTATCAGGGCCAATTTTTAGGTTAAATTTTAGGTTCTACCACCACTTTGCAATATCCAAGCTCTCTGTGCCATCAGGATCACTGCCAGACTGCAGTTCCGTATGTCTCCTGTTTTTGGTGTTTTCATGCAAATTCTTCTGCTAGTTGGAGTTTAGTCCACTTGTGTATCCTTCCCTTCAAGTCTCAGGGACCAGGATTATCTTCTGTGCCTGTGTTAATTGGTTCCCCTTTTCTTTGTTGAAGAAGGTCTTTGCAGTCTTTCTGCCTATTCCACCATATTACTGGAAGTCTATGCTATCATTCTTTTCAAGATGTTTGAAATGGAAGCTGGACATTACTGAAATGGTCATATAAAACAGTGACTCATTAACAATAGTGAGCATTAAGTTCTCCATCTAGACTGTTTCCTTAATGACATTATTTGATCCAGATCCCGAATTTTACATCTCACTGCTCATTTAGAGAGAAAAAAAATGAGATTAATTAGACAAACAAGTGCAAAGAGATTTCGTACAAGTACCATCAGCAATTTTGTGGTCCTCTACTTTGGATTAAGGAGCTCTGGTGCTGCAGTGGTCAAAGTGTTTGCTAATCAAAATATCACAGTTTAAATTCAGCTGCTGCTCTGTGGGAAAAACATGAGGCAGACTCTTCCAAAAAGACTTAGAGCATTGAAAACACTATGCAGCTGTTCTACTCTGTCCTGTAGTGTCACTGTGAGTAAAAATCAACTCTGTAGAAATGGGTTTGGTTTGTTAGATTTTAGATTGGCCTGTTATATGGGTATTTATATCTTCAGGTTGCTAAGACTGGCCTCATTCAAGCAGAGCATCCACTCATTTGGCATATAATACTGATATACTAAGAGTAAAACAAAGCTAGAGAAAAAAAGGTCATTAATTTACATGGGTTGCTATTCTTGTGCACTCCTCAGAAGGAAGATGAGGCAATCTACTTCCTTAGTGAAACTGCCTCAGAAACCCAAGGAGGGGTCACTATGAGTCAGGTCCAAATGAACGGCACATAACAGCAACAACGACAACATTCTTATGCATGTTCTGGAACACCAACTCTGAGATAGTACCTGGTATCTTAAAAACTGAATAATAGAGGATTGGGCTTCATGGCATAAAGATAACCATTTTTCTCTTCTTCCTATGTATGAGTTCCCTCCATCATATTACAACAGATACCACTTAAAAATTTCTAGTGTATTTTGCATATGCATTGTATAATCAGCTTATAATAGAATCCTTTGTAGAAAAGTGAATAATAATAACCAATTATCTTTTTTAGTGTTAAGCTTAAAACAAACAAACAAATAAATAAATAAATAAGTCACTGCCATCAAGATTCCAACTCATAGTAACCCTATAGAACAAAGGAGAACTGCCCCTAGGGTTTCCAAGGCTGTATATATTTACAGAAGCAGACTGCTTCATCTTTCTGCCCAGGAGTGGCTGGTGGTTTCCAAACATGCACCAAATGCTTTATCCACTATGCCATCAGAGCTCCTTAGTATTAAACTTCTCATCTACTAAACTAAAATAAAAGTCACTGCCATAGAGCCGGATCCCACTCACAGTGACCACTCCTTGGGTTTCTGAGACAGTATCAATACAGAAGTAGATTTCCCAGGCTTTTTTCTGAGGAGTGACTGGTGGGATTGAACCTCCAGCCTTCTGGTTAGCAGTCAAATGCCTTAGGCACTATGCCACCAGTTGTTGTTGTTGTTGTTGTTATTTGCCGTCGAGTCGGCCCCCAACTCATAGCGACCCCTCCTTGGGTTTCCGAGGCAGTATCACTACAGAAGTAGATTGCCCATCCTTCCTTCTGAGGAGTGGCTGGTGGGTTTG
>NW_006921812.1:2943849-2951965 GCF_000298275.1 Orycteropus afer afer | reverse complement strand
ATGATAGATGATATTTTATGAGAAAAAGTATTCCGTGCAATTATTTATTTTTGAAAAACAACTAATATTTTATATAGTTATATTTTTCATTACAAAAGTTATATATTTTTATTAGAAAAGGACACAAAATAGGAAAGATGGAACATAGGTGACTGACCTTCATTTCCACAGAAAATATGTGGTAAATAATAATGGAATTAAAATTTATAGTCCAAACTAATCCTCTACAATGAGCCATGTATTGTGCTCTCTGGTGAAAACAGGACCAAATTTTTTTTTTGCCTTCCATACTTCAAGTGGGAAATTGTCAGGAAGGGACCATAAGTGAGGTAATATGTTGAAAAACTGACATCTAAAATCTTTGCTCATAGGCAAAGAGAACCATGAATATTCCCATTAATCACGTTGTGTGAATGATTACTTTTTTAACAATGAGGAAATTAAATATGATTAAAAAGGGAATTTATCAAATAATGATTCTGAATGGAGCAAATAAAATTCCTTTTGCTTTGGTTGGTTTGTAAGAGCTGATGCTTCTTGTATCTTCACTGTCTTACCATCAGTTTTCAAACTGGCTTAACCCAGTTCAGTCATTTCCAATGAAGTGAAACCTGAAAAAGATTCAAGTTTTTAAAATTTAGACAATTAGGAATGATAACCAGAATGGAAAAAATATGAGTTGAAGCCAGGGAACTAGAGACTCGAAAGAGGCATAGTGAGCCTTTTAGGAACCTAATGCATGACACTGGATTATTACCAGGATTGTGGAGAGAAACACATACCCAGTGGAGTAGTCAGCCACTATCTTTGAGCCAAGAACCATCGTTTTCAACCCATCTGGTCAAGAGATTTGATTATTAAGCAATGTGCCTGCTACCCTTATTTTCTAAGAGGCAGATTAAGTTTCTAGCAGGACTTCAACCCATATATATTTTTTTTTTCCTGTTCTAGTTTACGTTCTGTTTCTTCCAGATTTTAAAAATTTAGGCCCATTCTGGTGATGCTTCTTCAGCCATGACTGAAGTGGGCTGAACTGGTTGAAATGCCTGCTTATAATTTTTCAGTGTGGATTTCATTAATTTAAAGATAAGGGAATAATAAGATTATTTTACAATTCTGTCAACCATGGACCTCCTACCAGCTGTGGCTTTATGGAATCTCACTTGTGGTAAAATTGATGGTAAATGCATTTTGATTATTTAAGTAAAGAAAGAGTTAGAATAAATATACTTTTCACCCAAGGTACAGGGTGAATATTTTTAAATTTAGTAGTTTAAAGAATATCAACTATAGTGGAAGATGAGATGTAATAATGAAATTTTGAAAAACAAGTATATGAATAATAGAAAAGATTTAGGGTACAAGACTAGCAGAGCTGGAAAATAATGGGATATTTTGTTGGGTTTTATTTCATGGAGGTCTTCTTGCTTTCAGCCCACCTGGATTATTTCATACTCTATTTTGTGTTTTTTTGCTGTTGTTAAAAATGGAGCATTTTGCATTAAAAATGATAATCAGTATTGCTTCTTGACTTAGTGTATTTCCATATTCAAGTGTTTCTATTTTTTAAGAGTATAGGCAATGTTTAGGCAGTAATTTAAATTATGTTTGTCATCTCTTCAAATTAATTATTTAGCATTTAGAAATTAATTTTTGCAGAAGAATCATGTTTTCAATGCCCAAGCAGGATGGGAAACATTTACTAGCTTATGTTTCTGCTCAAGTTGAATACTGATTCTGAAAAATTATTCTTTTGTGGTATGTTTGCCATATGCCCTACAAATGTGCATACAAACTGATTACCTATACCTGATGGTCTTACATCTTTTTCTTTTCAGTTATAGTTAAAATTTTTGAAATTCAGCACACTATTTGTGCTTTGCTGTTATGTATGGTGTGTTAGTTCCTTTACCGTATTTACTCACATATTGGTCACCACTGCATGATTGGTGTATGTAGACTTTGTATAGGTTAATTTGAATCAACCAGCTTGCATAGCAAGAAAGAAAAGGGCAGCAATTATGCAAGTAAATATGGCACACAATTCCTTTCTGTTTAACTAGTATGGTGGCATTAAGTATCAAAACAAAGATTCATTTAATCCATTTCTTGACATTTTCTATTACTATTGTTTTATTGACAACAGAGGGAAAGAAGAAAAAAAAAATAAATAAAAACCAGAAAGTTTGTTTGTACTTTACTTATCTTATCTGATACCTTCAGTTTTTGTCTCTTTTGTTTGTTCCCTAAGGGACTGACATTAGAGTTCAATGCAGGGTTTGTTTTTTTTTTGTGTGTGTGTGTGTACTTTTATATATTTCATATCTACATTTTAATTGAAAGGATTATTTAAATATAATCTGCATCTATCAAACTTTTAAAATGTGTATATAAATATACATGATCCCTGCATAGATTTTAATAACAATTGGAGATATTTTTGAAGTTTCGCAATTTCACAAAGTTTTTATCTAAATACACACACACACATTAATATTCCTGAATATCAGTTGTTGTTGTTGTTGTTGTTGTTGTTATGTGCCATCGAGTCAGACCCGACTCATAGCGACCCCTCCTTGGGTTTCTGAGGCAGTATCACTTATGGAAGTAGATTACCCCATCTTCCTTCCTAGGAGTGGCTGGTGGGTTTGAACCACCAGCCCTCTGGTTAGCAGTCAAGTGCCTTAGGCACTATGATACCAGGCTTAATCATTGGCAATTAGAGATTACATCAATGCTCCCATATTATAGCTTTATTTCACTGACTTCTATTAATGTTTAATGGAACTATCCATATATAAAGGTTTCTGTATATTTGTATACATTTTAGAGACATATAACTAACTTATGAATATTAGCCCATGCCCATGTACACTGGGAGTTGTTATTGTTGTTATGTGCCATCAAGTTGGACCTGACTCATAGTGACCCCTCCTTGGGCTTCCGAGGCAGTATCACTATCGAAGTAGATTGCCCAGCCTTCCTTCCAAGAAGTGGCTGGTGGGTTTGAACCGCTAGGCTTTGGGTTAACAGTCAAGTGCCTTAGGGACTATGCTACCAGAGCTCCCAAACCAGGAGAGGACAGAGAAGAGGGTAATAAATTATCATGAAGGCCTAGAATAATCCAGATTTACATACCCACTATGAAGGACTCAAGAATACGTGAAGCACATAGTATTAGAACAAATTCATTAATATGTTAACAAGAAAAAAGAATAAGGTGAGTGGCTATTTGATGTTTACCTCAATTAGCAACTCCTTTTTTTAGAGAAATATATCTAGTATCTATCCTTGACAGTGGCCTGAGTTGACTTTATGTTGTTGTTGTTAGGTATTGTTGAGTCAGCTCTATCTCATAGTGACCTTATGTATAACAGAATGAAGCATTGCAGGATCCCTTGCTATCTGCACAACTGCTGTTCTATTTGAGCTATGTTGAAGCCACATTTCATTGAAGGTCTCCATGTTTTTTCACTGACCCTTAACCAAGTATGACATTCTTCTCTAGTCCCTCCTTATGACATATCCAAAGTAACTGAGATGTAGTCTCACCATTTTGACTTATTAGAAGCATTTTAGCTGAATTTCCTCCAGGACAAATATGTTTGTTCTTCTGGCGGTCCATGATATATTCAGTATTCTACCACATCACAATCCAAATGATTTCCCCCACCCTCAAAGTTCAACAATGTGCAGCACTTATTATTATGCATCCTTTCAAGAGTCAATTTCTACTACTGAATTATGAGATTCTGTTTATGAATCTAATTATACTGTATCTATTTACTTTTCCCTACTTCAGCAGATTTGCCAGGTCCTAGAGAATAATTTTTTTTTTTTTTCTGAGAGCTTTTAGTTGATCTTCTCTGTCAGATTCAACTCTTAACTTTTATTTTCATGGTTCCATAGTATTTGCCAATAAGGAACATTGGTAGCATAGTGCCTAAGGCACTCGACTGCTAACCAGAAGGCTGTGGTTCAAACCCACTAGCCACTCATCAGAAGGAAGGTTAGGCAATCTACTTCCGTAGTGATACTGCCTCTCAAATCCAAGGAGGGGGTCACTATGAGTTGGGTCCGACTTGATGGCAAATAACAACAACATAGTATTTGCCAAAGCCCTGGTGGCACCTTGGTTAAGCACTTGTGTGCCAACTGAAAGGTTTGAACCCACCAGCCACTCTGCAGGAGAAAGATGTGTCAAACTACTTCTGGAAAAATTACAGCCTTGTAAACCCTGTGAGGCAATTCTACACTGTATTACATGGTCACTATGGATCAGAATTGACTTGATGGCAGTGAGTTGAGTTTGGTAGTATCTGCTAGACTCCTCTTTCAAATCAAGATTTTCTGCCCTGTCCTTTGGCATTCAATTCCTGGAAGGAGAAAAATCCATATGTACATGTGAGGAGTGGCTGGTGGGCTTGAACCACCAGCCTTCTGGTTAGCAGTCAAATGCCTTAGACACTATGCCACCAGAACACCCTCAAAAATAATGAGAACATGAAATTAGTGTTATAGTTTAATGGAAAAAATACTGCCAAAAGTATAACATATTATTGGAGGAGAGACTTTTTTTTTTTCCTGTGAGGCGTAGATTTTGTTTTATTTATCTAATGAAATTTTGAAGTAAATTAGGCTTAGCCTATTAGAATACTACTCATCAGAATCTCTAATTCGTGCTCAAGATATAACTGTTTTGAAGTTAAAGGAATATTCACTATGTATTTGTCTTAGTAAGAAGCTCTGGTGGCTTGCCTGCTACCAGAATGTTGGGGGATCAAACTCACCAGCCACTCAGCAGAAGGAAGATGGGACATTCTACTTCCATAAAGATTTACCATCTCAGAAACCCAATGATGGTTGCCATGAGTTGGAATCGACTCAATGGCACTGGGTTTGTTTTTTGGTTTATTCTTCTTAGTTATTGCAGAAAGGGTGTGAGGGTGGTGTCTGACCATCTCTAAATTTATGAGAGGGAAAGAGAATCACCTTAGGAGAATCAGCCCATGACTGATTCCTTTGAGATGGAAGCCACAAATGCCACCACTCTCCAACCTTCTACCAGTTTTGACATTAACTGTCTCTCCAATGGCACTCTCTACTTCACATTGGGTTAGATAATTTGTTCCAATGGCTGCACAGAACACACAGATAGTACTCACAATTATACGCTTTATTAGGGAAGTAAGAGGTTACAATTAAGGATCAGGACTGCTTAGGATGCAGTCTTTTTATCAGGACAACCTCCCCTCAGTCAATCGTGTAGGCATGCCTCTCTTTGTCCCTTTCCCTCTCAGCCTTGCCTCTTCCCTGCTCAGGCCAGTGTTACAAAACTCTTAGCTCTGCTGGAAGGTATAAACCACTTCACCAGCAAGCCTTCTGCCTGATGACACTCAACTTTCTTGCTCCATGGGCAGCAAGCCCTCTGCTCTATCTTATACAGGCCTCTTGGTTCTGCTCCTGCTACTGCCACCTTCTCTCTGCCATCTCTCTGCTGTCTCAGCCCAGGGATCTTGGGTCCAAGGATGTACTCCACTTTAGCTCTTCTCTCTTGATGGCTCCCTTTTCCACCTCTGGGATGGCATTTTAAGCCCAATGGGATGGCAAAACTAACCAATCCCCATATTAAAGTCCCATACACCTTTTTTCCATAGTCCCATACCAACAAAGGTGCCATGCACCTTAATTTACACTATTAACAAATTATCCAATCTTTTTGGTGGGGCACAAGCACCTCATATATGTGAAGTTCTACCTTGCTTTCTGGAGGGAATCACAAAGCCCATGGCTAGAAGAATCATGCCCAGTAATTCCCTGAACCACAGTTAGCTATTTCAGCTATGACAGAAATACCAGAAGTAGGTGACTTTAATAAACAGAGATTTATTTTCTCACAGTTAGGATGTTAAACGTCCAAATTCAGGGTGGGCATTAGGAGAAGACTTCCCTTGTTGACTCTGGAGGAAGGTCTTTGTCTCTTTTGAACTTCTGTTCCTTGACTATCTTCTTATAGTTTGGCATCTATCTTTCCCCAATCTCTGCTTGCCTAAGGTGTCTTTAGAAAACTAAAAAAGAGATTGACTCAAAACACACCCTAAACCAATACTGTCTTATTCACATAACAAATCCATTTCCAAATGAAATTATAGCTACAGGTATAGGGACTGGAATTTATAAGACTTTTTTTTTTTTTTTTTGGAGACAGCAATTCATGCCAGTACTGTACAGAAGGAGGTCTGGTACCATAATGGCTAAAGCACTTGACTGCTAACCAGAAGGCTGGTGGTTCAAACCCACCAGCCATTCCTCGGAAGGAAGGTTGGGCAATCCTACTTCCGTTGTGATACTGCCTCGGAAACCCAAGGAGGAGTCGCTATGAGTCGGGGCCGACTCGACGGCACATAACAACAACAAGAACAACTGTATCAGAAACCAAATAAAGATAGTAAACTTAAAAAAACAAAAATTCTAATCGTTAAAGGCCTGAAAGAATCACTACCTGGTATAAACTGTTGCACACTTGAGTGTTAGGTAAAATGTTGGTGATTCAATTCCCAGAGATGGCTCCAAAGACATAGCCTAGTGATCTGCTTCTGAAACATCACAGACTTGTAACCCTGTGGGGCTCCTCTACCTGCTTATACGGGAATTCCATGAGTCAGAACTTACTCCACAGCAACTAACCAAAGAAACAAGGACCTGAAAGATTGTTTTGTTTCATCCTTCTCCCCTACTTGCATCTCCCTTTCTAATACTCCAATAACTGAGGAAGAAGAATAGAATTAAAAAAAAAAAAAAAAAATTTGCTCCTTATTTTTATAAAGAAGATGTTATAAATATTCCTAAATGTAAGCGAAATTAAAATATGCAAAGGAGACAAATTGTAACACATTAAATGTACATGGGGATAAAATAGCACTATTGCTAGTGTCTGAGGATATCCATATATTGCAGAAAAAAATGAGAAAATCAAATGTTCCTAGTGGAGAAAAACTGAATATAAATATCATATTCAAATCATATATTATACTGGATTATCAACACTGCTGATGCTTTTATTAAAATATTTTCTCTTATTTTTTCTCATTCTGTATGAAGTAGGTCAAGTAAAATGGAAAGAATAGAATAAAAAATAATTAAAAAGACATTTACTTCAGGTCACTGTAGAAATTTGACGGAGTTGAAAATTGACAGCTTAAAAAACAAATGGCTAGCCCTGGCTAACATGAACTTTGTGAAAAGTTACAACATGAACAAGACTTAAACAGCTGGGTCAAATGACTTAACAGGGAGATAAAATCAGATCACATTCCAAATAACTCAAACTGTGATTGAATTTGAACAGTCAGCCAAATCTTTGAGCATTTGGATTTATTTTTAGATAAAGGAAATCCAGTAATAATTAACTGGCTGCCAACCAACCAACCAACCAATTGCCGTTGAATGATCCTGACTCATGGTGACTATATGTGTGTCAGTGTAGAACTGTTCTCTGTAGGGTTTTCCAATAACTGATTTTTGGGAGCAGATCATCAGGCCTTTCTTCTGAGGCATTTCTGGGTATCCTTGGATTGCCAACTTTAATCTTAGCATCCATGCACATTATCTGTTTGCACTTCTTGGGCACTCCAATTAACTGCCTAGAAGTAAGTTTTTGGCTCTCAGGTTATTGAATGCTCTCCTTTTTCAACATTGGTCATTATTATTGTTCCTTTTATGTATCATCTGACTTTAAAATGTATATGTGAAGAATATAAAGAAAGAAAAAAAATGTTTTTCTTCTTAATAGTACCACCCACCAAACTTCCCACCTCTTTTAAGAAATTAGCAATTACTATAATTTTACTCAGAACTTTGAGGTTCCCGCTACACAAAAATGATGAATGAGTCTGAGAAAGTATAAGAAGGTATCTAATTGGAACTCTTTTGAAGAGAAGATTATCTTCTTTCTATCTACCTATCTATCTATCTATCTATCTATCTGATAGGTCCTCACTGTTCTAACTGTTCAAGGTAATGAATGAATAATAGTGTCTAGTAATACTGTTGTTGTTGTTGTTTGCCATCAAGTCGGCCCTGACTCATAGCGACCCCTCCTTGGGTTTCCGAGGCA
>NW_006921812.1:2906124-2943749 GCF_000298275.1 Orycteropus afer afer | reverse complement strand
CCAGCCTTCTGGTTAGCAGTCAAGTGCCTTAGGCACTGTGCTATCAGAGCTCTGAAGCAGCCAATATTGTACTATTGCTTCTAGAGAAAACTCATGATTAAGTTCTTCAGAGCCTTTGGTCACATTTTCATCAACCATTTAATAAATAACTTTATTTTATTGATTTTCTGTTTAAAACAATATTTAGCAGATATTGTCTATTTAATATTGAACTTATGGACAAAACACTATACCTCATGAGTGAACAAAACTTATCTAACACATTTATTTTCTGTGTAAGTTAAATCATAGCCTTCTTGTACTCAGAAACATTAGACAACACTTTAGTGTTTCACTTTTGAGTCACTTTAAACAGAAATATTATCAACAGAAAACAAATAAACAAAAATATATAGTTTATATATAATGGCCTAAATAGACTACCCAAAGGATATCTGCCCACATTATAAAGAATGAAACAAGAGGGCAGAGCATTGCTTTGTTGGGCCTTAGCTGGGAACATGTGCATCAGGCAACTCCAGTTTTTTTGTTTTTTGTTTTTTTTCCCCCAAATCTGCTCTGCTTTTGCCTGAAAATCACTGCAAAAGTGCTATGAGTATTATTTTGTAGTTATGCCAAATTTTAGCCAAAAGGCAAATTCATAAGTAAGAAATCTGTGGCTATGAACATATATTCCTGATTGATAAAATTAATAGTATATGGGTGAAATAAAGTATAAAGGGGTTTGGCTCTCCTATATCCTGTCCCAAACATCATCCCTTTTAATAGGTTAAACCTTTATAATTTGTAATACTTGGTTGATCCATTGTTCTAGGAGAATGATAACATGTCCTATAAAATCTAATTAAAAGAAAAATATCTTCAATATATGCAAATGCATAACTTATCCTGTTCTTACTGGGCTATTGTGATTTCTCTGCCTATTTAAAGATCTCTCTCATTTCATATGGTTTCTAATAGTTTAAAGTATCCACTTTTATAACTGAAATTATACATAGTTATACATAGTAGCCTATATAATATATTTTCATAATTAGTTTGGGCACTGAGATATAATTAATTCCTAATTAGTATTTACCTATTGTACAGTTGCCTTGATATAATAATACTTTCATTTAATTTAATAAAATATTGTGTCACCTAAGATTTCATTTAATAAGAACACCAAGATTCAAGGATGGGCATATATTCTGTTATGTGTATTTCTGCCGCACTAAAAATAATAATCAAAATAAGGAAGGAGAGATCAAGAATAGCATTGCAAAAAGTACTAGAATGGAAAAAAATAGTTTATCTGTAATTTCCCCAAATAAAAGAGAAATATACTTCTTGTTAAGATATAAAGGTAAGAGATTACAAATATTCTATTTACTCGAAAAAGTGGTTGCTTAATTTCTAATCAATATGTTACCCTTTGCTCTACCTTTTCCATGCATACTTAAACAAATTAATTCTAAGGAGAAAAAGTGATATAGGGTTCAAATGAGAATGTTCAGCTATAAATTATCTAACTTAATGATTCTCTTTTGGGAACAGTAATGGCCAGTCAAAAAAGCTGAAGCAGTAAAATGTTTTTTAATCTCTTTCTCATGTTCTATTTTGAGCTCCCCCCCTTCTTTTTTTTTAAAAAATTACCATATATAGGCATAATGAATCAATAACAATTTTGGTTTCAAACTCCTTTAAGAATTCAGTGTAATAGGATTTTACAGTAAGCTCTGCAACACACACAAAATCTAGGCAAAGATCCAGAACTAGTTGCTTGAACTGGAAAAATGAGCATAGCTCCCAGAGAGAAGCACACTGACATGTCAGGATTACCCAAAGGAGAGATCCAGATAATGTTTGTAATTGGTGAGTTCTTGATTTTTGTCAGAATCGTGTCATTAAATTATATGTAATGGACCTATTTTTAAATATTACAATGATTTATTTTGCATATAAAATTATTTCCAACAGGAAAGTGATCCAAAGTTTTCCATGTATACTACAAATTTCTATATCTAAAGTATTTTAATCCCCAGAGTCCAACTTTCCTAAAACTAACAAACATTTACTAAGTTAACCTTATTAACTTATGTTTTATAACAAGAAAATAAATTTTCAGATACTATATTTTGGGGCGAGATGGCAAAATGTATGAGGAAACCACAAGTAAACAAATGATTAGTTAACAATTAAATTTCATAGCATTTGGAAGCCAAAAATGGTAGCTTATTTTAATCCAATTCCAAGAATTTAACTGTGAATGCAACTATGGAGCTTAATATATATTGTTGTTTTCATGTGCTGCCGAGTTGGACCTGACTCATAGCGACCCCTCCTTGGGTTGCTGAGGCAGTATCACTACGGAAATAAGTAGCCCAATCTTCCTTCCGAGGAGTGGTTGGTGGGTTTGAACCACCAGACTTCTGGTTAGCAGTCAGGTACCTTAGGCACTATGAATCAAAATTGTGTGATTAGAATATAAAATAGTAGATTTTAAATGTTTACCATTTCCATCCTTGAATTTTGTTTACTACATTATAGATTTTTGATAGGTTAAGCATCTAAGTTTATCCTTTTCCTGAAAGTAGAAAGCATAATAGCTAGTCAATCAATCCACAGACATCTAAATGTCAACACTGTGTGACATAATTCCTTTTATAAAAGCACTCAATTTGAAAGTCATCACTTTCTGAATTCATACTAAAACATTAGGAAATGACACAGCAGGCATTGTTTTGTGTTTTAAATCTTTCATTTTGAATGTAGCAACTATATTGTCAAATCATCCTTGAAAACTGCTGCTATCCTCCAACAGTTTATGAGAGTCCTAATCGTGCTAGCATTATCTCCAACAAATAATTGCTTTCATGCAAAAACTTCTGCTATCATTTTGAATCTGTTAAAATTTCCATGTATAGCCTATTGAAAACATGTCCATACTAGTACTATCCATTTTTTGGTGAATCCTAACATTTAAGGAATAATAATTTCTCAGTTCTTAGTGATAACAAGTGGAGACCTTTATTTTGTGCATTATGTGTCTGTAACACCAATGGAATTACAAGACTTATGATATATCAGTCCAAGACACAAAGCAAGTTGTTTCTATTTCTAGTTGGGTTGCAGTACCTTTTCTGTTACTTCTGCTGTATTCACAGTTGTTTTTATATCTCTTGTGCTGCTACATAAATGATTTCCAAATCACCTTGTACAAAATGTACCATTATTAATGTGATGCTTACCATTTCTATATGAAACTTACATTTTAAGCCCAGGAGGGAATTGTTCTTTGACTAAACATGTTTAAGCTTCTGGATTAATTGAATCTCATTTTAGTAATAATAATAATAATAAAAATCATGTAAATTTGGAAAGAACATTCATCAGTAAAACAAATATTTATTTTTGGTATGTAAATGACAAATTGAAAAAAAAAAAAAAACATGTCAAAAAGAGCATGATAAAATAGTTCATAAAAAGTATACCAAGACCAAACTCAATGCCATCAAGTTGGTCCTAACTCCTAATGACCCCTCCTTGGGTTTCTGAGGCAGTATCTCTATGGAAGTAGATTGCCCAGTCTTTTTTCCAAGGAGTGGCTGATGAGTTTGAACTGCCAATTTCATGATTAGCAGTCAAATGCCTTAGGTACTGAGCTCTGGTGGCATAGTGATACTGCCTCGGAAACCCAAGGAGGGGTCAGTATGAGTCAGATCCAACTAGACGGCAGTGAGAAAAATATACATTCTTACATTTAAATAGTAATTTCTAAATGTTCAGCAAAAGATGTGCAAAATTTATTATGAATGATGCACTAACCATATTGTTAAATATAAGAAGTATTATATTTAGAGTTACTACAGTCTGAATCAATATATGTCAAGCTTTTGCTTAATGTAGTATTTACATTATAAAATGTTTGATAATATTTTCTGCATGAATTTATGACTAAGCATCACATTGTTTTGTTTTAACTAACATACAGTAAGTGATCAATTTGTGTCAATAGTGCACTTGGACAGGCACTAAAGATAAAAAGATAAAAGATATACTCCCTGCCTTCCCATAGGAAAATGGCAGAGATAAATAAATTATAAAACACAATCTAGAACATGTCCATAGTCACAGTTGTCCCTCTGCCTGTTTTTGCAAGATCTGAGAGGTAGGAATGGCTTGTGCATTTTTAAATTTAAAATAAATGTATAATTTCAAAGATACTGTTCACTTTCTGTGAAAACAATTGTCCCATTTTGCATCTAGGCTCACAGAGTCTAAAATATTTACTATCTAGCTCTTTACAGAAATAAGTTTATTGATCACTGATCAAAAATTATGACAGTAGTGAAAGAGCAAAATAGTTGTTTTGTCAAGAAAGAGGATTGATGGGAAAAATAAAAATGAGCATATATGGATCATATGAGAATGATGCATTGAGCTAACTAGGCAAGAAGACTTGGGTGTGTTTGTGTGTGTGTGCATGTGCTTACACATATGAGCATGCATTTGTATGAGATAAGTGGAGGCAGGGAGAATGGGGAAAGAAGGCAGAGAGAATATTCAAATATGATAATAAGCTTGTGCAAAGACATGAAGCTAAAGAAGAGGACAGACTCAGAAAATTGTTTAGGAAGGCTGGAGCAGAAGTTTTTTCATACCTTGTCTAGGGCTTTTAACCCAAAGCAACTGGGAAACCACTCATAGATTTCAAAGACAATGACTTATGATCATGTTATTTTAGATGGAATACTGAAGAATAGAAAAAAGGGAATATTGGAAGTAGAGAGTATTACTATAATCTAACCAATAATGTTGTTGTTGTTGTTATTTGCCATCGAGTCGGCCCCGACTCATAGCGAACCCTCCTTGGGTTTCCGAGGCAGTATCACTGCGGAAGTAGGATTGCCCAACCTTCCTTCCAAGGAGTGGCTGGTGGGTTTGAACCGCCAGCCTTCTGGTTAGCAGTCAAGTGCCTTAGGCACTATGCTACCAGAGCTCCCAACCAATAATAGTGAAAGAAAATATTAAGAGAGGGAGAATGATTGAGACTAGAAGGAGGCATATAAATAATATATTGGGAATCAAGCTTAATCAAGGCAATTGTCCTATTTACTGAGATGAAAAGAACTTTCAGAAGCATTAATAGCAGTTATGTTACATAATCAGTGCACTTTTGTATTGAATTTGTGTATAGTGAAAAGGACATGTACAAACTCTTCAGTTGGTAAATGAACTTGTATAGTGATGGGGAAGAGGTCTTGAATTTGGTCAGTTAAGGGAAGAGCATGTATTAGTTAGGATTGTGGAAAAAATTCTAAAGTTATATCATGATTTAAATGT
Organism: Orycteropus afer afer; assembly: GCF_000298275.1. NCBI lineage: Eukaryota > Metazoa > Chordata > Mammalia > Tubulidentata > Orycteropodidae > Orycteropus > Orycteropus afer. Next base: position 2,938,424 of record NW_006921812.1, on the reverse strand, counting down.
GGGCTATGTTCTATTCAAGAATTTACTATAAGAAAGAAAGCTAAGAAAAGAGTAATCTTTAGAATGAGACCTGTAGATCTCACATGTTTGGTATCCCTGGGCAGGTTACGTAACATGTCTGCTCTTCAGTTTCCTCAACTCTAAAATAGGGTTGATGTTGGTATTGATATCATTAGATTATCAAAAAGATTATATTACTTAGTACTTTACAGAGGTTTGAACTGTCCCTAATAAGTAGTAGTAGTTGTTGTTGTTATATACCATCGAGTCAGGCTCGACTCAGTGACCCCTCCTTGGGTTTCCGAGGCAGTATCACTATGGAAGTAGATTGCCCCATTAAGGATTATTACTATATAGTACAAGTTTCTGACCTGAGTATCAGATTCTTTCTATATAAAAATAGGGTAATAATATGTAGCTTCTAAGATTTTTGTGAAAATGTTTGTAAAATTGGTGCATAATAACAGTGCAGCTTTATATACACATGCTGAGCAAAAGCAGTTGGTAGAAGGGGTATAGACAGAGTGAAGTGTCAAATAAGTAACTGGGTGGTTGATACAGAAAGGATTCTGAGGAGATGAAAGGATTAATTGGGACTGAATGAAAGAAAATATTGTTACCCATGATAATTCATTTATAAATGTAGGAAATTAAGTCTGTAGGCTGTAAATGGAGCTTGGGTTCTGGTTGCAAGTTTCCAAAAAGATCATGGAGACAATATCTTCTGACCTCCTCTGACTTCATAAGAGCAAGACAGAATCACCATCAACAGCCCAAGGTGATTTAATATGAGGCCAGACATGCTGCCACCATCAAGCTTTTACCAATTCTGATACCAACTGTCCCTCCCACAGCATTCACTATTTCTCTGCTGGGTTTGATAATTCATTGCATTGGCCACAAGAACTCACAGACAATACTCACAATTATGGGGTCTATTAGGGAAATAGCAGGCTACAATTCAGGTTCAGGAAGTCTCTCTGGATACAATTCCTCAGTCAGGACAGTCTTCCCTTTGCTATACCCTCAGGCATGCCTTTCTGGCCCTTGGCTCTTGGCCTGGCCTGTACCCTGCTTGGGCAAGTATTATAAAGCTCTTTTAGCTCTGCCAATAGATATACCTAGGTGCACCCCACTACATCAACAAGCCTCCCAAGCACACTCTGCTTTCTCACTCTGTGGGGCAAGTAAGCCCCCTGTTCTGTCTCATGCCTCTTGGTTCCACTGCTACTGTCTCTCTGCTGGAGTATTTCTCCCTCTGCCAGGGAATCTCTCTCTATGAAGTTATCTCTCTCTGATAGGACATCTCTTTACTGGGGCATGTCTCTCTGCCACATGCCTCTGCCAATGAGGTCCAGTGCATGGATCATGGGTCTAAGGATGTACCCTACTTCATCTCCAGCTTTTCTGTTTTGAAGTCAATGAGATCCCCTCTCTGCCTCTAGGAAGGCTCATTTTAAGCCTGACAGTGTCACAAAACAACCCAAACCCAACATCAGATTTCTACATACCTTATTTGCATGGTTCCACCCAGTAATCCAGGAACTCTGGTGCCTGACTTAGTGCCTAAGACATTAGACTGCTAACCAGAAGGCTGGCAGTTCAAACTCACCAGCCACTCTTTGGAAGGAAGGTTAAGCAATCTACTTCTGCAATGATACCACCTCAGAAACCCAAGAAGGGGTCGCTATGAGTTGGATCCAACTTGACGGCAGTGAGTTTGTGTTTTGTTTTGTTTTGTTTTTACCCAGTAATTCAGTGGGAGTTACAAAGACTATGGCTAGAAAAGCTATACCTCATAATTCACTGCATCACAAAGTTTTGAAAGGTTTCCAAAATTTGAGAATAACTATTGAATGGGAAAACAAAGAAGTACTTTGGGCTAACTGAGGGCTTGCTAGATTTGAAAACCATAGACTTATGCTTAATTTCATGCCTTTTATCATCTATGGTCGGTCAGTCTTCAACCTAAATGGTTTAAAAAGTAGTTGAAATTTTACATAGCAGGGGAGGAATGAGGATAAAGCAAATTCAATCCACAGTAATGTTTGAAGGCACAATTGATGTGATAGATGACATGCCTCTTAGATGTGAATAAAATTATAATGAATGGCAGTGATGTCTTTAAATTTAGGAAAAAATGGAGACTCCAAGGGCTTGGGGGAGTCTGGAGTTGATGAATGTAGATATTGGCTATAAGGGAGTGAGAGACCTGGATGGACTTAGTCCAAGAACTGGTAATTGACATTGAAAGTATCATTGGATGTGCCACATGAATTATGGCTTGTGACAAAATAGCAGTATCACAATGAGATTAAGATGGCAGTCTTCAGTGAGCTATAGTAAAAGGAAGTGAGGGGTGCAAAAGGACCACAGAGCAATCAAAGAGGAAGAAACTATCCTAAGAATCGGTGACTGAGAGGCTTGAATTTTGGAGAAGCATCAAGAATTTCTGCAGAAATAATTAGACTCAAATATGTAAGTAGAAATCTCAGTGAGTTTACTACCATGGTTTCAGAGGGGTTGAGTAGTTGAACTATGGGCTGGTTTCTTATTCTAAAGTCATGATAATTCCTACTAATAATGTTTTTAATTATATAGGATACATTGGAGGAAGAGATAGATACTTTTTAGAATAGTGGCATACAAACTTTAGTCAGCACACAAAAAAAAAAAATTAGCAGAAAGGAATGCTGAAAATAACAAATTCTAAAATGAAATTTTGAAGATACTAATTCATGTGGCTTTAAAAGAACCTTATACTTTATTTTTTAAAAAACAAAAACATTCTACATATCAATCGATAAGCTTTATATACAGGTATATAAATTAAATAGTAACTTCTAGAAATCTAATGTCACTCAAATGTTTTTATCTATATTTTGAAAGTAGTTAGTAGTTTTTAACACTACCTCGTTTTTTTTTTTTTTTTTAAAACTATGCTCCAATCATGTTGTTGTTAGTAGGGGCCTCTGAGTCAGCTCCAACTCATAGCAACCCTATGTACAACAGAACAAAATACTGCTCAGTCAAGCACCATGCTCACAAACTTGAGCCCATCAATGCAGCCACTATGTCAATCCATCTCCTTGAGGTCTTCCCCGCTACCGCTGAACCTCCACTTTACCAAGCATGATATCTTTCTCTAGAGAATGGTTCCTGCTTTGGTTTGCTAGTGCTGCTTGAACAGAAAATGCCACAAGTGGATGAGTTTAACAAACAGGGATTTAGTCTCTTACAGTTTTGAAAGATAGCAGTCTGAGTTCAAAGTTCCAGCTCTAGGGGCTGGGTGAAGGCCCTTCAACCTTGGGCTTCAGCTCTGGCTCTTACTCCCAGCCCACTGGAGCTGGAGTCATCTCTTAATTCAGGCAGATGATGGCTGCTGATGCTGCCAAACCCAAAGTTGACAAATAAAACAGCACAGTCCCGAGATACCACGTCACATAGCAGGCTGCAAGTTCAAGTCCAGAAACAGTCTGAAGATCAGCAGACAACATGGCAGGCCACTGAGATGAAGACCAGGCCAAATGCAGGATCTAGGTGTACCAAAAATCTCGAGACCTTTCCAAAGTATCTTCTTATATACTGGAAGCAGACCACATCCTTAAGGCAACTACTCAGCTACTCATAGCAGATTCCACCATGGAGTTGATTACCAGTCTCATCATGGGGAATAACTATATCCAGCTGTCCAGCCACTCAAAATCAGACCCAGCCAAGTTGACAAATAACCTTCACTACCACAATCCCTTCTTACAACATGACCAAAGTAGATAAGAGGAAGTCTGCCATTCCCACTTCCAAAGAGCAACCTTGCTACCCTTCTTCCATGAAAGATTTATTTATTCTTCTGGCAGTCCATGGTACTTTCAATATTCTTTGCCGACACCACAACTCAAAAGCAACAACTCTATTTCAGTCTTCCTTATTCATTGTTCAGCTTTCCCATGGATATGAGGCTATTGAAAATACCATGACTTGGGTTAGGAGCACCTTAGTTTTCAAAGAGACATCTTTGTTCTTCAGAACTTTAAAGATTTTTTTTTTTTTTTGCAGCAAATTTGCCCAGTGCAATATGATGTCTGATTTATTTACTGCTGCTTCCATTTGTGTTGATTGTGGATCCAAGTAATATGAATTCTTTAACAACTTCAATATTTTGTTCATTTATCATGATGATGCTTCTTGGTCCATTTTGGAGGATTTTCATTTTCTGTATGTTAAGTTGTAATCCATACTGCAGACTGTAGTCTTTAATCTTCATCAATAAGTACTTCAGTCAGAGTGTTTACTATTCATTTAAGAAAGAAAAAAACAAGATCAACAATGTAAGCATGATTCATTTAATTCTATAGCATTATTACTGATTAAAAATTTACATGCATTTATCTTATCCTAATTAAAATGTAGATTTAAAATAAAGGCATATATTTCTTTCTAATGCCTTTATTTTATCCTAAATTGAAAAGTGTAAAGCTAATCCAATATTAAGTATGGGATATAATTTCAAAAAGTGGCAACTATTTAAAGCCCAAATTTAGCAAGGGCGTATAACATATGTCAAATGATCAGCATATATCGACCATGAAAACATTATATAAAGACAAGTTTATATATGCATTAATTTTTCTTTCATTTTTAACATAAAGGATGGATTTGTGTGTGTATGTGTGTGTGTGTGTTTGTATGTTTTACCTTCCTTCAAATAGGCTGTTAGAATTACTTCTTTTTTTTTTCCTCTCCTTGGTTGGAGAAAGAACTCAGGAAAACCATTATGGATTGCCTCATTAGAGGATTCCTGAAATTGCTTACTTGTGACTACCCGCCTGGAAAGCAATCTCTTGCTCCTTTGCCAGAGCACAGGAGAAGTCAGGGTTATTGAACCCTCTGTCATTTAAGGAACTAGCAAATAAAGATAGGATATGCTGAGAGAAATCAGTAAACTCTGTTGTGAAAATGAATTCTTATTTGCATATTGTCCATAAACACACAGAATGAACTTGTTTTCTTTTTCCAATTATAGTATATAGAAATACAGCTAGACTAGCAATCAGTTTTTCTTTAATAGTGCTGTAGACCTACAAGTTTAACTATTTTGCTGTGAATTGCATAATTTTGAATGCATCAAAAGAGAACTTCTAGTCAGAAATGAGTCTTAGAATCATGCCAGCATGTGTACATACCACACTCAGAGATTACAACTTCAGGGGTATCTAATGCATTCTATGGCTGGGGTCAGGAGCACTTTCATTGGTCCTTGAAGTTCACCCCTCTTAGCCTTTGTCTTAGTTATGGAGTGCTGCTAGAATAGAAATCCGACAAGTGGGTGGCTTTAACCAATAGAAATATATTTTCTCATAGTTTAAACCAAACCAGACTCACTGCCATGGAGTCAGAAGAACTCAGGATGCCAGCTCTAGTGGAAAGCGTTCTCTCTCTGTCGTCTCTGGAAAAAGGCCCTTGTCTCTTTGTGCTTTTGCTCCTGGGCAATCTTCAGGTGGCTTTGCCTATCTTCTCCCATCTCTTTGCTTCCCTCTCCTTTTATCTCTTGTAGGAGATTGACTGAAGTGGTACCATCCTACACTAATCCTGCCTCATTAATATAAGAGCAAACTCATTCCCAAAAGGGATTATAATCAGGCATAGAGGTTAGGATTTACACATTTTTGTGTGTGTGTGTGTGGGGAGGCATAATTCAATCCTTAACAGCCATCCTTGTATTCCTAGTAGCTATCACAGTTCCTGACACCTGTAGGTAATCAATAAATGTTTAATAAATGTTATTTTGCTTGAATGTATTAAATTTTAAAGTTGTCTACTTTATTCTTTGTGTAATTTCAATTGAATCACAGTTATGATTGTTTTAAAACACATTCTTCAATTTATGCAGATTTCTACCTATTCTTTTCAGGGAAAAGAAATAACTTCTAGTAATTATTTTATTGATAAACATATGCTTAAAGCTTTTCAGTTACTTGTTCTTTCTTTTATCAGCTAAAAATCAATGTGTGATTTAATTTTTACTTAGATGTCGATTTCTAAATTTTATGTCTGTTCTCCTTTTCTTGATATTGTCAAATTTATTTATCTTGATTGCTCCAAATTAAATACATAGCACTAAAAATTAATATACTGTTATTAACATATTTTATCAAAATTAGGTTTGTTTCTCAAAATTTCAGTATAACAATATTTACCCCTCAATTTTTTTGAATGTATTATACAAATTGAGGATATACCTATAAAAGAAAAAAAAAAGTTTGCTTTATCTGTAATATTACCTTCACTTTGAAGTCTATACTCACATAAGGAGTATTGACTGCCCAAGTTAATTGCATATTATTTTACTTTGTTTTGTGCAGTGTCTCTTATTTTATTTATCTGCTTACTTTAATGAAATTTTATCCTATATATAACTGATAATTTCTGAAGTTAAAGGCTACTTTGACATCTAATTCTAATGTTATCCTCTGAGATTCTAGTCACCCTTCTTAATTTAGTATTATCTAACAAAACCAAATTTGCTGAACCATGATCCCTCAAAGCCTAATTGACTTGCTCATGTTAACATGACCCACTCAAATACTAAGTCTTGCTTATGATAGTTTTGTCAACTTAAGGGTAAGATTTAAAAGTTAATGATTGTTATTAAGTAGTCAATGATTTACATTTGGGGACAATTGCAAGCCTGAATTTTAGACCTTTGTTCTCAATGACTAATTAAAAAGAATACCAAACCACAACCAAACCCACTGCCGTGGCATCATATCTGACTCATAGCGACCCCTACTTGGGTTTCCGATTGCCTTAGGCACTGTGTTACCAGAGCTACTTTCAAAAGAATAGAGCATAATAATAATAATTTTGTTGTTGTTGTTACGTGTTGTCTATTCAGACCTGACTCATAGTGACCCCTCCTTGAGTTTCCAAGGCAGTATCACTACAGAAGTAGATTGCCCAACTTTCCTTCTGAGGAGTGGCTGGTGGGTTTGAATCTTCAGCCTTCTGGTTAGCAGTCAAGTGCCTTAGGCACTATGCTACCAGAGCTCCTTAATAATAATAATAATAATGATAATGATAATAATAATAATAATAGGTGACACATCAGCATAGCCATTGTTGATGTAATGTCTTCAGTGTTCCTCTGAAGGAAGGTTGGGCAATCCACTTCCATAGTGATACAGCCTTGGAAACCCAAAGAGGGGTCGCTATGAGTCAGATCCCATTCAAGGGCAGTGAGTTTGGTTTTATTTGATTTGGTTCCAGTTCATGTTCCATTTTGCCCTATGATTTTTAGTTATCCAACATCCTTTTAGCCATAATAAAATTTTGAAAACACAGGCTTTGGAGTCAGGTAGATCCAGATTTTGTAGTTCGGTGACCTCAGGCAAGTTATTAGCTTTCCTGAGTCTCAGTGTCCTCTATCTTACATCGTAAAATACCTCCTACTCTTCACCTCTTCACTCACAGGGTGATTGTGTAAATCACACAACACTGTGTTTGTCACAGTATTCTTGACTATTAAATGATAGAGATAGCATTCTAGACTCTTATTTTTTTAACTCTTGAACTTTAAACCTTTAAATGTGGGCAAAAGAAGATGGAGAGTCTTGGTAGTTCCAAGATTAGGCTGGACTTGTTGTACATAGGTGCCATGTCTTTCTTTTACCAACTTGAAGTTTAAAATCTGAAACATCATGAATTGGGAAGGTGCCATAGTGGCTAAGGCATTTGACTGCTAACCAGAAGGCTGGTGGTTCAAACCCACCAGCCACTCCTCAGAAGGAAGGTTGGGCAATCTACTTCTATAGTGATACTGCCTCAGAAACCCAAGGAGGGGTCGCTATGAGTCGGGTCCAACTAGATGACAGTGGGTTAGGAAATGCATGAGATTAATCTGAAGAAATTTAAAAGACAGGAATAAAATTAGGTAATTTATCTAGTGAACTGAATAAAACATATAGTTTGTTGAAACAACAAACTATTAGGAATTTTGAAGTTTTTATATGTTGAGAGATATAAAGAAATAAAATTTTAACAACGTTATGGAATTTCTTCAAATTGTAATCCCAAGAGAGTATTAGAACTGTATATTATTTTTATTTTTTTTAATATGTTTCAGTAAAAAGTGGTTTATATGGAGAGAGAAAGAGACAGAGAGTGATCAACTATGGTTGGTGAAATTGGCTGCTAACCTAAAGGTTGAAGGTTCAAGTCCATCCAGAGATGACTCAGCAGGTCAAAAGTTTCATTTGTGTGTATGCGTGTGTTTCTGTGTCTGCGTATGTGTATGTATATGGCTATCAGTATTCTTTGTTGGCAACCTTGCGTATATATAATGTGATAACACTTTCAGTAAAGCAAATAATTATTCAACTAAAGCACACTTAAAATATATAACATAGATTTTTTTTTCTCAAATAAACTATTGAAGAGTGAGTATTTAAAACAAATGTATGCTGGTAATTAAAAAAATTAAACATGAAAGAATTTGAAAATAAAGGTAACCATTTAATACCATGTTTTTATTTGCAAAATATTTTTTTTTTCCATTGGCTCTGAACATCTCTATTACCTAAATGAGGTGTGCACCAGCCTCTCCACATGTAACACCCTTATATTAATTCCCTCATATTTTATGAATTTCATCAGATTCACAGGAATCTTCCTGATTCTTGCTTCTTAATGTATTTTTTTTAACTCACTATTTAGACATTAAGCACACATTAGTTGTTAAACTAATATTTTTGACTTTCTGATTGTAAATTGACGTGTTGATCTTAAGAAAGAGAATATAAACCCAAGGAAAGAAAACTCATTTTTTTACCACATAGTGCAAAATATTTAGAATTCCCACATAATACCCTACCTTTTTTGTTGTTGTTTTTTGTTTCTCTCAATATAATATGCTAACGTTCAGTATGCTTCTTGACATGTTTTCTTCCCAGGGTTTCTCAATAGTTAATTGGAATTAAGAGAAATAAAGAAATTTGAATTCCACTTTTGCTTTAATTTTAGCTTGATATTATTTTTAAGGATAATTCTAACCCTAAAATATCATCAAAATATGCTTTGAATTCCCTAAGTGATTACATAACATTTAACTAAATTTATTTTAACTACCTCTCTGTTTACCAGTGTATAGCTTCCAGCGTAACAGCAACATGAAAGCCACCAAATTATGGCAAACTGACAGGTAAGTAGTGGTATTGTAAAAACTAGCAGGGCCACCCATGATGGACAGGTTTCAGCAGAGAGGAATACTAGGAAGAAGGATGAGGTAGTCCAGTTTTGAAGAAAAATAACCATTGAAAATATTATGAATAGCAATGAAACACTGTCTTATATTATTATTACTGTATTAATTAAACACTGTCTTATATTATTATTACAGTATTATTTCTGTCTTATAAAATTATAAAATTTTATGAATATCAGTGAAATATTGTTGGATACATTGCCAGATGATGAGCCCCTCAAGGTGGAAAACACACAAAATACAAGTGGAGAAGTGCTGCCTCCTCAAAAGAGACTTGACCTTAATGATTTGGATGGAGTAAAGCTTTCAGAACATTCATATGCTGATGCAAGGCACTCTGGTGTTGTAGTGGATAAGAAATTTGGTTGTAAAGCAAAAGGTGGTCGTCCAAACCCACCAGCTGATCTGTGGGAGGAAGATGAGGCAATCTACTTCTGTAAGATTTATACCTTTGGATATCCAATGGGGGTCACTGCAAGTCAGAATTGACCTGATGGCAATGGGTTTGGCAGTGGGTATGCGAATGTGGTATGACTCAACATGAGAGGAAACAGCTGCAAACATCCATTAATATTGGAATATGGAATGTATGAAGTGTGAATCTAAGAAAATTGAAAGCTATTGAAATGAAATGGAACATAAAAAATCATTATGCTAGACATTAGTGAGCAGAAATGGACTGGTATTGGCCATTTTGAATTAGGCAATCATATGGTCTACTGTGCTGGGAATGGCAAATTGAAGGGGAATCACATCATATTCATCCTCAAAAGGAATATTCAAGATCAATCCTGAAGTGCAATGCTGTCAGTGATAGGATAATATCCAAATGCCCACAAGGAAGACCAGTTAATCCTACTGTTATTTAAATTTATACATCGACCACTAAAGATAAAGGTGAAGAAATTGAATTGATCAAACATACAAACAAGAGGCATTAATAATTACAAGTGATTGGAAAGCAAAATTTGGAAATGAAGAGGAAGAATTAATTGTCAAAAATACAACCTTTCTGATAGAAATGATGCAGGGGATCACATGATAAAATTTTGCCAGACCAATGATTTATTCATTGCAAATACATTCTTCAAAAACACAAATAGCAGTTATTTATACACAGGGAGCTCAACACATGGAATACATAGGTATCAAATCAACAATATCTGTGGAAAGAGATGATGGAGGAGCTCAATATCATTAGTCAGAAGAATGCAGTGGGTTGACTGTGGAATGACCATCACCTGATCATATGGAAGTTCAACTTGAAGCTGAAGAAAAATGAAATAAGTCCATATGAGCCAAACTATGACCTTGATAATATCCCACCTGGATTTAGAGACTATCTGAAGGATAGATTTGACACATTAAACACCAGTGATTGAAGATCAGATGAGTTGTGGGATGACACCAAGGATATTATGCATGAAGAAAGCAAAAGATCATTAAAAAGACAGAAAGGAAGAGAAGACCAACATGGATATCAGAAAAGTCTCAGAAACTTGTTCTTGAATGGAGAGTAACTAAAACAAGTTGAAAAAAATGATGAAATAAAATAACAGAACAGAAAATTTCAAAGAGTAGTTAGATAACACAAAATATTGTAATGAAACATGGAAAGAACTGGAATTAGGAAACTAAAAAGGAAGAGCACACTTGGGATTACTCAAGCTGAATGAATTAAAGAGAAAATCCAAGCCTCGAGTTGCAATATTAAAGGATTTTATGGGCAAAATATTGAGTGATACAGGAAGCATCAAAAGGAGATGGAAGAATTACACAGTCACTGTACCAAAAAGAGTTGATTGATGATCAACCATTTCAGGAGGTAGCACATGGTCAAGAATCCATAGTACTGAAGGAAGAAGTCCAAATTGCACTGAAGGAATTGGCAAAAAAACAAGGAATTGATGGAATATCCATTGAAATATTTCAACAAATGGATGCAGCAATGGAGGCTCTTATTTGTTTATGCCAAGAAATTTGGAAGACCGCTGCCTGACTAACTGGCTGGAAGAGTTCAATATTTATGCCCATTACAAAGAAAGGTGATTTACTGGAATGAAGGAATTATCAAAGAATATTATTAATATCACTTGCAAGTAAAATTTTGCTGATGATAATTAAAAAAAACTTTGCACCAGTATATTGACAAGAAGCTGCAAGAAATTCTAGCTGCATTCAGAGAAGGACATGGAATGAGCAGTATCATTGCTGATGTCAGATTGATCTTGGCTAAAAGCAAAAAATAGCAGAAAGGTGCTTACCTGTGTTTTATTGCCAATGCAAAGATTTTGGACTGTGTTGAGCATAATGGATTATAGATAACAATGAGAAGAATGGGAATTCCAGAACACTAAATTGTGTCCATGAGGAATCTGTGCATAGACAAAGAGACAGTTGTTAAAATAGAACAAGGGAATATTGCAGGTTTTAAAATAAGGAAAGGTGTATATCAGGTTGTATCTTTTCACCACACTTAATTTAATCTGTACATTGAGGAAATAATCTGAAGAGTAAAATTACATGAAAAACATAGTATCAGGATTGGAGGAAGACTCATTAACAACCTGCTATATGAATATGACACAAACCTGCTTGCTGAAGGTGAAGAAGAACTTGAAGCACTTACTGATGAAGACAGTCTGCAGCCTTCAGTATGGATTACATCTCAACAAAAAGAAAATAAAAATCCTCACAAATGGACAAATAAGCAACATCATAATAAATGAAGAAAGATTGAAGTTATTTAGGATTTCTCTTTACTTGGACGCACAACCAACGCCCATGGAAGCAATGTCAGGAAATCAAAAGATGTATTGTGTTGAGCCAATTTGCTACAAAAGATCTCTTTAAAGTGTTAAAGAGCCAAGATGTTACTGGGTGCACCTGACCAAGCCATAGTATAATAGCCTCCTACCTATCAGCCACTCCTCATAAGGAAGATTGGGCGATCTACTTCTGTAGAGATACTGCCTTGGAAACTCAAGGAGAGGTCGCCATGTGTTGAAACCGATTTCATGGCAGTGAGTTTGTTTGTTTTTTGTTTTTTCACACATGTGAAAGCTGGAGATTGAATAAGCAAGCCCGAAGAAGAATAGATATATTTGGATTGTGTTGTTGGCTAAGAATATTGAAAATACCAAGGACTTCCGAACAAATAAATAAATCTGTATTGGAAGAAGAACAAAGAATGGCCAGGCTTTGTCTCATGTACTTTGATTATGTTGTGAGAAGGCACCAGTCCCTGGAGAAGGATATCATGTTTGGTGACATTCATGGTCAGCCAGGAAGGGGAAAACCTTCAACTGGATATATTGATACAGTAGCTGCAAGAATAGGCTAAAGCATAGCAACAATTATGAGGATGGTACACGACCAGGCAGTGTTTAGTTCTGTTGTGCATAGGGTCTCTATAAGTCAGACCTAACAAGAACAACCTCCTATTTTATGACATTCCACTGATCTCAGTATTTCATTATTATAGAATATATAATGGCACACTGACCGTTCTTGAGCACATATAATTATTTATATCTTGTTTGGTTTCCAACTTTGGCGTTTGAAAACAATCATGTTTAGAAATTATCTGTTTAACTATGTAAAGAGAGGGTAGATAAGCACATTTTTTGGCAATCAACCTAGTGAAAATTATGCTTAACATTTATCTCTTATAGGCAGTCAGAAAGTTTAATTCCATTCCTACTTCTAATGAAAAAGAAGGATAACTAAACCTTATTACAATATCTGAAATGGAAAGTGTTTAAACATTTTCTATTTGAGGGGAATATTTATTTGAATTTTTATAAGACTATGTACAAAGAGTCATAAAGGACAGATTGATAGATATTTGATTATATTGCTCAGTAAGTGGAATTGTGTTTTAATACCTGCTGTTCAAAAAGACAGAGTTCAGTAGATAATTAATATGTAGCAGGAATGTGAAATGAATATTGGGAACAATAATCAGGAGGGTAAGTTAGGAGAAAATTTACATATGATTTACTAATGAGTTGATTTTCGTTAGTCTGAAACTCTGGTTGACTGTAAATTAATTAACCATCTTCTCTATGGGTTGCAAACAAATTCTTCCCTTTTCTATTCTATATTTTTTCCAAGTAATATTGAAACTATTCAGTGATTTAGCAGAAAGTTGGCATATATTTAATTATTTAACGTATCCAGCCAAACTGAGAATATTCAATTATCTCAATCAACAATTTAACCATCTAATATGTCATGCATTTGGGGCCACTTTACTGTATGTAATATGAGGAAGGAAGGTTGGGCAATCCTACTTCCGTAGTGATACTGCCTCGGAAACCCAAGGAGGGGTCGCTATGAGTCGGGGCCGACTCGACGGCACATAACAACAACAACAACAATATCCTCATGGAAAATTCATTCAGATCAATAAAGAATATGCATTTAAAAAGACAACGTTGTGATGACATATGCATTCTGAAAATGTTTCTAATCAAAATATTCAGTTATCAGGAACATAGAGTAGAAAGTTAAGCAATTTAGGGTCAGACACTTTTTTTTTTTTTTTTTTTTTTAATATAAAAAACCCTTCTAAGTCAAAGTAATTATTTCAGTAAATAATTTTTGGAGAAATTCAACCTGATGCAATTTCATTCGGAAACATTTCTTTGCAATATATTTCAAGATTAAAATTGAAACTAGTCAGGTTGCAAATATGAGACATTGTGCCCTAGATTTCTGTATTTATTTTTATTTTTTATTTTTTTGCATTTCCTATAAATTCATAAGTAGCAAAACTAGAAAATATAGCAAAAAATGTGTGAATTCATGTTTATATGATGTAACTTGATCTGTATCCAGTTTAAAGATGGTCCTGCTCTAATTCTAGCCATATTTAGACAATCTAGTGGCTACACATGGTCATAAAATCCAGTACTGAGTCATGTCCAATTTTATTCTTCAGTTTCTCATCCCCTTTAAAATATGTGATCCTTAATATGTCCATGTCTCGGGTCTCTCTCTGTAAAAGTATTAGGTGAAATATTAATTTAAAAGACAGTCTTTAGAAGACTTTCTTAGGGATTATTCGAAATCCAAAATTTTATTGATCTACTTTTCGAAAGGATTGTGGGGATAAGACCTGTGAAAGAGACAGATACACATAACAAATTTACTACCAGTTTATAATATTAATTTGGTTGCTCTTAAATGATGATCTCGTAGTCACTAAGAGTGATTTCCTATCTTGCATTCTGTGATGATAGTAGAACACTTTGGCTCACACTGGGGGGAAAAAAAAGGAGCTATATGAAGTCTATGTAATGACCTTGCATAATATTGTTTGTACTTTTTTAATTATTATTATTAATTTAGTTTCTGGTAGTCAATATTTCAAACATTAGATATTATTTTATTTTTATAGCCATAAGCACAAATCATAATTTTTACTCATGGTCAATTATTTCTTATATTTTGCATGTCTTCATTTTTTTTCTCCCTTGGATCTTAATATTGATTTTTTTAAAATAAAATCTTCATAGTAATTATACACTCCAACTTTCAGTATTACATTACTGACAAAATTAATAATTTATATACATTCAATTAATAATTCCACTTAACATAGTCATTAGAATTCATAGAACAATACACTTTTCACATTACAGATCAAAATTGTATACTTACATATAATTGATAATATCATTAATATAAATATTAATAAACAGAATAATTATAATTTTACCTGTTCCCATATTGATGCTGGCATTCAATGAAATTAAAATCTATGAAATGTTTAACATTCTCCACTTGATTCTCATATGTGATAGAATTACATTTTTAATATAATCAACCATGTTCCAGTTTTCCAATCTTTATTTTGACTACCACTGCTCATAAAAATAAATATGAAATTCAGTTTTATCCCAAATTTATTAGTATTTTGAAGTTATAATTTGGTGCAAGATTTAATGTCTTAAATATGGCAAATCGTACCAATAAAAAACAGATATCCAAATACACACACACAAACACACACACACACACATATATGTAAGAGCTCTGGTGGTGTAGTGTCTAAGGCATTTGACATTTAACTGCTCACCAGAAGGCTGGTGGTTCAAACCCACCAACCACTCCTCGGAAGGAAGACTGGGCAATCTGCTTCCACAGAGATACTGCCTTTGGAACCAAAGGAGGGGTTGCTATGAGTCCAGTCGACTCTCTCTCTCTCTATATATATATATATAATTCACTACCATAGAGTCAGAGGTGCCTGCCTCTCACTGCTTTACGATATAAATTTATCAATGGGACTGCTGGGTCAAATAGTCCTTCTATTTCCAACTTTTTAAGGAATCACCATACTGCTTTCCACAGTGGTTGTTTCATTTTATAGTTTACCAGCAGTGTCTGAGAGTCCCAATCTCTACACGTCTTCACCAGCACTTGTTATTTTCTGTCTTGTTGAACATTGCTATTAATGCTTGGTGAAAGGTCATCTCATTGTTGCTTTAATTTGCGTCTCTCTAATGGCTAATGATTGTGGACATGTCTTCATGTTTTTTTGGCTCCCTGAATATCTTCTTTGGTAAAGTGTCAGATATACTCTTCTGCCTATTTTTAAATTGGATTGTGTGTCTTTTTGATGTTGAGGTATTAGAGTTTTCCATACATTTTAGAGAAAATTCCTTTGTGTAATATGTCATTTCCAAATATTTTTCCTGTTCTGTAGGTTCTCTTTTTACTGGTTTCGAGAAGTCTTTTAATGCACATAAGAATTTAATTTGTAGAAGGTCCCAATCATCTAGTTTACCTTCTGCTCTTTGTGTATTTTGAGTTATGCTTGATAGTCTATTTATACCATAAATTAGACCTCTCAGTTTCCCTCTATTTTTTCTTTGATGAACTTTATAGTTTTAGGTTTAGCATTTAAGTCTTTGATTCATCTGGAGTTAGTTTTTGTATATGGTGTGAGGTATGGGTCTTGTTTCATTTTTCTGTAAATAGCCAACACTGTTCGTAAAAGATACTATCTTTCCCCATTGAATGAATTTTGGCCCTCCGTCAAAGATCAACTGACCATAGCCTGATTGATCGACTGATCTATTTCTGAATTTTTTATTCTATTCTACTGGTGTATGTGTCTGTCATTGTACCAATACAGGTCTGGTTTTTTTGTTTGTTTTTTTTTAATCCTCCTTTTTTTTTTTTTAAATTGTTTCTCTCCTACTAACATAAACTCACTGCCCCTTAAGTTTTCTATCTAAATTTTCAAGGTGTTATTATCAGTTTGATCCTCATAGATAGTTCTGTAAATGAGCACAATGCTAAAGGTGGACAAATTAACCTACTGTTTGGTTAAAGATTTAAACATTATCTCAAGGCAATGTTTTTCAGGGGTTCATCCATCCTCCATACCTCCAGAAAATATGGGTTCTATGATAATTTTTATATTATGTACCACATTTGTCCTTCTTTATATCAACATTCTTCTATAGGAATTTCTCATTTCTAGTTGAATGCTTCCATTAGCTAATTATTCTATTAAATTAAATGTGGAAGTCCATTTTTCACTCTATGAGAAGAATATTAACATTGCCCACTATAAGGAAAATGAAGATGGGTTTTCTTCCTAGGTATATTAGGATAGACTAGAGCTCTGGTAGCGTAGTGCCTAAGGCACTTGACTGCTAATCAGAACGCTGGCAGTTCAAACCCACCAGCCACTTCTCAGAAGGAAGATGAGGCAATCTACTCCCATAGTGATACTGCCTCAGAAACCCAAGGAGGGGTCGCTATGAGTTGGGTCCTACTCGACAGCACATAACAACAACAACAACAGGTTATACACTCATAGTGACCCCATTGGGTTTTCGAGGCAGTACCACTACAGAAGTAGATTGCCCAGTCTTCTTTTGAAGAACTGGTTGGTGGGTTTGAACTGCCAGGCTTCTGGTTAACAGTCAAATGCCTTAGGCACAACATCACCAGAGCTCCCAACATTATAATAACAACAACCTTAAAATGCATGAAATTTAAAGCAACAAAGACTGACTTCCCACTCATGCTAAATGTCTATTTTGGAGTGATGGGATCTCTACTCCAAATCATCTTTCCCAGGAGTGGCAGGTTGATAGACACTTCATTTGGAGTAGCTGGCAGTTGTGGTACAGAAAAGCATATTTGGTGAACCGTACATTGGCTTTGAAAGGTTTGGATTATAAATTACATATGTCACTTTTAACACTTCATTTGCCAAAGCAAATCATAGGATCACATAAATGCAAAAGGGTCAGAAAACTTCAGTCTTATTATGTGACAGGAAGGTGGAATAGCAGAATTTTTGTGAACACGCTAACGACTACCACACTAGGAATAAAAAGAAAACAGCACAGACCCTAACATTGTTGATAAGTCAGTATCTCACACCATCATTATGAATCAAATCCCCACTTAGAGGTAGAGGTAGTAAAATATCTGTCAGCTATACAGTAAAATCTCTCTCTCTCTCTCTCTCTCTCGTTTTAATTGTGCTTTAGGTGCAAATTTACAGTGCAAAATCTGTTTTACATTCAACAGTTCATGTACATTTGATTTCATGCCCTGATTACTGTCCCTAAACATAACACATTGTCCTCCTCTCCCATCCCTGTGACCTCCACACACACCCTGTGCCTTTCTTAAGTATGCACTCCCATCTGTCCAGTTTTTCCTCCATGTGAATGCTGTCCCTCTAGTGCCCCATGACCGTTTGCTCTAAGAGGTATATCTCCCTACAGTAGGTGGGTGCATCAACCTGAGTTGAGTGTTCTGCATGTAAGTCTTTCTACTGTTGGGCTGAGAGCTGATCCTTGGGAATGAGTAAAATTCAAAGCCTGAAGGACATTCTGGGCCCATAGTCTTGGGATTCCCAGCAGACTTGATTTGACCAGTAATTTTGTGTTTTTGAATTTTGTTTCACATTTTTCCTCCTACTCTATCCAGGATCTCCAGTTTTGAACCCTTTCCAAGTGTTTGGCATCAGTAGCTGGGCACCATCTAGTTCTTCTGGTCTTCAGGTCCATCATATCCTTGGACTGATTGTTTCTAAATGCCATTGATTTTCTTCACTCTTCTTTGCATCAGATGAGAGGAGACCAGTAGTTGCATCTTAGATGGCCGCTCAAAAGCTTTTAAGTCCCCAGTCGTTACTCACCTTAGTAGGTGGTGGAACAAGATTTTTATGTACTATGTTGTTCCAATTGAGCTTGGTTTCTCCCAATACTGTGATCCTGAGTCGGCAAGCCTGGTAATTATTCTATCTCCCAAGATGTTTGGTTTTCTCTGAGAGATTACTCCAACTGTCTTCTGTTGCTTCTATAATGAGTGTGGCTAATTTTGTATCACTGTTATCTATGCAAGATTATGTTCAGCTAAATGTATTCTTGGACTAGGGTGCATTCCTGTTTGCTGACTCCCACCTGATCTTCTCACTTGTCTATGCATTTATCTGTAGCTTGCTGTTCGGTGTTAGTGGTAACGCAGTATTGTACATATACTAGTATTTGCTTCTGCTGTACCAATACCAGTCTGTTTTGACAACTGAGGTAATATAGTTGGTTTTGAGATCTGGGAGTGTAAGACCTCCTACTTTGTTCTGCTTCTTCAGTAGTGCTTTGCTTATCTGAAGTCTTGTTCCTTTCCAAATAAAATTAGTGATTGGTTTTTCCATGTCTTTTAAGAATGTTAATGAAATCTAGATTGGGATTGCATTGAATGTATAAAATTTTTTGGGTAGTATTGACATTTTCACAATGTTCAATCTTCCTATCCATGAGCATGGTATGTTCTTTCATTTCTGTAGATCTCTTATAGTTTCTTGATGTAGTATTTGTCCAATATTTTATCTTTTTGGTAATTATTGTAACTGGTATTGATTTCTTTATTTCCTTTTCAGAGACTGCTTTGCTGGTATAGAAGAATCCAAATGATTTTTGGATGTTGATCTTTTTTCTGGTTACATAGTGCTGCTCTGACAAGAATATACCACAAATGGGATGGCCTTATCAAACAGGAGTTTATTCTCTTACAATTTGGGAAGCTAGAAGTCTAGTTCAAAGCATCAGGCTTTAGGGGTGGGTAGAAACTGCTTGACCTTGGGCTTCAGCTCTGGCTCTTGTTCCTGGCCCACTGAAGCTAGAGGCATCTCTTTACTCAGGCAGCTACTGACTGCTGAGGTTAACAAGCCCAAGGTCACTAAATTAAATGGCATGGTCCCAGTGTTACCAAACCACATGGCAGGCCATTAATTCAAGTCCATTGAAAGTCCTAGGTCTGCAGAGCACGGCAGGTTGCTGAACAATGACTCTGCTACATGCAGGGTTCAAGCGTGCCACATGCTGGAGACCATTTCCCAAGGCTTCTCCGTATATACAGGAATCAGACCATGTCCCTAAGCCTGCTACTCTGTTCACAGTAGATTCCACCAGGGACTTTGTTCTGGTTACCTAATGCTGCTCTGACAAGAAATATACCACAAATGGGATGGCTTAAACAAACAGGAGTTTATTCTTACAATTTGGAGGCTTTAAGTCCAAGTTCAAAGTGCCAGGCTCTAGGGGCTGGGTAAAAGCCCCTCAACCTTGGGGCCCAGCTCTGCCTCCTGCTCCTGGCCCACTGGAGTTAGAGGTATTTCTTCACTCAGACAGCTGCAGACTGCTGAGGCTGAGAAGCCCCAAGGTTGACAAGTAAAAAGGCACAGTCCCGTTGTTACCAAACCACATGGCAGGCCATTAACTTAAGTCCCTTGTATGTCCCAAGGTCAGCAGAGCATAGCAGGCTGCTGAGCAATGGCACAGCTACATGCAGGGTCCAAGAGTGCCATAGGTTAGAGACCATTCTCAAAGCTTCTCCTACATACAGGAAGTAGACCACATACCCAAAGGCAGCTAGCTACTCAGCTGCTCATAATAGATTCCACCATGGAGTTGGTTACCAGTCTCATCATGGGGAATACTTACTACATCCAGCTGCCCAGCCACTCAACCAGGCCCAGCCAAGTTGGCACACAAATGTAACTACCCCAATCTTGTTTCCTGACACTATGCTAAGTCTTTCTATAAGTTCCAGTAATTTTCTTCCTCAGTCTTTTGGGTTTTCTATGCATAGGATCATATCAACTGCAAATAGGGATAGTTTTACTTCTTCCTTACCAATTTGGATACCTTTGATTTCCCTTCCTTGCCTTATTGCCCTGGCTAGGAGTTCAAATTCAGTGTTGAATAGAAGTGGTGATACAGGGCATCCTGTCTTGTTTCTGTTCTCAAGGGGAATGGTTTCAGTCTTTCTCAATTGAGAATAATGTTGGCTGTGGTTTTGCAAATATGCCCTTTATTGTGTTGAGGAATGTCCCTTCTATTCCTATTTTTCTGAGAGTTTTTATCAAGAATGGGTGTTGGATTTTATCAAATGCCTTTTCTGCCTTTATTAATATGATCATATGATCCTTTCCTTTATTTTACTTGTGTGACGGATAACATTAATTATTTCCTAATGTTGAACCATCCTTGCATATGTGGTGTGAATCCTAGTTCATCATGATGTGTCATTTTTTTGATTTGTTGTTTAAGCCTATCAGCGAGAATTTTGTTGAAGGATTTTGCCTCTATTTTCATGAGGGATATTGGTCTACAGTGTTCTTTCTTAGAGGTGTCTTTGCCTGGTTTTGGTATTAGGGTAATGCTTGCTTCATGAAATGGAGTTGGGAGGATTCCATACTTTTTTGTGTTATGGGTAGTTTGAGTAGGATTGGTGTCAGCTCTTCTCTGAATGATTGGTAGAATTCTCCAGTAAAACGATCTGGGCCAGGACTTTCTTGTGTTGGTAATTTTTTTTATGATCTGTTCATTTTCTTCTTTTGTTATGGTCTGGTCATATTTTCTACCTCAGTCTGTTAGTTGAGGTAAGTAGTGTCTCCAGAAATCTGTCCATTTCATTTAAGTTTTCAAATTTGTTGGAGTATAGTTCTTCACAGTATCCTGATATTACTCTTTTTATTTTTGTTGGTTCTGTTGTGATATCACCCCTTTAATATCTTATGCATGCTATTTGCAATTTTCCTTCTTTACCTTTGTTAAATTTGCCAGTGGTTTGTCAGTTTTATTTATCTTTTCAAATCAACTTCTGCTCTTGTTGATTTTTTTTTTCTTTTGTCTATTTTCCGACTCATTTATTTCTGCTCGAACCTTTATTATTTCTTTTTTCTTGTGACTGGAGGGTTTTTTGCTGGTCTTTTTCTAATTGTTGGATATGTTGGTTCAAGGTGTTGATTTAGGCTTTTTCTTCTTTTTTGATATGTGTGTCTATTGCTATAAATTGCCCTTTGATCACTGCCTTTGCTGTGTTCCCAAAATTTTGGCACGTTGTGTTTTCATTCTTGTTTGATTTAAGGACATTTATTAAGTTCATTTTTATTTTTTCTATTACCCAGTCATTTTTAAGGAGGGTGTTATTCAGTTTCCATGAGTTTGCTCTTTTTGTGTTGGTCTTCCTAATGTTGATTTCTAATTTTATACCATTGTTTTCTGAGATGTTTTGCATTAATTCTATGTTTTTAAATGTATTGAGGCTTACTTTGTGGCCTAACATATGTTCTATCCTGGAGAATGCTCCAGGTGTGCTGGAAAAGAATGTGTATGTTGCTGTTATTGAGTGGAGAGCTCTGCAGATGTCTATATGGTTAGGTTGATTGATGATATTGTTTGTTCTGCATCTTTGTTGAGTTTCTTGTTCCATCTTTTATTGAAAGTGGTGTATTAAAATCCTACTATAACTATGGAGCAATTTATTTGTCTTGTGAATTCTGTTAAAGTCTGATTTATGTATTTTGAGGCTCTTTCATTGGGCACATAGATATTTCTTATTGTTATGTCTTCTTGTTCGGTTGATCCTTTAATCGTTACATAATGTCCTTCCTTTTCACTTAATGGTTGTTTTCATCTTAGACTCTATTGTATCAAAAAATTAATACTGCCACCCCTAACCTTTCTGGGTTGCCACTTACTTGGTATATCTTTCTCCAACCTTTGATTTTTTTAGTCTGTTTTTGCCTTTGTGTCTAAGGTGAGTTTCTTGTAGACAGCATGTTGATGGGTTATGCTTTCCTATCCAGTCTGCAACTCTCTTGTCTTTTCAGTGGTATATTTAAATTATTGATATTCAGTGTAATTATCAATTATATTGATTTATTAATGTCATTTTGTTATGAGTTTTTTCATGGTGCTGTTGATTTCTTTGTTTCATATAATTTTCTGTGCTGAGTTCATTTTTTTTTTATAAATCGTGTTACCATCTCCTTCACTGCTATTGTTTTAGTATTTACTAAATATTGGTGCTTGTCCTCTTTTTAATTTTGATGCAAAGTTGTATTATCTTTGTTGGAGATTACCGTGTAATGTATTATATTCTTTCCAAGCTTAAAAGGGTCTGTTCTGTCATGCAATTATCTTGACTTCCTCACTATTTAAAACTTTTGTAACTACACTATTTATTTCCTCTTTTTTGGTTTGTAGATGTCTTCATTTACCAATTTATGACTCTGGTTCCATGCTTATAGTTTTGTAAGCTTATTTTACTTTGGATACTTCTGTAACTGGGTTGCTTTTTGGATTATGTCCTCATGTGTGTTAATCATCCGTTGTTGTTTACTGTTGTTGGTTCTCTATCAGAAGGACTCCCTTTAACATGTCTTATAAGATTTGTCTGGTTTTAACAAGTTCCTTTAATTTCTGTTTATCTGGAAATCTCCTAATTTCACCCTCATATTTGAGAGACAATTTTGCTGGGTATACAATTCTTAGTTGGAGATTTCTCCCCCACCCCAAGGTTTTATATATATGATCACATACCTTCTTGCCTACATGGTTTCTACTGAGAAATTAGAGCTTAGTTCTATTAGTTCCCCTTTGAAGATAACTTTTTTGTTTTTCCCATGCTCCTTTTAGTATTCATTTCTTTGTCTTTGATTTTGGTGAGCTTGATTATGATATGTCTTGGAGATTTTCTTTTAGGGTCTACACTGCTTGAGGCTCTTTGAACTTCTTGAATGAATATATTCTCATCTTTCATCATACTAGGGAAATTCTCTCCCAACAAATCTTTGAGAATTTTGTCTGTGTTTTTTTCTTTATATCTTCCTATTCTGGAATTCTGATTACACATAGATAATTCTTCTATTCCACATGAATCTTAGGCTTTCTACATTTTGTTTTGATCTTTTGTCTGACTAATTCCTTAACAAAGTAGTATTGAGGTATTTATCTTCAATCTCATTAATTCTTTCTTCCATTCATTCAGTCCTTTGCCTCTTCAATGTGTAATCTCTTTCTGAAATCTTAGTATTAATCTTCTGAACTTGTAATTGATTTTGCATCATTTCTATTTTTTTTTTGTTTATTTTGTCAATTTGTTCTTGTATTGTTTTCCTAAATTGTTCTAAGAAATCCAAGGAGGGGTCGCTACGAATCGGATCCAACTCTGTGACAGTGAGTTTGTTTTTTGGTTTGGTATCCTAGTATCATGTTTCTACTACTTTATCTTGCTTCTTTGTGTAGACTGTGATAGTCCATTGATGTTAAAGCAAGTGATAGCCCTACTCAGTGGATGGGGATTCAAGATGTGCAGGTATGGTTAGGTTGTGTTAGAAGAATTGCAGTCTTCCACTCAGTTAGACAAAAATGAATAAGTAAATAAATAAATAATAATAATAAACACAAAAAATAAAAGCAAGTGAATAAAAACTCAAACCTCATGAACAAACAGGAACAGTCACAAAAAAATAAAATTAAAGAAATGCAATAATTGAGAAGAAATATTTTAAAAATATATTAAAAATGGACAAAACAAAAATAATGAGGAAAATAGAATGAGAAAAAGATATATATATATATGTTTAAAAAGCCACAATATTTGGGGAAGTAGGAATGAGAGAAAAAAGCAAGAGTAAAAGAATAGTAAACAAAAAATGTATCTGACAGTGTTTCTCTGCCATTCATAAGGCTTTCCCTGGCCAGTTCTTTGACTAGTGGAAGGCCTCTTCCTTTTTCCTAGTCTGTCTCAGTCTGCAAGCCAGGCTGATACCTGCGCACCATGTGCACCCCTCTGGGTTTGAAACACCAGTAGCACAGCCTCAAGACTCACAGTAACACATCACCACAGTAGGACAAACTGACAGACAAGTTTGTCTCCCTTCACTGTTAGAAACTTCTCCAACCACCCTCACCTGGATCCCTACAGCTGACTCCTCGCTCTGTCCCAGTCCTGCTGGCCTTTTACTCTTCTTTCTCCCACTTTCCCACCTTACTGCTTTAGGGTGTGGCCTGGGTTCCCTCTTGTCACCTGGATCCCTGCTGCTGACTCTTTGCTCTCTCCCAGTCCCCCTGGCCTTTTCCTTTCCTTTCTCCTGCTTTTCTACCTTGCCAATTTGGGGCATGGCCTGGGTTCCTTCCCCTCACCTGGATCCATGCAGCTGACTCCTGTCTGTTTTTGTCCCCCTAGCCTTTTCTGTCCTTTCCCTGCTTTCTTGCCTTGTGCTGATGATACAATTTTGCTTGCTGAAAGTGAAGCTGACTTGAGATACTTGCTGATGAAGATTGAAGACTGTAGTCTGCAGTATGGATTATGTCTCAATATAAAGAAAACAAAACTCCTCACAACTGGACCAATAAGCAACATCACGATAAATGGAGAAAAGATTGAGGTTGTCAAAGAATTCACATTGCTTGGTTCTACAATCAATGCCAATGAAAGCCGCAGTCAGGACATTAGACAATGTGTAGCACTGGGCAGTTTGGCCATGAAGGAACTCTTTCAAGTGCTGAGGAGCAAGGATGTCTCCTTGAGGACTAAGCTGAGCCTGACACAAGCTATGATATTTTCTATCATCTCATATGCATGTGATAGCTGGACAATGAATAAGGAAGACAGAAGAAGAGTAGATCCTTTTGAGTTGTGGTGTTGGTGACGAATGCTGAAAGTACCATGGACTGCTAAAAGAACTTAATAGATCTGTCCTGGAAGAAGTGCAGCCAAAATGCTCCTTAGAAGAGAGAATGGGCAGACTTCATCTCACCTACTTTGGTCATGTTGTCAGACAGGACCATTCCCTGGAGAACGATATTATGCTTGGTAAGGTTGAGGGTTGACAAAAGAGGGGAAGGCTTTCAACGAGATAGATTGACATGGTAGCTGCGACAACAATGAACTCAAGTATAGCAAGGATTATGGAGCTGGTGCAGGACCAGGCAGTGTTTCGTTCTGCTGTGCATGGGGTCACTATGAGTCGGAAATGACTTGATGACACCTAACAACAACAGCAACAAACAAAACATGGGAATACCGCAAAAGGAAAAACAAGGGATGGTGTAAACCCAAAGAAGGAGAAAAAAAACGGAACCAGGAATAGAGAAGAGAGAAAAAGATAAAAAAAAAACAAGAACCAGGGATGGGAAGGAGAAACACAGGAATCACATCAAATACATCTGTGGTAAGAGGCAATGAAGAATCTCAGTATCTTCAGACAAAACAAGACCAGGAGATGATTGTTGAATAGACAATCAGTTGCTCATATACAAGTTGAAGTTGAAGATGAAGACAATTTTAAAAAGTCTACAAGAGCCAAAATATGACCTTGGCTATATCCCTCCTGTAATTAGGGACATTCTAAAGATAGATTTGATGCATTGCACACCAATGACTGAAAATCTGTGGAATTGTGGGGGGGCATTAAGAGCATCACCTATGAAGAAGCTAAGAGGTCATTAAAAAGACAGGAAAGGAAGAAAAGACCAAAATGTATGTCAGAAGAGACTCTGAAACTTGCCCTTGAATAAAGAGTAGGCAAATCAAATTGAAGAAATGGCAAGATAAAATAGCTGAATAGAAGATTTTAAAGAGAAGCTCAAGAAGTCAAAACCAATTTCCAGGTGCAATATGTAAAATTCTATGGGTAAAACATTGAATGATGCAGAAAACATCCAAAGAAGATGGAAGGAATACATAGAGCTACTGTACAAAAAAAAAAAAAAAAAAACTTGTCCATGTTCATCCATTTCTGTAGGTGACATATGATCAAGAACCAATGGTACTGAAGGAAAAAGTTGAGGCTGCACTAAAGGAAGTGGTGATACAAAGCCTCCAGGAATTGACAGAATACCTATTGAGATGTTTCAGCAAATGGAGGCCACATTGAAGACACTCACTTGGCTATGCCAAGAGATTTGGAAGACAGCTACCTGGCCAACTGACTGGAAGAGATCCATATTTGTACTCATTTCAAAGAAAGGTGATCCCACAGAATGTGGAAATTATCAAACAAAATCATTACTATCACACGCAAGTAATATCTTACTGAAGATAATTTAAAAGTTGTTGCAGCAGTATATTGACAGAGACCTTTCAAAATTGCAAGCTCAGTTCGGAAGAGGACATAGAGCAAGGGATATCATTGCTGATGTCAGATGGATCTTGGCTGAAAACAAAGAATACCAGAAAGATGTTTACTTTTGTTTTATTGACTATGCAAAAACATTCGGTTGTATGACCCATAACAAATTATAGATAAATTGAGAAGAATCAGAATTCCTGAACACCTACTGGTACTCATGAGGAACCTGTACATAAACCAGAATACTGTCATTTGAAGAGAACAAGGGGATACTGCGTGGTTTAAAATCAAGAAGGGAGTGTGTCAGCGTTATAGCCTTTCACTGTATTTATTCAGTTTCTATGCTGACCAAATAGTCCAACAAGCTGGATTATATGAAGAAGAATGTGGCATCAGGATTGGAGGAAGCCTCATCAATAATCTTCAATATGCAGATACCAAAACATTGATTGCTGACTGTGAGGATGATTTGAAGCACTTACTGATGAAGATTGAAAACTATAGTCTGCAGTATGGATTACATCTCAATAAAAAGAAAATAGTCCTCACAACTGGACCAATAAACAGCATCCTGATAGATGGAGAATAGATTGAAGTTACCAAGGACTTCATATTACTTAGTTCCACAATCAACACCAATGGAAGGAGCAGTCAAGACATCAGACAACGTATTGCACTGGGCAAATCTGTTGCAAAAGACCTCTTTCAAGTGCTGAAAAGCAAAGATGTCTCCTTGAAGACTAAGGCACACCTGAACCAAGCCATGTTATTTTCAGTCACCTCATATGCATGTGAGAGCTGGACAATGAATAAGGAAGACTGAAGAGTTGATGCTTTTGAGTTGTGGTGTCGGCGAAGAATGTTGAAAATACCATAGATTGCTACAAGAACTAACAAATCTATTTTGGAAGAAGTGCAGCCAGAATGCTCCTTGGAAGCAAGAATGGCCAAGCTTCATTTCACTTACTTTGCTCATGTTGTCAGTAGGGATCATTCCCTGGCAAAAGATATTGTGCTTGGTAAAGTGGAGGGTCAATGAAAAAGAGGAAGGCCCTCAACAAGATGGATTGACACAATGGTTACAATGACGGACTCAGGTATAGCAGGGATCGTCGAGCTAGCACAGGGCCTGGCAGTGTTTCATTCTGTTATATTATATATAGGGTCGCTATTAGCTGGAGATGGCTCGATGGCACTTAACAACAACAACAACACTGCTATTTCTTTCAAGATCACTAAAGTGTTCCACAGTCTCATTGTTCTACTCTAATTTTCAATATTGTTTGGCCTATCCACAGCTTTTGACACAGCTGATCACCATATTTCCCCCCATCCCCTCATACACACACCTAAGAAAACTTCTCTCTTGGCCTTGATTCAACCTAACTGCCCATCTTCTTATTAGCCTTCTCTTCTTTAGCTCCTTCTCATTTTACTGATTCATAATAGTAGAAAAGGCAGTATATGCTGGACTTTGGTCCTCTTCTCTCCTTTTTACTGCTTGTGATCTCATCTAGCCTTGTAGCTCTAAATACCATGTATATGCTGACAGCATCCATTTTTTTTTTTTTTTTAATATTTTACTCATATCTTAACGGGGGTGCCTTTTCAGCATCTCCATTTGGTTATATAATACTAAAAAAAAAAAAAATTCATGGAACCAATTTGACTTATGGTGTTATAGAGTATAACAGGTCCATAAGGGTTTCTTGATTGTGATCTTCACTGAAGCATTCACCCTACTTTTCTTCCATAAGACACTGGGTGGCTTCACACTGCTGTCTTTAGGTTAACAGCCAATTGCAAACAGCTTGCCCCATCTAGGGTCCTTGGATTGTCTAATAGACATCCCAAATTCAACATATTAAAAAAAAAACTTCTCTTGATTCCCATTCCCATAACCTATTCCTCCGAAAGTCTTCTCTATCTCAGATATTGACCACTCTAATTCTCCAGTTGCTTGCATTTAAGAACTTGGCATAATCTTTAACTTATCTCTTTCACATTCCACACCTTAGCATTAAGAAATCTATCAGCTATACTTTGAATATATCCAGTATGTCATTTTATCTTAACACCTCCAGAACTTATATTATGGTCCAAGCTACTATCACGTCTTTTCTGAATTAATGAGAAAGTCACATAACTAATCTCAGGCTTCCACTCTTGACCCTTGTTACTCTAAATATATATAACTCTATTTTCAACAGAGTGACCAGAATGAGTCTGTGAAAACATAAGTCAGAGTAGGTCATCTCTAATGTAATAGAACAATTAAACTACTTTCAATATCTCAAAATGGTTATGAGTATATTAACTTTTTAAACTCATCTTCTACTCTTCTACCTTGCCAGTTTCACTCCAGCCATGCAGCCATGCTGGTCTCCTTATTTTTCCTTAACACTCAAGACATTTCCCACCCCTCTGGTAACATAACGGCTAAGACACTTGACTGGACCAGAAGGCTGGTGGTTCAAACCCACCAGCCACTCCTCGGAAGGAAGATGGATCAATCTACTTCCATAGTGATACTGCCTCGGAAACCCAAGGAGGGGTCTCTATGAGTCAGGTCCGACTCCACAGCACATAACAACAACAGCAACAACACCCTCACCACTAACACATACTGAAAGATGTCACACTTAACTGTCTGAAATGCTGTTCCCTAAGATGTCTTCAAAGATGGCTCTTTCAGTTCCTACAAATATCTGCTTATAAATGAAGCTCTCATAAGCACTCTATGTCACACTTTGTTCTCTTCTTCACACTCTACAATTCCCACCCTCCTCCCCTGATCTGTTTTCTCATACTATCTAATACCAACCCAGCAGCAGTGTAACATCACCCTATAAGATTCAACATGACTGGCTTGTTTTGTTTTTTATCTCTCTCCTAAATTTAGAATATAAGCTCTATGAGCATTAAATTTATTATTGTTATTATTATTTTGTCTAAAACCTGCTATATGATCACATCTAGCAGAGTCATTTACATAATTCATTTATTAAAGTATTTTACTTATATAAAGCATTGGAAAAATAATAAAGACACAGCCTCTGTCTACCACAAAGTTTCAGTCCACCAAGGAAAAGATTCTTGTGACATTCCTGTGGGATCTTTTTTGGTAGATATAAGCTTTTAAAACAAAGCCTAGGGCATAATGGAAGTATTAGTTTTAACTATTGCTATCCTCAAGCCATCATCAAATATCATCATCATGATTATCCTAACTATTATGAAATGAATATATATTCTGTGTGTCTAGTCCTGGCAACAACTCTGAAAAAAATATTTTTTGGTGTCTTCATTTTGTTGATGAGCAAACAGAAGCTTAGAGAATTTCAATAACTTGCCTAAGGAAACAGATAGTAAGTTGAAAATTTTAAATGCAAATATAGATTTGCTTACATCTAGCACTTGCAATTTTCCATTAATTTATATTGCTTTCCCATTAAGTTTTGCTTCAAAAATCTTTTAATTTGCTAATATAATACTATATGCAGTACCTAGTTATGATTGTGGAGGCTGTACCATGAATATAAAATTGAATCCGTTAAAATACTTAAAATAGACACTGTCAAAGGAGATATTAATGGGTTTTCCACAATGAGAGTTAAGTATGTGTATGTGGGGGGAGCATTTTTGAATAAAAATATAATGTTTTAATATGTATATCTCTAAATCTTGTTGAAAATTTTATTCAATGAGTATTTGTTACAATATGGAAAATAGGGTTTCTTGCCTAGAGGAATTCATATTATTTACTCATTCTTTCAGTCCATTAACAAGTGTTTACTGAATACCAACAACATGTCAAGGGTACATTCTCAATTTTGGAAATAAGGAGACAAAATGAAATAATCTCCTATCTCACAGGATTTATAGTAGAAGTGACAGAAATAAAAAAGTTTACACCACATTTCGATAAGGGTTATGACTGAAGTATGAGCATGATACTGAGAGAACAGGGAGAGCACATGGCTAACATTTGGAGGAAAATGTAGAATAGATTTCTTTAAGATGGTAGCCATGAGTTGAGGATTTTTAAAGCCTAGTAAATGAAAGAAAACAACTATTTCAAAAAATAATTTAGAACTATCTTGTAAAATAACAGCTGGACAATGAATTAAGGATAATGAAGAAGAACTGATGTCTTTTAATTATGGTGTTGGTGAAGAATGTTGAATATTCCAGGGACTTCCAGAAGAACAAGCACTTCTATCTTGGAAAAAGTACAGCCAGAATGAGTGCTAGAGATGAAGATGAGACTTCATCTCATGTACTTTGGACATGCTATCAGGAGGGACCATTCCTTTGAGAAGGATATCATGTTTGGTAAAGAGGTTGTTGTTGTTGTTGTTGTTATGTGCCGTCAAGTCGGACCCGACTCATAGCGACCCCTCCTTGGGTTTCCGAGGCAGTATCACTACGGAAGTAGATTGCCCCATCTTCGGAGGGTTAGTGAAAAAGAGGAAGGCACTCAACAAAATGGATTCACATAGCGGCTGCAACTCTGGGCTTAAACAGAGCAAAGATTAATTATGAGGCTAGTGCAGGACAGGAGAGTGTTTTATTTTGTTGTAACACAGGGTCACTATGAGTGAGAACACTACCATGTTTTTATTGTCTTGTGCCATGGAGTCGCTTCCATCTCATGAAGACATAGACTAGAACTGCTTTGTAGTATTTTCTGGTCTGTAATTTTTATGGAAGCTGATTGCCAGGGTTCCTTCTTTCATTGTGCCACTGGGTGGTTTCCAGCCACAAATTTTTTAGTTACTAATGCAACGTGAACTATTTGCTTCACCTAGGGACAGCATCACATAAAAAATACTACAGATTATCTGTAGCATAAGGAACTGTATTGCCAATATCCTTGAAAGTTCAGATCAGAAAGTAAATTTTATAAATCTTAGTCTGATTTTAATTTCAAGTGATGGTTATGCTCTCATGATTATTTTTATCTTGTGAGAGCATTTATTAAATATTACCCTGTGATGCAGTTATTTGATACTTACTTTTTTCTAGTAGACCATAAGTCCAGTGAGGACAAATATTTGCCTCTTTTTCCTTTTTTGTATTCTCATTGTGCTTATAAGAGTGTTATCACAGAAGCCATATAGTAATGAGTGAAAGAAGTGATGAACTGGTAATCAGTGAAACAGAATAAAGGTGTGATTGGAGCTTGAGTCATTAATTTAATAAACATTTGCAGAAGAATTTGTGTACAGCAAGGTAATTATGGAGATATAAAAATGCCCACAGTCATATTTTCAAAGGGTTATTAATGTCTCAGCAAGTCCATGGTCAATTGGATCTTCTTGAATAACAGGTCCTTCTGATTTCAGAGATGTTTTCCCACATCATCATTTAACCACTGACTCTGGCAGGAAGTTAAACATTTGCTCTGCTTTTCAGCTTTTCTTATTTGAAAAAGAATTAGCCTTTGAAGATAAGGATAAAAAGATTATTAGAATATTTTTTATGAAAGATTTTCAATTCCTTTTCAGTAATATGGTTATACATCATTTCTCACAGCTAAATATTTAAATAAGTTAAGCTTAATATATGTTTTGTCAATTTCATAGTTATAATACATACACTAATAAAACTCAAAACTATGCCTAGGATTGAATT
>NW_006921812.1:2872754-2906024 GCF_000298275.1 Orycteropus afer afer | reverse complement strand
TTTTTTTTAATTGCCATATTGGCCCCAGAGGACTAATTCTATGATTTAAGGAAAAGTGTCAAGTTTTGGGGGCAGGTGCCATGAAGCAGAAATCGGCATCATCTTGGAAACTACTTAGGTAACTTCAAGTGGAGTAATGAAATATAACATTTAAGAGAACATTGTAGAATTAGTTGCTGTCACATGCATTTTAGATATTACAGTTTGAGATACCATAACTGTGCTGTTTGTTACTTCTATGGTAAATTTATTTCAGTTTAGATACCATTCACTATGTCTATTCTGTTAAGTTTAATATATGAATGCTGTTTTAAAATGTGGTTGCTTTGTTCAAAAATCATACAGCTTTGCCACTTAGATACATAGGCAATGAATCTTATAGTCTATATGAAGAATGATAAAGTAATGGTTACCCTTCACTTCATTCATCTTGTTTATTCATGATTGCTTTTCATTTCCACCACAAGTTGTGGCTACAAAAAAAATTGCTTGAACATTTGTATTTTGCAAACATGCTCATGAAATTTTATTACCTACATGCCCTGGTGCTGTGACTAAGCAAGTTACATTCAGCAGTACATTACAAACAGCTGAGCTGAATCAAAGTGTTTCTGAATCAGAGAATCTTAAGGTTTTTTAATGTTTGTGCTTAAATATGAGATGAATGTATTCTCTTTCAATTATTTCTGTGAGCTTCCATTCAGGGCCACAATGTAGTAACTAGTTTTACGTTTGCCAATTTGTTTTACAATGCAGAGGGATTTATTCATCTTTAGTAAAGGCAAGGAAAAATTTTTTATCCGATATACTGAGCCTTTCTATGTGTCACATATAATGTGACTATTTAATTGTACATATTTCTATTTGCACATGTAATTGGGATTTGGGTTCTTATAACACTTTATGATGATATGTAAGTTTTTGGTGTGTGCTTGTGTAGATGTCTTCATGATTTTGAAAGAATAAGTGAAAAATTGTAACTTGGCAATGTGTTTAACAGAGCCAAATTTATGAACTTCTTTTCAAATTTGAGTCAGTGAATGTGTGCATGTATGTCTGTGTGTGTAGGTATCTTATATGTTCTTCGTTGCCTTTAACCAGTTCTGTGACCCTATCAAAGACAATTGGTTAATCTGGATAGCTGACAATTATCTCACCCAAAAAGCAAGAAGGTTGGATTAATTTAGACTCAGTCCTCCTCTAGTGCTGTAATAATAATTATATTAAAATTTTATTATATAATCATCAAATATTGCTTATCATGAACATGTATATAAAGAAATAAATTAGTCTTCATTATTTCACTTTGTAATTTTCAGATGGCCACCAAATACTATTTAGAATAAACAAACAAGCAAACTATGTTTATTAAAAACACTGAAAAATAATTCATGATAAATGAAATTCATTCATAAGGGTCTGCATGAAAGTTTCTTTAAAGAAACACTATACTCTGCCAGTGAAATGCTCATACAAGTAGTGTTTAGAAAGGATTTCTGTGATTATGCCCAGATTCTCTTATACAAGTTGTAACTGTCAGGAGAGATTTCACTAGCATTCACACCAATTTTGGGATAATGAATTTGAATGGAGTTTCCCTGAGCGCTAAGTAGTTTTAAGTTACAGAATAAAGTTGGAGAATATGTGGACAGATAACCCCAAACCTGATTATAAAATGTTTTTTTTTTTTTTTTCTTAGATAGAATATCTTACTTTATGTATGAAATGTATTTTTTTTTTCTGAATTTTAAATCTTCTTTAGCACCAAAAGGAACTCTGCAATCTATCTTTATTCCACAATTAAATTTATATAAAAATATTGACTTAAGTATTATATTTGTTGTTGTTGTTGTTACGTGCCGTCGAGTCAGCCCCGACTCATAGCGACCCCTCCTTGGGTTTCCGAGGCAGTATCACTACGGAAGTAGATTGCCCCATCTTCTTTCCGAGGAGGGCTGGTGGGTTTGAACTGCCAGCCTTTTGGTTAGCAGTCAAGTATTATATTTATGCTAAGGTAAATGTGGAAAACAATCAATTCCTAAAATTATCATCTTTTCATCAGAATATTGTAGCGCTAAGAAAATTAAGACATCAACTAATCCAGATGTATCATTTTTCAGATTCTGAGTAAGTTGGGAAAAATGGGTGAAATTAGCATGCCCATGGTTTCTTACTAGATGGTAGAGGAGCTGATACCTAGAATTTCCTGCCCAGTACAGCAAGCTTTCTAGCACAGTTGACTGCCTCACTTTCAATGCAAATTGGTTCCAGTGGATTAATTTCCAAATGAACATTCACCTTAAGTATAGCAGGTAAAGGCCTAAGATGTCAGAACAAGGTTAGGGAAAAGGTAAACAGAACAAGACTGCAAAGTTGTTCCCATCAAAATAAATGAGCTGCTTTCTTGCTTCCTATGGAAAGACCTAAGAGATTAACATTTCTGTTCCAATGAAATCACAACATTGAATCAGTGAAGAAAATCCTATCAACCAAAGGCTAATCCTTTCTGTATTTAGACTACATCATGCAGAGGAAATGGTAAAAACCTTTGGGATGAAATTTAAAAAAAAAATTGTTTCACATCATTACAGCTTAATTTACATGTACCATGTAGCATCTCAACAACAACAACAAAAATATCACTGGATCTAAATACTGGAATTCATATAGGAGTATAATTTATTTGATCATATTTATTATTATAATACTGCAAACAAATGCACAGATTAGTTTTAAACTCAAATTATAGAAAATTAGGTAGAGCAATAGGTTTAGGTCAGAAGTTTAGGCTTAAACATAATTTATGCTTATATTTAAAAATTACAATAATTGATAAAAAAGAGAATAAATATGAGAATAAATAAATAATAAATGCCTTATTTTTACTTAGTGTGAAAGAATATTTCCATGAAATATATTCCATAGCTGCTTTGTAATCTTTTGATTTCACTGAAAGTAAGATCATAGATTCAGCAGATCCTTTATTTAAGAAAATAATCATGTGTATAGTATCTATAGGATCTCTGGTAGCATAGTGCCTAAGGCACTTAACTGCTAACCAGAAGGCTGGCGGTTCAAACCCACCAGCCACTGCTTGGAAGGAAGGTTGGGCAATATACTTCCATAGTGATACTGCCTCGGAAACCCAAGGAGGGGTCACTATGAGTTGGGTCCGACTCCACGGCACATTACAACAACAAAAACATACTATCTATGCTAGATACTATAATATGTAGATAGTATCTAGATATTTTTTCTTCAGTAATTAATTAATTGATTCTCATCTCCCTAGAGAAAAATGTAACAGATCTGGAATTGAATCTTGCCTGTCTTAATTACACATGGTTTTTAATCTCCTCAATTCTTGGTTAAACATATTTAATTAACTGTATTGCTGTTGTTGTTGTTGTTATATGCCATCGAGTTAGACCCAACTCATCACGACCCCTTCTTGGGTTTCTGAGGCAGTATCACTACAGAAGTAGATTGCCCAACCTTCCTTCCGAGGAGTGTCTGGTGGGTTTGAACTTCTGGCCTTCTGGTTAGCAGTCGAGTGCCTTAGGCACTGCACCACCAGAGCTCCTAATTAACTGTAATAGTTTTAAAGTTTTGATGAAATAATGTATAAACTGATAGATTAACAATATGTTTTAGAACCATTGAAAGTAAACTCTAGACTTGTTTTCAACATATATTCTCTACCTGGAAATCCAAGCTTACAAAGACACATCTAAAACTCAAATTCACTGCCATTGAGTTGATTCTGACTTATAGTGACCCCCACTGGATTTTCAAGGCTGTAAATTTTCAGGGAAGCAGACTGCCTCATCTCTCTCCCATGGGTTCAAACCACCAACCTTTTTGTTAACAACCCAATGTCTTAACTACTATACCAACAGAAGTCCTTACAAAGACACATGTTGTTGTTATGTGCCGTCCAGTCAGACCCAACTCATAGTGACCCCTTCTTGAGTTTCTGAGGCAGTTTCACTATGGAAATAGATTGCCCCATCTTCCTTCTGAGGAGTGGCTGGTGGCACATGGATAACAAAAATTTAAGTAGAAGCTTAGGATTCACTTTCTTAAAACTAAACATCTGTCATATTTCTATACGTCTAGAGGAAAGGAGATTATATCGTTTTATTTACATTTAAAATTTATTTTAATTTAAGCTTGTTGTAAGGTGACAACTAGTTGATTTGGAGTCATAGCAAACCATATGACAGACTAGAACTGCCCCATAGAATTTTCTTGGCTGCACTCTTTATGGGAACACATTGCTATGTCATTTCTACCATGGACCTCTGGGTGGGTTCAAACTGCCAATATTCCAGTCAGCAGCCAAGCACTTACGTATTGTGTGACTAGGCACTCAACAGAAAAAGAAGATATAAAAGGGAACCATTAAAATATTATGCAGTCATTGTTCATAGAGAATGGGATTGCAGCTATATTTTAAATACAAAATATAAGAGCACTGGTGGTTCAGTGGTTAAGCGTCAGATGCTAACTGAAAGGTCAGAGATTGGAATCCATCAGCTACTCCATACAAAAGATGTGGTAGTCGGCTTTCATAAAGATTTACAGCCTTGGGAACCCTATGGGGGCCATTCTACTCTGTCCTATAGGGTAGCTACGAGTCAGAATGGATTTGATGGCAATGGGCTTGGTTTTGTTGGTTGGATAATAAGAAAATCTATTACACTGTGCTCAAATTATTTATCTTACTAGTGCATTTTTCAGGAGAAATATATTTCAATGGATTCTTAATACCAATATGTAATATTCATACCTGCAACTTCTCCAGAGTGATCCTAACTTGAAATAACACTACTGCCTCTGAACACCCACACTAGTTTTGTTGCACATCTTTCATAGCATATTTCACTTCCTCTTTTGCAATATAAGGATTGCAGATACACTGTTCTCTTCTAGTCCATAAACTTATTGTCTTATTTCTCTTTGAAACTCTCAGAATATCTAGCACAGTGACTTTCACTCTGTAAGAATTTGGCCATTTATTAGTTAGTGAATGAATAAATTACTAGTTCAGCAATTACTACTCTGTACACAAGACTGACATCTTTAAAATGACATTTTATTTAAATTATCACCCAAAAATATTATTCTAAAAATCTTTAAATCTATTTTGTATTTAGGAACACATTAACAGTGGTCAATAATTTAGCTATTAATGTGAAGTATCATTTCACCAGGGATTCATCCCGTGAAATGGATGATATGAAATCATTTATTTAGAAGAGTTTTAAAGTACTTATGTGCAGTCCAAAGCACTCAATTTCTAAGCTAAATGCTTCACTAGTTCACTTTCTGGCAAGTCTATATGACTTTGGCTTTCAATTAGAGAGCAAGGCTTCTCATGTCCCAACTTGAGATATCATTTACATTTTACTCTACTTTCTCATGTGCTTCTGTCTTTGAAATAATATATTATCTTCCCTAGCATACAGAATTTTCAGAATATTCTCACAAGTATCATTTTTTTTTTTTTTTTTTTTTTGCTATTGGAATAGTCCTGGTATAGTTAGGGGGAAAAAAAGCCCATTAATAAATTAAGAATCCAAGACTTGAGGAATTACAGCTTCTTTCCCCTGGTTCTCATAGGCGAGGTGAGTGGTAGAGTGAGGATTGGTGCCCAAAACTTCTATTATCTTGCCAACTGCTCTTCCCTTTTCATCTCTCTTCTTTGAAATGGCATAATAACAACTGGTATAAAAACAACAGCAGCAATGAATATTTGAAGGTAAAGTAGAAAAGGAATAAATTTACATTGAAGAAAAACTTTTATATATCCTCAAAGACTGTAGAATCACAAAGAGGCGGTTCTGTTCTGTTTTGTTTTAATCTGTTAATTTGTGCATGTTTTCCACTGCATTTAACACATACTGCTTTTGTTTAAGGCTATTATTCAAAAGAGAGACAAACAGTTGTTTCAAGCCATCAGTCTTTGTTCTTTGAAAAAGCTTTTTAAAATTTCTCTTTCTCTTGAACTTTGTAGAATTTCTTCTCTAGTTCCTCCCCAGAGATAATCCTCAGATGAAATGTCAGGGGCAGTTCCAAATTTGGAATTCGTCTTGTTGTAGCAAAATGTGATGTACTGTAAATGGTTCCCCTTTCAGAGGTGACCATTTTGGGAATGGAAAAAAAATCCCCCAAAAATGCTTAGGAATTATGACAACAGAAATATCAGGAAAAGAAAGAATCATATTCATACAGAAACAGATATGCACACACTCACACAAATAATATTTTTAAAATTTAAAGTGTTTTTCATCTTTATGGGAGCCCTGGTGGCATAGTGTCTAAGGTATTTGACTGCTAACCAGAAGTCTGGTGGTTCAAACCCACCAGCTACTCCTTGGAAGGAAGGTTGGGTAATCTACTTCCATAGAGATACTGCCTCGGAAACCCAAGGAAGGGTCGCTGTAAGTCAAATCTACTCGGTGGCAGTGAGTTTTTAGTCTTTATATTTAACAAAATACAGCAGTTAAAAACAGGAAAATATGTTTAACTTTTATATCTTCTCATCAAAATAATTCTATTAGTGTGTATATATATATATATATATATATATATATATATGGAAGTGTGTAAGTTTCTCTCAGTTCAAAAACATAATTTTCCTTGTTTTGTGCTTTTTGTCTAATGCATAATGAGAAAAATAAATGCATAATGTAATAATGTAGTTATTTCTTTTAAAAATAATTTCACACTTCTTTTAACTCTTTTAACATGAATTAGATATATTCATATTATATTTGTTGTCCACTCTTCTTTAATGTATTAAACCAAA
Organism: Orycteropus afer afer; assembly: GCF_000298275.1. Classification (NCBI taxonomy): domain Eukaryota; kingdom Metazoa; phylum Chordata; class Mammalia; order Tubulidentata; family Orycteropodidae; genus Orycteropus; species Orycteropus afer. Next base: position 2,899,210 of record NW_006921812.1, on the reverse strand, counting down.
ACCCAATACCATTGATCCAGCTCTAATTGACCCTTTAGAACAAGGGAGAACTTCCCCATAGGGTTCCCAAGGCTACAAATCTTTACTCATCTTTCTCCACAGAGTGGCTGGTAGGTTTGAACCACTGACTTTTGGTTAGCTGTCAAATGCTTTAACCACTACACTACCAAAGCTCCTTAATGTATTAAAAGCCCTTCTTACTATAATGATAATTGGTAGACCTCATATTCTTACCTGATTACATATCATCTTCAATCCATATATTTTCATGTATTTGTCATAAGCATAAGCAAGTATTTTCTCTGCTATACACATTAGTATTCTACATTGTTATTATATTAATCATTTTTATCATCAATTTCCCAAATGTCTATGCAGAATAATACATTCTAAAATATTTTAACCAACAATTTTCATAAAAAATAAAATGTGACACCTTAGTTATAACTAATGATAAAGACAATATGCAAAATAACAATATAAATTTAAACTAATATAGAATATTTTTATTGTTTTTCTTGCCTTTATGTACCTAAAAAACTGTTTAGTGGACATCAATGGAGTTACAAGCAGTGCATGAAAAAAACTGCTTTAACATGTGCTAAACCAATCTCAAATGATTGAGCAATTCTAGAGTATCTGAAAGGAAATATTTTGAGTTCACTGCAAACTTATATTCATTTTTTCACCCATTTCCTTCTAATATTATAGGTAAAAGCAATTATAAAAAAGATAGGTACATTTTAAAGTGTAAAAATTCTTACATGGAGTATTATTATTTAAAAGACTCAAGAGGGAGAAATTTAGAAAGAAATAATTATCACAAATTAGAGCAGTGTTCATTTAAAATATTTTAAATGTACAAGAAAATAAATAATACTTCTAGCAGTCAGAATCCTACAAAAATACATGACTAGCTGAAAGAGTATAACCAAGAAAATGAAAGGGCTATTTAGAGTGTATTATGGCCAAAGGGCTAACACCAATAGGAGGCCATTACCACTCTTAGGCCTGAATAGGCAAAGAAGTATCTTTAAAAGGGTGCTTAAAAGTTGTCTTGTTGCAGCAGGTATGATTTACTACAAATGGTTTTCTTTAAAATGGTGTGCTTTTGGGGAATGTAATAAATTGTTTCCAAAAAGTAAAAATTGCTTTAAGAACTATGACAGCCAAGTCCTCAACTAAATATTTATTAAAAGGAAGAATCACATTCATACGGGCCAGTTTTATGTAGGTACAGAATCCAGGTATAGAATCATAGTGTACATTGGGGTCAAAATTAAGAAATTTACCCATTAAAATTAAAGAGTTAATTTATCTTTAGTGTCAAATGGCTCAATCAAATTGCTTTTCCAACAAACTGTATGTTCACACTTAATTTAGACATGACAAAACTCACTCAAGTTTCATACACATTCATTCAACAAATATTTGTCAAACACCCACTATGAACCAAGTTGAAGTGCGAAAGCATTAAACAAAATAGCTATTGTCTTTGCCTTTAGCAAATTTATAGTTGGACGGGCAATATCAGTCATCAAACAAAGATTAACACAAAAACACCTGGTGATGTAGTACCTAAGACATTTGACTGCTAACCAGAAGGCTGGTGGTTTGAACCCACTAGCCAGTCCTTGGAAGCAAGGTTGGGCAATCTACTTCCGTAGTGATACCACCTCGGAAACTCAAGGAGGAGGTTGCTATGCGTTGGACCCAACTTGACGACAGTGAGTTTGGCTTTTTTTTTTTTTTTTTGGTTATATGTTTAACCATAAATTGTGGTATGTGCTGTGAAGAACAATTGCACAATATAGTTTATATCCTCAAGGGGCTTCTTTGACTTAATGCTATATACTGTTTTATAGATGAATTGGTTCACAATCAAAATAATTTCCTGGTGCTGCAGATGAACTTGCTGTGGTCACTTCTTACCCTACAAAAGGTTGTGGCCTAAATAATATGTTAAATGAGTTAATTAAATCACAATATAGGCTTCCCCAAAAGTAGTCTTTGCATGAAGAGAATCTACCTGATTAAGTTAGTTAAACTAAAAAAAAGAAAAAAAAGTATATATTAAAAATTAAAGCCACAATAAAACATAAATGCAGAATGTTTAAAATTCCCTTTGAATTAAAAAGTAAAGGGTATTTAGGGAAGTGTTTCTGAGTAATCCAGTCCATGTCACTAATTGCACTAATTATTATTTTGTCTCATTTATTACCTTCATCTTTCATAGCATGAGTAATTAAGTGACAAAAACAGGTTTTATATTGTGATCAAACAATATTCTGTTACATCCACCATACTGATGTCTTCAAAGAAAGTGCTGTCACAGTTTTTCAAGTAAAGAACTTGTAAGTTGATAAGTAGAAAAATGTCTCAGTTTAAAGAACATAAGCCTAAGGCCTGGATGGACTTGATAGCATGGGTAAAGATATGCAAAGAAAGACTTCCAACAGAAACTAATTTAACACAATTCATACTGTCTGTGGCATATGGATGCTCTTTTTCAGTACAGCATTGTAACTCTTACTTAATATCACAGGATCTCGTAGTTGCAACTGGAAGCTTCACAAAGGGTCTTCACGGCAGAAGGCGAATTCTATTAATGACTAAGTTCTCTTTTAAGTGCTGGACAGAAGCCAGCAGAAACACATAGCCTATAAGCCTCCAACAATAATGTAACAGACTTTGACATAGGGATAAAAGTGCATGTGTGTGTGTGTGTGTGTGTGTGTGTGTGAGTGTAAAAAATGTACTAGTTCATTTCTGGGAATATTAAGTCTCATATTAGATAGCAAGGGTGGATAGATAAAAATACCCAAACTAGCCCAAACCCGACCAAAATCATCTAAAAATACATGAAATGAGAAAATAATGACCACCACAGACAAAAATCACAACCGACATCAAATGGCTTTCTTTTCCATGTACAGAACTTTGGGCCTATACCTAACTAATCTTTGACCACCAGGAAGATCAGAAATTGCTTTCAAAAGAATGTTTTGGTTCTGTCTATCAGTGCATCTGAAGCACACCACTGCTCTCATATTGGCTGGCTTTCTGATTATAAGCATTTTTATAACAAAAAGTCAGCATTGTCTGGTATCAGCAGACACAAATTTGAACCATCCATTTTCTAGTCAGTCTGCAACCTGGTTGAGACAATTGATATTTGAGATTGATAGTCTATTTGGCAGCCATTCCTAGACATTGTCTAAGCTCTGACCTTATACCAAGTTGAGTCACTACAAAATTATATTTCTAGACCACAGAATGCTAAAGACAGTATTATGTAACACTTGGCTATTGGGTTTCATATGTCAGTAGAAATGGCCATATAAAGAATATTCATGAACCTTTTGTAAAATTAAGACATTGCACACAATACCATTTAATTTTCCTTATCTAAATATCAACAAAAAATTAATTACTTTGGAGTTTTAGTGATAAGAAAATAATAGTTTACACTGATGAATGGTGTGTTAACCTTTAATTTTAAAAGACACATTTCTCATCATCTTTCTCTGTTTCTTGGGCTTTCAGGAAGCACAGATATAAATTTTGTAGTAGTCATTAACTGTGCCTGTCTAAATTTCCTTTCTTTCTCTTGTTGTGTTTTAATATGTTCAGAATTTAGATTATTTTATTGAGAACTACTAAATATTCATTTTGAAGTTGCCAATATATATGTACATATAATAAAAAAATAAAATGAAATATGAATATATTAACATGGTTTATAATAATGAGTGTAACTTACCCAGCTTTTACCAAAAGTTAACAATGAAAATAAAACAAAATCAATTTACATCTATAGACCTTTTTAAAAACTTTGTTTAGCTTTCATATAAAATATATTCTCTGAAGGTTAAAGTAATGTCTATCTCCTAAATCTTCATTGTTAAAATTTTGTTTATTGATTACTCCACTGGGCATAAATTTCACTTTGATTTCTAATATTGACTCCATCATCATACTATCCATTAAACCCAATAAATAAGTCTAGAAAACAACTATGCAAATAGAACTTGTCAGAGCAATATCACTCAAATATTTCCTAATAGACAGGGATAGAAACATGGTAATACTGCACTCTGTCACGGCAGTAAACCTGTGAGCTCCAGAAAACTAAGACAATCGCATTGAGTTCTGGCTCTTAAAAGTTTCACTGTATATATAGAATTTTAATGTTATTATGAAAAGTAAGACTTAGAATGTCAGTAGTGGGTCTTACTTTACCCTACCTTCCTAATTTTGGCAGCAAGTGATTTTTTTTAAAACTGGAAATTTGCCTTTTATATAATCAAATCACTTACTATCTTATTCCTGTGAACCTACATAAATAAGGTTGTTTTAGTTGAGGATTTGATTATGGCTATTTAAATCAAGGTCTAATATGAGCTTAGCATTTATTTGTATTGATGTGTTTTATTTTATTATAGAATTTCATAAAACTATGCATCTAACTATACATCTATTTAATTTTCTCATTAAATACTTCAAGCAGGCTGGATGGCTTAGCTTCCTAAGGTTCCCGTAACAAAACAACATGAAATTGAGACTTCAATGAGAGGAATTTAGTGTCTCCCTGTTCTGGAAGCCAGAAGTCCAAATTCAGGGCATGGCATGTCTCACTCTCTCTGTTGCCTCTTGGAGAAGATTTTTCCTCATTTCCTTTGGCTTCTGGTGGTGCTAGGCCTTTCTTAGAGTTCCTTGACATTCCTTGGCTTGTATGTGGATCCTCACAGAGTCTCCCTGTTGTGTATGACCTCCCTTTTATAAAATACCACTCAGAGGGGATTGTTGTTGTTATGTGCCCTTGAGTCGAATCCGACTCATAGCATCTCCTCCTTGGATTTCCGAGGCAGTATCACTATGGAAGTAGATTGCTCCATCTTCCTTCCGAGAAGTTGCTGGTGAGTGAACTGCCAACCCTCTGGTTAGCAGTCCAGTGCCTTAGGCACTATGCTACCAGAGCTCCCCAGAGGGCATTAAAACTAGGAACAACTCTACTGTAGAATTACCTAACCGATAATATCGTCAAAGAATTATTCTATTTCCCCAATCCAGATCACATCTACAGGTATAGGTGCTAGGACTTTCATATATCTTTTTGAGAAACACAAATTAATTTTGAACTGATTTGGGACACAGTTTTGTTGGTTGTCCAGAGGCGACCTAAGTCTTCTTAGCATTCAGAGATTCCACATAATCCCCAGATCTTTCTACTTTCATCTCTAACTCCTCTCTATGTTTTCTGTATTTAAAGGAAACTAGGCTACTGAAGCTTCTGAAGAATATTCATCTCTTCATCAAAAACTTTCTTTCACATTATTCCTTCAGGAATTCAATCCCACCTTTAAGTGCTATCTCAAGTGTTTATTTATGTTCCTTATTACTTGATACAAACACCCAGCCTTTTGAACTTATAAAATGTTTTGTAGGTGCCTTGTGGCATTTATTTCCAGTTTTGTATCTTGTGGCCATGCATATCTTGTCTCTCTTGTTAATAAAATGTCCCTCTTTGGATAGGACTGAATCTTATATTTGCATTTCTTTGGCAATGCCAAGCATCATGCCTTGCAAATAACAAGCACTTAATAAACATATGTATGTAATTTTCTAAGTTATACCATTTATTTTCCTGTGGGAGCTCTGGTAGTGTAGTGGCTAAGGCACTTGACTGCTAATCAGAAGGCTGGCAGTTCAAACCCACCAGCCACTCCTCGGAAGGAGGATGGGGCAATCTACTTCCACAGTGATACTGCCTCGGAAACCTAAGGAAGGGTCTCTATGAGTTGGGTCTGACTCGACGGCACATAACGACAACAACAAAGAAAACCAAAGAGAATTGATGTCTTTCAATTATGGTGTTGAATATTGAATATACCATGAACTGCCAGAAGAATAAACTAATCTATGTTGGAAAGTACAGCCAGAGTGCTCCTTAGACACAAGAATGATGTGACTTAATCTCACACACTTTAAACACATTGTCAAGTGGGAAGAGTCCCTGGAGAAGGTCATCATTAGTGGTAAAGAGTCAGTGAAAAGAGGAAAACCCTCAACCAGATGGATTGTCACTGTGCCTGCAACAATGGGCTCAAACATCATAATGATTGTGAGAATAGTGTAGGACTGGACAGTGTTGCATTCTCTTGTACATTGGGTATCTATGAGTTACCAACTCAATAGCATTAAGCACCTAACAACAGCAACAACAGAAAGGACATCTTTGCATAGTGAAAAATCCTGGTACAAAATCAGCAATAAGCCTGGGTTTTTTCTTTAACAAAGAGGCCCCAAAATACTCGTTCATTCAACTATGTATTGATTCACTGTGGTTCTCTATATGTCACCTGGGTTGGAAAGGAGAGAATTAGAAAAGGTCATATTGACCTGCATTTTGCCTTTCTTTTCCATATGCAGGGAAAGATCAATTTGGTTCCTCTTCTCATTGTTTTCTTTGCTTACACTGAAGAGGTGGAGGAGTGGTTTTAAATCTGTGCTTTCCATAGTCTTTTAGGAGATTTTAAAGGAAAGAGTACTGGGAACCAAGCACTGGTAAGCCCCCGGACTCACTACTGCTTGTTTAATCAGGGCAGCTTTATAAAATATCTCTTACATACTACTTACTGGAATTCTGAGGAAGGAAAAAAAATCTTACATCTGAAGAATGAAACAAAAAATATTTGTTGCTGGGAAGAAACACAATAGTAAAAAGAGTGCAGTCGTGAAAAGGGGAATTGTATTGTTATATTGCATTGCTTTTATGATGAATCTCTTAGTATTGAAAATGGAACTTTTTTTTTTTTTACAATGTCTAAACAATTTAAAGGAAATTGTATCATTTAATTTATAGAAAAGTAGGCATATCTATATAAGGTATATTTGTAGACTAAATAGTGACATAGTTGCTAAAGCATTTGATTGCTAACCAGAAGGCTGGTGGGAGTGGTTCAATCCCACCAGCCACTCCTTGGAAGGAAGTTTGGGCAATCTGCTTCCATAGTGATACTGCCTTAGGATTCAAATCCTTAGGAGCTCTGGTGGTGTAGTGCCTAAGGCATTTGACTGCTAACCAGAAGGCTGGGGGTTCAAACCCACCAGCCACTCCTTAGAAGGAAGGTTGGGTAATTTACTTCTGTAGTGATACCACATCGGAAACCCAAGGAGGGGTAACTATGAGTTGGATCTGACTCAAGGGCAGTGAGGTTCCCCCCCCCCAGTAATTTAGGATAAAGGCAAGGTTGAATTTCTTGAAAAGTAAGCTGGCTCTCAGTTGTTTTCTAGTATAAGAATAACCAAGTAAAAGCAGCTTAGACAATAGGGTTTGTGGTTGCTTAGTGGATTACCTTCTCTGCACTTCTCTGAATTTTTGAGTTATTGAAACCCAGTGGCAGTTGAGGCTCTAAACATATAGACCTTTCACGACATTGGGCAAAAGTCAGAAAGGAAAAGAAACCCATTGTTGACATTTCTCATTCTTTTTGACAGAGAATCAAAATTTCCCAGAAGAATCCAGTACACTTGCCCCAGAAGTAAGTCACTAGACCATACTCTTAACAGTAAGAGAACCCAGAAATTGGAGTATGTGACATGCTTAGCCTCTATGAAGGGCAGTGGGTCCTGTCAATAAGGAGAAGGGATAGAAATGACTGATCTGTGCCACACAGCAACTGACAAATTGTGTGTGAAAATGGATGCTTAAAAAAAAGATTTCTTTCTACATTAAATTAGTGTGATCCTAACCAGATGCTGAAATAAACAATATTTAAAGCAGTTACTTTAAGTGAAACTACATCACTTTTAATTTATGATATTTCTTTTCTATGTTAAAATTACAAATGCTTAATTGTATACCACAGATTTTATTGCTGATTCATTTTCAGCTTATTCATATTTGATTGTCATTCACTACTTTGCCTTTTGAAGAAAGATTAAAAAGCAAGTTTGTTTGAACTCCGCATGCATTTCTGATTGTTGATGCCATTCATGCATAGTGTGAATTAAAATGTGCTTGTGTCTTCCCTTCTTTGATGCTTATTTTTGTGTCCACCAAACACAGCCCTTTGTTACTGCATGGCTTCCTCTTTGTATTTCAATTTTATAGCTGCCATAGAAAAAGAGACGAACAAATTTCAAAAAGATATCCTTAACTAAAAAATAAATCCTTTTTTTTTTTTCTCTCTAGAAATTATGTGAAAAAGGTTTAGATACTATGGAACATATTTATATCTCTTCCAACTTAAATGCTCTGTATTATGTCTTTATGCCTTAAAACTATAGAAAACCAGTCTGCAAAATTACAAGTCAGCATTTGCATTTTCCGTTTCAACTTGATACTACCTGTTTACATTTATCAAAGCCCAGGGTTTTTCCAACTAACTCAAGATCTCTACACCTGGCAAGGATTTCTTAAAATACTGAAAACCTAGAGGTTATGAAAGATTATATTATCCATTTGACTTGTTACCAAAAGGCATGAACCACTCTGAAGTAAACATCCAACTTCATAAAAAAATACCAATATTTTCAGCTTGCATAAATTAAAAATTGATTTTGCACTCAGACACACATATTGATCTATAATTAAAAGACCTCCAAAAGCTATTTTTAAGCTGCCTTGCATTCCAAAATGTAACTAGAGTTTTAGGATGAGGAAAATCTTAAATTTTGGAGGAGGTTTGAAAGAATATAGGAAACCTCTCTTAATATTTGGCTTTAAATATTCTTTGTGAAATTTTGTATTTGTTGTATGATTTTAATTGTTTTAAAGTCAAAACAGTCTTGATGATGGCACACTGACAATTGCCTAACATAAAATATAAAGTTTTAACTACATTTTCAATTGTTGTTTATTTAGTAAAGATCTGTCTCTCTCCATCTCACTCTCTTTCTTTTTTTAACACCACCCAACTATCATATGAAGAAACTAACAATTATAAATTTGTTTTTACTGAAGTTTGTTCACATTTGTGATATGCATCATGGTATGAAAAATGTAAATACCCTATCTTACAAAATGGTAGAACTGGAGCAAAAGAAGCATTCAGATAGGTGGGAGATCATAATGAAGAGCATATCTGTGACATGATTACTGCAAAAGAAAAACACTGGAGTTCCTGTCTAGAGAAAGGAACTAGTGGATATAAATAAAGCAGAAGAGAGAGCAACATTATCCTTGATGCAGTAAATATGATTTCTGTTCTCCTTGATTCAGGAAAGAAAGGTCTAGGAATGAAAAGGGGCATAACTGTATTTTTTTTGTGTGTATAGTTCCTTTTTAATGTTAATCAAAAAGCATTTGCTATTGTTTTGGTATAAGAAGTCCACACTTTGAAGGAAAGTTTAAGCACAGCAGGTTTACACATAAAAAGGCTTGCCCACTTGCCCAATCAAACAACCTGTAATATTACACTTTGCCAGATAATCTCTGTGAGATTTCAGACACAAGTCAGCAACTTTAGCTAAAGACAAGTAGAGATCATATTAAGGAGAAAAGTAATGAGAGGTACCTTGAAATAATGTGAAATTATTATTATTAATTTTCACTCTATTTCTTTCATGTAACTTCCTTATAGTATTTACTCCTATTAATATTTTTATTGATTTTTTAGTTGATATGTTAGTTTGTTTAAGAAAAAAAAAAAAAGCTAGCTAACCTGAGTGTATGTCTTTGAGTACTCGACCATGTTATAATTCACAAGAAAGAATTCAAGTCTATGATCACAAACTATTTTTTTCACTTGTTTCTGCATTTCCATTCCTAATTACCACAATAACTTAAATTTCAGGTGTTAATGGTTTTTGTCTTTGCTTTTATAATAACCTTTCCATTTTCAGTCTTGACTTATTCTAATTCATTCTATTTAATAATGCTGATGAATCTTCAGAAATCATATGTCTTATACTACCAATTCTCCATTTTGAAAAAATGACAGAACAGATAAAACTTTCAGTGCCTGTCTTCCTGTCCTCTATTGTTATCTAATGAACCAAATCCTATCAAACCCACTGGCCACTCCTCAGAAGGAAGATGAGGCAGTCTACTTCCATAGTGATACTGCCTCGGAAACCCAAGGAGGGGTCGCTATGAATCGAGTCCGACTCGATGGCACATAACAACAACATATCCTGAAATATTAGACTTAGAAAAATATAGCATAATAAATGATAATAGAACAAGTTACATATTGTACCAATCAAGGCCCGATGACCATCTAGCTGGCTGGAGTTTTGAGTGTTTCTGTGGGACTAAACTGCAGAAAGACACTAATTCCACAGTACCTTGTCCCAGTTATTTAGATAGAAACATCAGAAAGCATGAGAGAAGGGCAATTAATCAGGTTACCACTGTCTGATAAAATGATCCCTTAAGACCATTCTACTCCCTTTGTTCTAATTCTGTGCTCTCAGGGGAACAGTCTAATCTATAATTTCCTCTCTTCAGAGAACATGCATACCCAGGAGGGTATGCCCATACAGATGACTTGTCCCAGTTGTCAAGCCCCAGAATATCCCTCCAGTATAATTTGAAACACTGCCATTCGAGCTCATGAATTAGCCTCATGTGAATTTAACTCTAGTGACTCACTCCCCCAGGACCTGCACACTTGCAGCAATCTGACAAAACCACATTTCGAAACCTACACCAAGACCATGGCAATTCTATTAAACTATATTTCTTGAGGCACATTCTATAAAAGTAAAATAAGTCACCAACAAATGCTATTGAAAAATTAACTTGGTTTGACACATTTATTAAGTACCTTCTTGATTTATCAAAGGAGCTCTGGTGATACAGTGGTTAAAGCACTCAGCTGCTCACCAAAATGTCTGTAGTTTGAACCCACCAGCTACTCTACAGGAAAAAAAGATGAATCTGTCTGCTTCTGTAAAGATTTACAGCCTTGGAAACCCTATGGGGCAGTTCTGTTCTGTCATACAGGGTTGCTATGAGTCAGAATTGACTCATTGCATGTGGATTTGTTTTGATTTATTCTATAATGGCCCTTATTTGAAATTTGTGTAAAGCGTTGGGCAATGTTGATTTCATCAAAGAAATAATTTTAGATACAAGCACTGACATCATCATACCTTATTACCTACTGGAATAATATTATTTCAATGCAATTATGATCCTATCGGCAACTTTTTATGTAGAATTAATTTAAATAATATTTAGAATTTCAGAGCAATAAAAACTTCAATAGCATTAATACCAATACTTGATTTTATTATTATTATTATTATACATTGTACACTCCCTTTAAATGACATCATATCAGGTAAGTTTTTTGTATTTTGCAAGTAATATGACTACATTACTTCAACAGACATTTGTTTTGGAGCCATGGTTGGATTCTCAGCTTTGGTGTGAGAAAAAATTATTATTTTTTAACCATGTTATGCCCCACTTTCTCATCTGTAAAAGGAGTACATAATATCTACATCATTTGAAGATTAAAGGATTAAATTTTTGAAGGATTAAATTTTTAACACATACAGAGTGCTTATAATACTACACATAGCATGTTTAACTCTTATTATGGGTTTGCAAGTAATGGTTTATTGTAGTATCTGTGGAAGTGAGAGATATTTTCTTGTATTGTTTTCTGGCTCTGCTGAGATTTCCAGATGTATGGCCATTTCATGGACCTTGTTAATGTGAAACAAGTCCCAGGGATTGTGGAATATTATACTAGTTCCATACTGTTTTAACAGATTTTGAATGGCACCTTCTCTCAAAAGACTCTTCTTTGATGGTCTCACTGCAGGGTGAGAGTATTTATAACTACATGGTTAATCAGGATTTGGTTGGTCTGAACAAATTTACCACTCTTGACGGAGTGAATTTCCAGTATCCTGGTAACCCTTGGTTGTGAATTTACTTCTTACTCAGGGACTCCGGAGTTTCAAGAATAATCATTGAGATCCAGTGTTTCTTACTGGCCTCCAGATTAACATTTCCTTAAGATCCAGTTTTCTTTTTAATATACAGGAACTCTGTTCCAATTTTTTATACATTTCTAAAATGTATATTAATTACAAATTTACCTATAAGTAGTATGAAAAAAAATAATAATTTCTACCCCTGACACATGAGTGCATTGACAAGATATTTGACAAGGACATAATTTGCTTTTAAAATTACTGCAACAAGTTGTTTTACTGGCTATCATATTAGTCGGTTAAGAAACTCAAAGCTTAATATCACTTCACTCATTTTTAGTTCTTCAAATCTTCTAAGGTGCTAGAGTATTTGTAATGTTTTTCCAAAGGACATAGCACGATTCACAAATTGCAGTAAACAGCATGTCTGCTCTGATCTCAAGTTTTCAAATATACTATATCCATAGGCCTAAAGTTATATGGGTATAATAATACCTTATACCAATTTAAATCTGACTCTGACTTTGGTAGATCACACATTGCCTTTCTATACTTCAGTGATCAATATGTAATTCTTTCAAGATGCAGTGTGAGCAATGGAGCATGAGATTTTACTTTCCCCTAATAATGAGCATATTCTGTATATGAAGCTTTGAAAAGATCTTTGGTGAGTAATGAGACCTAGTTATTTAAGCTCTTTAGATATTTATAAATGAGCATGGCATGCTAAAAATCTCTGTCTTTCCATATGTGTATAAAAAATAGATAGATCTGAAATGAGATGATATTTTCCTTGTTAAAAAATATTTTCTTTGCTATTCTGATCCAAAAATGATCAATTCATATCCAGCTCCTGAAACTTATTTTTTATTTTTTTCCTCTCCATCTTGAACTTTTTACTTGGAGATTTTTAATAAAAAGAACTGAGAGAAAAAAATCTGTCTGTATGTCTCTTTGGAAATTCAGTTTTCTTGAAGATCAGGGACATCCCTCAAAAGATCCCTGAATGTTTAAACTTTCTGAATATGACATGATTTGTAATACAGAAAGTAAAGGCACATCAAAGTTGGCAATTCAAAATGTGACCTATCTATTGTACTTAACTTTCGGGTGAGTTCATGAGTTTCTTCCTGCTGTGTCTCTTTCCTGTCCCATTTTAGGCAGAAGGAAGAATAATGACAATGATTTTCCTCTATGTTTCAATAGCATAGTTTATGTTAAGATGGTGTTAATTGTATAATTTGTTAAACAATATGCAATACTTGGATATCACAATTTCTAAAGATCTGCAGGAAAAAGAAATATACATTTACATTCAAAGTTTTGATGTACACTGCTTTAAAAAATAAAATAGGTATGTTTAGTTTGGCTTACTGAATCTTCTAGCGGCATCCTCTCCTTCATTTATCTGTGCTCCAACACCAAAAGTGATTAATTGGCTTAACACTCACTTTTGTGTGTGTGTGTGTCTCGTGTGTGTGTACACATCGAAAGAAAAACAAAACAAAACAAAACAAAACACTGCTGTCAAATGCATTCTCACTCATAGTGACCCACATTGAGTTCCCAAGGGCAGTGAATCTTTACAGAAGTAGATTGCCCCATTATCCTTCTGAGGAGCAGCTGGTGGGTTTGAACCACGGACCTCCTGGTTAGCAGTCAAATGCCTTAGACACTGCACCTCCAGAGCACCATAATACCATATTAATAAGCAAATCAAGCATTATCACATCAGGAATGGAACAAATTTTTGCTTAAATAATCTTTCAAAGAGCTGGAGATGTCTAGTTTATGATACAACAAAAATAGGAATTGCCCATTTTACCACCACCCACAATCCAGTCATATAGTGATACTGATAAGTCCATTTTTATGATTAAAATAATAACTAATGAGTAATAAGGAGCTCTGGTAGCGTAGTGCCTAAGGCATATGACTGCTAACCAGAAGGCTGGCTGTTCAAACCCACCAGCCGCTCCTCAGAAGTAAGGTTGGGCAATCAATTCCGTAGTGATACCGCCTCGGAAACGCAAGGAGGGGTCGCTATGAGTCTGGTCCGACTCAATGGCACATAACAGCAACAACAACAACAAATGAGTAATCACTAAATGTTATATATTAACACATATTATATATAACCGCACAAATTTCAGTGTATAAGACCTCTCCAGGAAATGTGACTTTGAACATATTAAGTTCCAAGTCATATCATTATTTTTTTTTTTTATGAGTTAAATTCACTTAACAAACCAAAAACAAACTCACTGTCATGGAGTCGGATCTGACTCTTAGCGAACCCAACTTGGGTTTCTGAGGCAGTATCACTACGGAAGTAGATTGCCTCACCGTCCTTCCCAGGACTAGCTGCTGGGTTTGAACTGCCAGCAGCCTGGTTAGCAGTCAAATGCCTTACGCACTACACTCACTACCAGAGCTTCCCCTAAATTTACTTGGAGAGGAGAAAAAGAGAAAATATTGCATATTTTCTATTTTACAGGGTTGGGAAGGAAGGTAGGAACATTTTATCCTTTTACATGGGTATCAAACCATATCTGTGAATATTATAGATATATACTGCTTGTTCTTGCTATTTTGTAACCTTTTCCTACTAGTCAAGTGCTTCCTATTGCTAGTTATAATTAGAGCTGCAAATATTAATACTAAAAGGAAAATCTTAAGAGAGCCAATGACCTGAGTAATTCAGTGAACATATTTAGGCTGTGTCTTTGTTGATTACTTGAAGGTTATCTATCTGCGTAAAGATTATTTGAAGACCATTGTATGAGTGCCTGAGCATGGAATATTTTCAGAAAAGGAAGAATTGTTAACATATGAAGTGCTTGTGTTTATTTGTTAAAGCAAACAACGCAGCCTTTTCTAAAAGAGAATATATTTGATTTTCAACTCAACTATCTTAAAGCCTTGGAGATAAATTCTTTTTCTGTATGAATAGATATAATTCTAAATACCCTGTGCTTGTCAGATCCATGAAGTGACTTAGAGAAGGCCTTATTTTCAAAATTATCTTGTCAATTTCATTGTGACAGTAACAGAGGCAGGTAGCAGCAGTTTTCTTCTGATTATGTTAAAATCTCATCTATTATTTAGTTTAAAGATGACAGCATATATTAAGGCTTAATGAAGGCTTTCAGTAATTTCAGACTAAATTTATCTTCTCCAATTTTATAGGTTTTTTTTTTTTTTTTTTAAATAATTTTAAGTTTATAGTTTGATCAAAGGTTAATTTCAGAAGGAGTTTTTCCAAATTATTTTAACATCAAATAAGTAGAGCATGAATTTTTGGGAAATGTATCCACATGAAACTATTTTTAGAAATAATAAACCACGTGTTAAAAAAAATAAATAATTGACCTTTTTCCAGGGGAAAATGAGATAGTCACCATTTTTGTCCATATTTTGATCTGTTGTTGTTGTTGTTTGCCGTCGAGTCGGCCCAGACTCATAGCGACCCCTCCTTGGGTTTCCAAGGCAGTATCACTACGGAAGTAGGATTGCCCAACCTTCCTTCCGAGGAGTGGCTGGTGAGTTTGAACCGCCAGCCTTCTGGTGAGCAGTCAAGTGCCTTAGGCACTATGCTACCAGAGCTCCTTATTTTGATCTCGTGGTTATCAAATCTTATTCCTCTTCTACACTCCCAAATCATCAATTTTAGTTAATAAAATATGAATAGTTTTAATCTCCATGGAAAACATTACACTTTAATGATATATGGTAGATTATCAGATTAATTGTATAAATATTTAGGTGAAAAAAATATTTAGAAGATAAATAGGTGAAAATGTGTTTAAGGACTAAACATATTTGGCTAATAAAAATAAGATGAATTTAATTATTTCCTTTTATTTTTTAATGAACATAGTGTTGCTTTCCTTTACATTCCTTTTTCAAAGTCTTCTACCATTGGGTGTTATCAGCTGATAGAGAATATTTTCAGTCATTGTTCACAAATGTGAATTCCTAGAGCTGAGAAGAAAGAAAAATTCCTTTCACTTTCCTCTCACATTCTCTCTTGGAAGTAATTTAACATTTGAACCCACAGAGAATCTGTCTCCTGTAGCCAGCACTGTGAATAACTGCCAGACTCAATGTCCTAAAATTCTCTGTTATAGGCAGAACATTGTCACAACACATGTATTGGGGTTAAAATATCTCCTGGACAGATGTACAACAAAAATTTTATAAACATCTTCTCTACTTTGGCAATAAGGTGAATATTAACTTCTTTTTTTTAAAATTGCCATTTGCATGAAAGTTTATAGAGCTGTGATGTAGTAAATTACACAGTGTGGCTTTTCTAGTCATAAGTCTTTGTAAACTCCATAGTGGCATTTGGCATGAGCAACTGGGTAGTTTCTGATTGTTAAAGTTATCCACCTGGGGTATTTCTGTTGCATGTGGCATGAAGCCATCTTCTGGGACATGCTCTCCCTCTCTCAGGTGTATAGAATTCTGATGTTGGGATTGATTGGTTGGTTTGGGCCACTCTGACAGGCTCATAAAGGAGCCCTCCTAGAGTCAGAAGAAGTCTCTCTGACTGCCAACTCAGAAAGAGGTGCTGCTGAGAGAAATGCACTCCTGAGAGACACACACTTACTGAGAGAGAGAGATGCAAGAGACATGTGCTGCTTAGAGAGAGTCTACTGCATGCTAAGTGAGACACTGGCTATAAGAGACTAAGTGCATTTCTGAACATGAATTGTAGCTTGTCATTTCCCTAACAAACCCCATAATCTGTGAGTTCTGTGTGGCCATTTCAGCAAATTATCAAACCCAGCAGAGAGGTGGTGGGTGCTGCGGAAGGAAAGGTTCATGTCAGGATTGGTGAAAGGGCTGGAGGGAGGCAGCATGTCTGACCTCTCAGGAATAGTCCCTGGGCTACTGATGGTGATTCTATCTTCCTCTTGTGGGGTTAAAGGAGGTCAGAAGATGTGGCCTCCCTGGCTCTTTGGCAAGAGCACATTCCTTTTCCATACAGTTCATGCACATTGTGTTTCATGACATTGACTGCAGTCCCCACAATGTATCAGGTCTCTTCCCACTTCCTCCCTGTAGTTACTCTTCACCTATTAATGGGTTAAAAAGAATGTTGAGCTCTAGAAGCAAATGGTGGGAAATTTGGATATTTATAAATTATTTGTTGAGTTAAAAAATAATGTATCATTTAGTATGTAATTACTATAAATTAGAACAGCAATCCTATAGTTTACAATGCTTATATGCTCTATTTATTAAATATTTTCTTTACATAAAATCACCAATTCAATTTTTGGAAATGGTACAGAAATGCCACTTATATAGATAGTACTGAAGACTTCAAATACGGAAAATTTAACAGTGGTTGCTTTCTTTGATAATTTCCATAAATTCACTCTATAGATTATAAATTTATTTAATATTTGCAAGGACCATAAAATATGATACAAATCCTTGAGAACTGTTAGGTAGTATGAAACAGAAGCATCGATACAACTACTACACATTATAAAAAATTAAGGGCTGATTTATTTTTAATGTTCTATTAAGTTATTTACAAGATTAATATTTTAAGAAATCACCAATTGTGAAGTAAAGAATGGTTTCTCCCATGTGGAAAATATGTCGAAAGACATGATAATCCATTGCTTTCTAGTTGACTCCAACTCTTCTTGACCCCATGTGTTACAGAGTAGACCTGCTCCATAGTGTTTTCTTGGCTATACTCTTTATCAGTTCATGACACCTTTCTTTTGCAAAATATATGATGTTGTTGTTGTTATGTGCCGTCGAGTCAAACCCGACTCATAGCGACCCCTCCTTGGGTTTCCGAGGCAGTATCACTACAGAAATAGGATTGCCCAACCTTCCTTCCGAGGAGTGGCTGGTGGGTTTGAACCGCCAGCTGTCTGGTTAGCAGGCAAGTGACTTAGCCATTATGCTACCAGAGCTCCCAAAATATATGATAGGACAGGTCAAATACAACCACATATGCTTTCTTTTATCTTAACCATTGTCTTAGCTTGGGTTCCCCAAAGCTGAGGTAGAGATGTATATGGAAGTAATTTATTTGGGTGGTGCACACAAGAGCACAAGTGAGAGTATAAGAAAGTTATTCAGATAAGATAAGTAAGTTTAAGTGAGATATGCTAAGGAGATGATTACCACTATGTGTAAATAGAGTTGAAACTAGTTGGCAACTTGTGGGAGATGTATGTAACCAAACTTAGTGTTGTCCTAGCCAAAGGCTAAGGAGCTAGGGATCAGGAATGTTTACTGACCAATTCCCCTCCTGCTACTGGTTAAAGGTTATTTCTGGTGAGGTGTACTAAAATTACTATACATTTCTAACCTGCTCCACAAAATAGCATAAGCCTAGTATACTTGCAAGTGAGATAAAACCTAGAAATGCCAGTGTTTGCAGTGAAAAATGCTGTGAAAATAGTCTGTTGTTGTTTGTTGTTGTTAAGTGCCATCAAGTCGCTTCCAACTCATAGCGACCCCATGCACAGTAGAATGAAACACCGCCTGATCCCACACCAGCTCCATGATCCTTGCTATACTTGAGCCCATTGTCACAGGCACCATGTCAATCCATCTCTTCGAAGGCCTTCCCCTCTTTTGTCAACCCTCCACCTTACCAGGCATGACATCCTTCTCTAGGGAATGGGCCCCTCTGACAACATGACCAAAGTAGGTGAGACGAAGGCTGGCCATCCTCGCTTCAAAGGGGCATCTTGGAAGCACTTCCTCCAACACAGATCTATTAGTTCTTTTGACAGTCCATGGTACCCTCAGCATTCTTTGCCAGCACCATGACTCAAAAGCATCAACCCTTCTTTGGTCTTCCTTATTCATTGTCCAGCTCTCATGTGCATATGAGGCGATTGGAAATATGGCCTGTGTCAGGCACACCTTAGCCCTCAAGGAGACATCCTTGCTCCTCAGCACTTAAAAGAGTTCCTTCGCAGATGACCTTTTCAGTTCAATTATTTTATCTTGTCATTTCTTCCATTTGCTTTAGCTACTCTCTGCTCAAGGGCAAGTTTCAGAGTCTCTTGTGTCATCCATTTTGCTCTTCTTTTGTTGTTTTTGTAGTGACCTTTTGCTTTCTTCATGGATGATTCTCTTGATGGCATCCCACAATTCATCTGGTTTCCAGTTATTGGTGTTCAATGCATCAAATCTATTCTTTAGATGGTCTCTAAATTCAGGGGCAATATATTCTAGATCATATTTTGGCTCTTGTGAACTTGTTTTAATTGTCTTTAACTTCAAGTTGAACTTGTACATGAGCAGTTGATGGTCTGTTCCACAATCAGCTCCTGGCTTGGTTTTGACTGAAGATATTGAGCTTTTCCATTGCCACCTGCCACAGATGTAGTCAATCTGATTCCTGTGTGTTCCATCTGGTGAAGTTCCCATGTACAGCCGCCGTTTATGTTGTTGAAAATGGTGTTTGCAATGAACAAGTCATTGGTCTTGCAAAATTCTACCATGCAAGTTCCAGCATTATTTCTGTCACGAAGGCCAAATTTTCCAACTACTGGTGATTCCTCTTTGTTTCCAACTTTTGCATTCCAGTCACCAGTGATAATTAACACATTCTGATTGCATGTTTGGTCAATTTCAGACTGCAGAAGTTGATAAAAATCTTCAATTTCCTCATCTTTGGCTTTGGTGGTTGGGGCATAAATTCGAATACTAGTTGTATTAACAGGTCTTCC
This sequence comes from Orycteropus afer afer, assembly GCF_000298275.1. NCBI lineage: Eukaryota > Metazoa > Chordata > Mammalia > Tubulidentata > Orycteropodidae > Orycteropus > Orycteropus afer. Next base: position 2,879,591 of record NW_006921812.1, on the reverse strand, counting down.
TTGTAGGCATATGGATATTATCCTATTACTGACAGCATTGTACTTCAGGACAGATCTTGAAACATCCTTTGTGTTGATGAATGCCATGCTATTCCTCTTTAAACTGTCGTTCCCAGCATAGTAGATCATATCGTTGATTCAAAATGGCCAAAACCAGTCCATTTCAGCTCACTAATGCCTAGGATATCAATCTTTATGCATTCCATTTCATTTTTGAAAACTTCCAATTTTCCTAGATTCATATTTCCTACATTGCATGTTCTGATTGTTAATGAATGTTTGCCACTATTTATCCTCAATTTGATTGGTGCCACGTCAGCAAATGGAGGTCTCCAAAGCTTTACCTTGTCCATATAAGTAAGGCTAATTTTACTCTGATAATGTAACTCTTTCCCAGTCCTACTTTTAGAGCTTTCTAAGCTAAGTGACTCATCTTCCTCCTCTCTATTGGACAATGTTTCTGGACTATTCATAAAGTTATGTAGTAATGTATCAGACATTGTTTCTCTGCTATTCATAAGGTTATCCCTGGCCAATCCTTTGAGAAGTGGATGGCCTCCTCCTTCTTCCTAGTCTATCTCAGTCTGCAACCTGGGCTGGTACCTGTGCAACAGGTGCACCCCACTGGGTTTGAAACACCAGTGGCACAGCCTCAAGACTCACAGCAACATGTCACTACGGTAGGACAAACTGACAGACAAGTTTGTCTCCCTTAGCTGTTGGACACCCCTGCAACCACCATTCTCTTTACCCTGCGGCTGACTCCTCGATCTGCTCCAGTCCCCTTTGCCTTTTCTGTCCTCTCCCTGCTTCCCACCTCGATGCTTGTGGGGGGAGGCCTGGGTTCCCTCTCCTCACTTGGGTCCCTGCCTCTGACTCCTCAATCTGTTCCTATCCCCTAATAGTCTGTTAGTGTCATGGAGATATGAGTGGAGCATGCACAGCGTCTATACTTCAACTAAATTTTTGATATATAAATTTATGAAGACAGAAAGGGGGGAAACAAAACAAAACATAACAAAAGCCTTATAGTTTTTTAGCATGTACACTGCAAAACAGTATAATAAATTATTTATGAGAATCAGTTAAAGTGATGTAATAATATAAATTCAGTGCCTAAGGTATTTGACTGCTAACCAGAATTCTGGAGGTTCAAACCCACCAGCTACTCCTCAGAAGGAAGATTGGGCAATCAATTTTTGTGGAGATAACACCTTGGAAACCCAAGGAGGGGTGGCTGTGAGTCGAATTGACTTGATATCAGTGAGGGTTTTTTTTTTTTTTGGTATGCATAATAGTACCTTAGCAACATGTGCCTATTAGAAATGTGAGTAAGCTAGGGTAAACCAGAAAACTGGTTATAAATGTAAATAAGAAAGATAAGTCATATGTAGATAGCCAGGCCATTCAGGCATAGTGTCCAAAGGGACCCAAAAAATTTGGTTAAATTACAGAAGTGGTATATCATAATCCAACACTATTTTCAAATAACTCACAAACTTTTTTTGGAAACAGAATATGTTTGAATATTCACAAACAACAATGCAAGGACTATATATTTTATGGAGTGGTGAAGCTTTAGGAGGTGGTGATGCATAAATTAACCTAGGCGTTAGCAAGCAAACAAATTTTATGTGAATCACATGTAGGAATGAAGGTTAAGAGGCAAGATGTTAGTATAACTTTTAAAACTTAAAAAGAAAAATTAGTATACATGCACAAATAGAAATGGTATGTGATTCAATAAAAAAGAAAAGCAAAAGAGGAATGCAGGAGAAAATTATAGGGAATTTTTTTTAAAGGGACGGAATTGTGATACTTTAGTAGCAGAAAATGGCAATGAATAATTTGTGAATTGTTAATCTTCTTACTTCTGGAAATGTTCAAAGAGTGCCTGTGTGATCATTTTTCAAAGAATATGTAAAGGGAATTTCTGGCGATTAATAGTAGGTAGTGAAAAATATTTTTCAGGGTTATTTATAGTTTGAAAATTTATTATTTAATGATGAATGTGTTACTAAAGTTTAGATGAAAACATAAGATGGAAAACAATTTGGTATGAGAACCAAGAAGGCATGACATAAGGGCATATATCAAAGAGAGATTTTCTGGATTTCTGGCTTTGTCATTTATCTTTCAAAATTAAATTACATACATTTTGTCCTTGGAAAAAAATGCAATTTTAAAAATGTTGCTATAAGCAATTAATTTTAAACTATATCCTTGGTTTTGTGATATTTTAAAACAACACAGAAATTTCATGACTCTATACTACACATTTATCATTTTATTCATGGTGTATTTACTTACCGTGATATGCAATAGATACCTGTTAAAACTTAAGGCAGAGGCTAAAACTGTCTAATGAAGACATTTCAAAACATAGTGCTTTAATCACACAGATTTTGATATCTCTTTCACACAATAGCCTTAAAATGTTTGAGCATTTTAGGCTGTAGAAGTGGCTTAGTTCCATTATTATTATGGACTGAATTGTGTCTCCCCAAAAGACGTGTTGAAGTCCTAACCACTGAACTCATGAATGTTGTGTCTTTGTTTGGGAAAATAAGATTTTTCTTTGCAGATGTTATCAGAAAACACGTGTCAAGGATTTGATTTTACTTGGATCCACAAACAAAGTTCATTAAAGCATCAATAAAGAAAACACACAACATATTTCATCGGGCAAATATGCTGTGAAAGAGCTCTTTAAAGTGTTAAAAAGCAAAGATCTCACTTTAAAGACTAAGAGTCCTGGCCCAAGTATTTTCAGTCTCCTCATCTGTGTGTGAAAACTGGAGAATGAATAAGGAAGAAAAGAAGAAACATCGATGCCTTTAAATTATGGTGTTGGCAAAGAATATTTTATAAGCCATGAATTGCCAGAAGAATGAGCAAGTCTGTCTTGGAAGAAGTATGGCCAGAATGTTCTTCGGAAGCAAGGATGGAGAGACTCTGTTTTATGTAATTTGGACATGTTATCAGGAGGGAATAGTCCCTGGAGAAGGGACTAGTCCCTTTACTAAACATCATGTTTAGTAAAGTATGTTGTTGTTGTTGTTTGCCGTCGAGTCGGCCCCGACTCATAGCGACCCCTCCTTGGGTTTCCGAGGCAGTATCACTACGGAAGTAGGATTGCCCAACCTTCCTTCCGAGGAGTGGCTGGTGGGTTTGAACCGCCTGCCTTCTGGTTAGCAGTCAAGTGCCTTAGCCACTATGCTACCAGAGCTCTTTTAGTAAAGTATAAGGTAAGTGAAAAAGAGGAAGACTCTCAACACAATTGATTGACACAGTGGCTGCAAAAATTGGACTGAAACATAGCAAGATGTGTGGATGGTATAGTGTTTCCTTCTATCATACAAAGGGTTACTATGAGTTTGAATGGACTCAACAGCACCTCACAGCAACAATCTCAGTTAAGTTAAAGAAGTAATCAGGAGTAGGGTAGTTCCTATTACTAATCCCTTCTGCCTGAATTTTATAAAAATGAATGACTGACAAAAGACACGGAATCACAGACAGGAAGAAGACACCAGGTGAGGGTCCATCTATGAGCTAAGGAAAGCCAAGAAACATCCAGGCAATCAGAAATTGAAGGAAACAAGGAATTCTAATAGCTATCTTGATACAAATGTTGTAAATTATAAATAATCCTTTAAAAGAAATATTGATTTTCCACAATTTTAGACTTCAAAAATAAACTTTAAGGTACCTGTAGGAACTCTGGTGGTATAGTGCCTAAGGCATTTGACTGCTACCCAGTCAATTCTTCCCCTAGAGCCAACGGAGCCCTTGTGACATCCTGAATTCATAATTTTAGCCTCCAGAAACTTAACATAATAAATTACTTTTATAGAAGCCATCCACTTTTTGATCATTTATTCTGACAGTCCCATGAAATTATGAGGAACCCTGGTGGCATGATATTTAAGCTCTTGGAAACAAAATGTTGGAGGTTTGAATCCACTAACCACTGTGAGAGAAGATGTATGAGAGAGTCAGCTTCTGTAAATATTACAGCCTTGGAAACCCAATGGGACAATTCAACCCTGTCAGAATTGACTCGATAGCAAAGGATTGTTTTGTTGTTGTTTTTGTTTTTGAGAGGGGAGAGGTTTATGAAGCTTCACATAGTCCTCTCAACACAGTCCAACTTTGGTACATCCATTGTTCTTTCACAAAGTGACTTAGGCAGACTGTAAGATCACAGTGTTAAATCTAAGACTCATAAGTAATACACTGCATATCTGCTCAATTATGTCAACTAAAACATAATCACATCTAATGGCAAGGGAAACTGAGGAATATATACTTTACCTGGAAGCCATCTGCCCTCCTATAAATACATTACTAAGGAGAGAGAGATAACCAAATTTTGGTGTATAATAATCCATGTCAAATAGTCAAAAGAAATGTCAGATCATAAAGTGTTAACCTACTCAAAACATCATGGTTTGAATTTTTAAAAATATAGATTTCCCTAAGTGCATTAATCATTTAGTTAGCAAAAATAAAATAAAATAAAATAAAAAATCTTGTAGCTAATTTACAAAAATTCTACCCATTTTCTTTTCTTGGTTAAATTGAAAATTTTATTTTATGCTTTTATCAGAGAAGTTTGTTCTATGATAAGAGAGAAAAAATATGACTGCTGAAATATTTTATCTTGACATTTGTATTTTTTTTAATTAGCTGTCTGTTTGTACTTTCAGCTGATTGCTAAAACATTTTCTTTATCAATATTGCCAAACACTTGACTATATTAATTTGGCCTATGAGAAATGTATAAAAATGTGATTTTTACACATATACAAACACAACACAGAGATAGATGTATTTATAGGTAGATATAGTTATAAACATACATATAAATCTACATGTTTATACACATAAATAAGCACACTGTGTCTTAATATATCTCATTTATTTGGAAATTACTACTGACTTTCATTTGGCTTTGATAATTTGCAACTAGTCTCATGTTTTCTATTGTGGAGGAGGTAAGTAACATTTATTCAGAATTTAGTCTGTCCCATATGTTTTTCATATGTTTTATTCATCTTCACACTCCACATTGTAGATACTATTGTTTCATTCTTTTTTTCTGTCTAATACATGAGACTTTAAGTAAATTGACAATGTTACTGAGTTAGCAATTGGAGGATTATTTGGCTTTAAACTTTGGGCTCTTCCTTTCTACCACAATTTATATATTCCCTTTGTAAATTACTACTATATTTCCATATGCTTGTTGAACTACAAATTTCTTGCACAATAGCGGTAATTATCTCAATACTGTCTCCCAATTATATATATGTAGTTAATACTGCATCTATATCATATATTAAAAACTAATTTTACCAATAAACTGCACAGTTAAATTTATTAACTATAAATTTATTTCATTGGACTTAAAATTGTCAGTTATTACAACGAGAGTTACATTGCCATTGAAAATGAAGATGAATCTTTAAAATATCTACCATTTAAAATGGAACTTCAATGAATTAATTATTTTACTGAGCACAGAGAGAGATAATGAAGGCGGTAGCAATCATGGCAGAAATGCATTAATATTAAATATTTACCGCATAACTCATCCTTATTGGACACAGCTGTCGATAAAATATGCCCTTACTCTTAACAAGTAGGTCCTGTGTTTTGCTTGTAGATTAGCTTGCAGCCCTGCTCTGTATTCTTTATCTTCATCACTGCACCAGTCCTTTAATTAGGCAGTGAAATCTTCTGCATAGTGATTAGAAAATCACAGTTAAGAAGGTGTTACAAAGAGATGTTTCTGGAAGCTACTCAAAATAGCTCTCAGCTTCGGAAATTACTTCATGTACAGTAGTATCAAGGAAACGTTCAAATTTCAAAACCAAGTGACAACTGACCTTCTGTAAATTAGATTTACCAAATTTTGAATCCCCAATCTTAGGATGTTGGGTGTAATGAGAAAAATCCTTGAACTACCGCTGGCAGAGAATAACAACTTCATTAATTAACCTATTAAGCAAAGGTGATAAAACACCTTTTTGTTGAAATTTAAGCTGTATTTAGATTCTGTATGTATTCATATATTCTTATGCAAATAATAGTTCTTATTTTTTATTATACACTCTAATATTTTGGAATTGTACTTTAGAAACTTGAGAAACTGATTCATTCTAATAGCTATCCTGATACGAATGTTCTAAGTTGTAAATAATCCTTTAAAAGAAATATTGATTTTCCACAATTTCAGACTTCAAAAATATAGTTTAAGGTACATATAGGAGCTCTGGTGGTAGTGCCTAAGGTATTTGATTGCTACCCAGAAATCTGGCTTTCCAAACCCACCAGGCACCCCTCAGAAGGAAGGTTGGGCAATACCCTTCCCTAGAGATACAACCTCAGAAACCCAAGGAAGAGTCACTATGAGTCAAGACCAACTTGACGGCAGTATTATAGTATTACATTTACAAGGTACATATACTTGATACTACTTTAAAGAGTCATATTTACAGTTTTGTCAGTATGAAGGAGCTATTTCTATGCAAAAATTGAATCAATTCCAGGTAACAGCAATCGTACAGGACAGAATAGAACTGCCCCATAGAGCTTCCAAGGCTGCGAATCTTTAAGGAAACAGCCTGCCTCATCTTTCTCCCATTGAGCAGCTGGTGGGTTTCAACCACCAACCTTTTGATTAGTAGACCAATGCTTTAACAATAATAGCACCACAAGAGTTTCTTAAAATTATTATCATGACACAAAATCTAGGCATGAAAAAATAGTGATCTTATGACATAATATAATAAAATGAAAGAAACAAATTAGCATCTTTTTTCATCATTG
>NW_006921812.1:2859340-2872654 GCF_000298275.1 Orycteropus afer afer | reverse complement strand
GATTAAGGTAAAGATGGTAAAGGTAAGAACAACTAGATCATGTTATGTGTGTAAAAAAAGACAAAAAAAACCCTCAATGCCATAGAGTAGATTCTGACTCACAGCGACCTCCCTTGGTTTTCTGAGGCAGTAAATCTTTACAGAAGTAGAATGCCCAGTTTTCCTTCCATGAAGTGTCTTCTTTGGTTTGAACCAACAACCTTCCTGGTTAGCAGTCAAATGCCTTAGGCACTACACCACCAGAGCTCCTTGTTATGTGTGTAGGGGGGGTGTATATATTTTATTTACTTTTTTCTTTTTTTAACAAAAGCATGTCAACAGTCTATGATGAAAACATGGCAAAAATGAACATGTTGATATCAATATCACCATACATTTTTAAGTGGTTAAAAGATAATATTATAGAGAAAATTTAATTGATAGAGGGGTATAGATAGGCATCTTTTCACTAGCATAAAATGATTTCAACCTTCTTTTCTTTTTTTTTTTCATAATGTTTGAAATATTTTTTGCTGACTGAAATTTTATCTTGAAATTAGTCAACTTCTGGAGATAAATTTAGTTCTTTAAGTCTGCTTTGATTAATAATCTTGTTTCTCACAGTTTTTTCTGATGTTCAGTTTGTTTAATTTTAGAGCACATAGTCTCCTACCAGGGAACTCTGGTATAGGGATTAAAACATTTTGCTGCTAACCAAAAGTTTGGTAGTTTGAACCCACTAGTCACTCTATGGAAAAAAGATGAGTCGATCTGCTTCTTTAAAGATTTACAGCCTTGGAAACCCAATAGGGCTTGCTATCAATCAGAATTAACTTGACAGCAGCGGGTTTGGCTTTTTTTTTTTTTTTTTGGTACTGGGGAGTAGAGGGTAGTTCTTTAACACACAGATTGTAGATCTACACCTCCTGGATAACAATCTCAGTTTCTACTGCTTGGACATACTCTTTATCCTCTCTCTGCCCTAGGTTTCTCATCTGAAAGATGAAAATGACAACAAATTTCTGCTTCATTTGGTTGTGGGGTTGAAATGAATTAGAATACATTATGTTCTTGGAATAGTGTTTGGCATATGGTGAGCACTTAGAATATTATTTCTAAGCCAGTAGAGCTAATTATTGGCCCAGAATGGCTAGAATGGAGGTGGAACAATTTTATGCCATGTCCTGAATAGTCTGTTGTTGTTGTTATGTGCCATCGAGTCGTCGTCTCTGACCCATAGCGACCCTTCTTTGGGTGTCCGAGGCAGTAACTCTACAAAAGTAGATTGCCCAGCCTTCCTTCCGAGGAGTGGCTGGTGGGTTTGAACCACCAACCTTCTGGTTAGCAATCAAATGCCTTAGCTGCCTTTACACACTTATATTCTCATTTGTGATGATTATGATGATGGTGATTTCCCACAGCCCAAACGTATGGGGATGTTTTTCTGTGTACCTCATTTTGGCTCCTGTATTTACGTACCACTAGTTTAGGATTAGGAGCTCTGGTAGCATAGTACCTAAGGCACTTGACTGCTAACCAGAAGGGTGGCAGTTCAAACCCACCAGCTACTCCTCGGAAGGAAGATGGGGCAATCTACTTCCTTAGTGATACTGCCTCGGAAACACAAGGGGAGCTCGCTATGAGTCGGGGCCTACTTGACGGCACATAACAACAACAGTTTAGGATTAAAGGAGCTCTGGTAGTGCAGTGTGTAAGGCACTTGGTGCTAACCAAAAGTTTGGCGGTCCAAATCGCCAAATGCTCTGCAGAAGAAAGATGAAGCAGTCTGCTTCCATAATAATTTACAGCCTTGGAAACACAGTTGGGGTCACTATGAGTCAAAATCGACTCTATGGCAGTGTCGGTTTGAGTTTAGGATTCTGTTTCTTCTGGGGTCTGATAAGCAAAATACAACTGCACCCTATGGTTTCCAGCTCACAAATGTCCTCTCCTCTCCTTCTCCACATACATGATGACTTAAGCAATTTTAGAACATTAACTTCCTTAATGTGTCTTAAAAGGGGGAAATGTAGAAGTAGATGTTCAATCCAATTTTTACCCCAAAGCCTAGAGAATACATACAGTCCCAGGTTATGAATGTTTGGCTTACAGACAACTACTAGTTGTCCTTCAGTAAGGGGCTTCAAACTGTTTCTGACTTGACTGATAAACAAAGCAGGAAAAGACTGGAATTTTTCCAATTTGGGTGGTTCAACATGATAACCAGAACAGGAAAAATTATGGGTTGAAGCCCTAAAATGACTCAGAAGAACTATGCTGAGCTTTTTCAAGAGCCTGGTGTGCAGGAATGGATTATTGGCAGACTGTGGAGAGCCACACACATTCAAACACGAACATTTGGCTACCACCTCTGAATGAGGCACCATCATCTTAGAAGCACTACTTTAATGTTATGTAAATTTGCCCTCACTTTTAAACCACTGAACCAACTCCCACTCACAAAAGTCTTCATCACAATCACTTCATTTGCTGCACATGGAGCTTTTAAATCATTGAAAAGCCTTCTAGCCTTTTCTTGAGCTAAAGAAAAGCTAAATAAGAAGAAACTTATGCACTTGTTCTGGCTTACCTATAAATTCTAAAAGACAGGAAAAATCTCCTCATAACCAGGAAATAGTCTGTGCTTTTGAAAACAGCATTTTAAAGTGACTTGGGGGGGGTTAATAATATATTTACTTCATTAAGATACCTGCTAATTTTGTGACAAATTGCTCAATTCCTTACAGGTGATATTATTTAAAAATATATTAAATACAATACCTTCCTTACATTCTGCGAGTGTTGTTGCAAAGTAAGTGAAGTTTTAACTCATGAAATTAATTAAAAACTTCTTAAATGATAATATAAACTAAAATTATTATTATTATATACTGAAGGAAGGTTGGGCAATCCTACTTCTGTAGTGATACTGCCTCGGAAACCCAAGGAGGGGTCGCTATGAGTCGGGGCCGACTCGACGGCACATAACAACAACAATTATCTCAAAGCATAATTAATATACTCATGAATATTTTAAATATTTACTTCAAATTGCATCTTTGAAACTTCTACCTTCAAATTTTAGAATATCATTATTGATATCACAATAACAGAAAAAACATTTAAAATGTGAGAGAAAGTATTTTCCCCCCCATAGGATTAAAGTGCTTTGCACTAATACATGGGTTTCATGTTAAACTGTCCTAGGCGTATGCCTTAAGAATATTTACTTAATTTCTCTGAACATTCATTGGATCATTCTTAACATGATGATACTCACTTAGAGGGTTGTTGTGCACAGATTTAATGAATGGGTCTGTGTAAACCATTTAATACAATATTGGCAAATATCAGAAACTACTCAATATATATTACAAATTATTATTATCTTAAAGCAACTTTGTCTACATGTGGCACACCTGTAAATTTTGGCCACTTTCCTGGCCAACAAAGGAGCTCCATCTTGTGATAATCTTCCTAAACTGCAGACTCACCATCCTTGGAGCCAGAGAAAAATTTCACAGGAGTCACCTAAGAGGCATCGCAGTAATGCATGGTGCACACACACATGAATGTCTCAGATCTATTCTTATATTGAGAAAACAAACTTTCTTGAAAAGATAACAAAGCAGGAGGGGAGGCAGATCCTGCTTATATGCGTAAGTTTTCACCTCTTGCAAATTTGATCTTTATTAGTTCATTTTGCAATATACATGGTTTAGGAAAATGTTCAGATTATTTTTCTAAAAAAAGAAGCTCACTGCCATGGAGTCAGATCTGACTCATAGTGACCTTTCTTTGAGGTTCCTAGGTGTTATCACTACAGAAGTAGATTTCCCAACCTTCCTTCCAAGGGTTTGAACCACCAGCTTTCTGGTTAGCCATCAAATGTCTTAGGCACTACTCCACCAACTTTTATGTTGTCATAGAAAATGGAGAATTTATGCCCTCAGATGTTTCAAAAAAGCAAACTAGTTTGCCTTAGTTATTTAATTGTAATATGAAGATACAGATGCTTACTTGGGCATTATTGTTCTTATGATAATGTGTGAACCCTGTCTTTAATTCATGTTCTCCAATTAGTAATTTTACTAATTGTTTTTATTTTTTGTGTGTATCATGATACGTTTTATATCCAACAGTAGAATAATCAATTTCTATAGTTATATTAAATTATCAATAATCATTTGCATAAGGAGATATTTCAGAAAGACTCTCATCTTTCTTCATTGTATTTTTAAGAACCCATGTAAAATAATGTACCCATTTATTTGATTTGGGTACATGCATAGAAAGCTATCAGTATTTAGAATGTGTCTAGAATAAATTTAATTTTTGTTAAATTGCCATGATTTTTTAAAATTATGCTTTGTGTCCTGAGGAATAAATTAATGCAGTCATACCAAATTATTAATAAAATATTTGGAGCACTATAACATTTAAATCTAATCATGTAAATAGTTCGTAAGAGAAAAAGTTTATAAAATAAATGGAACTTTGTATTTATGAAAAAATTAGGAAACAGGTATTATTTCTAGTTTTGCATTTCTAAATTTATTATTATTATTATTATTAAATTACTTTAATTAAAATCAATTCAGGGCATTTATTATTTTGCAGAACTGGAAATATTAAAAATATTCAAATTGTGATGTCATATTAATAGCATAGAAGAACTTAAAATGAAAGGTAAACATCAGAAATGGGAGTTCTTTCCTATCATCTAAATAAGACAAAATAATGAGTCATTGAAGGAAATTTGTCTGTAAGTTGTCTATATTTTAATCTAATTATATGCTACCTCAAATGATTCAGCAGTCTATTGAGATGTCTGTGTGTGTGTGTGTGTTTTCCCCCATGCCATGATTTTCATTAACAGACCTGCAAAACTGAAAAACAAATTGCATCTATTGGGTAAAATTATATAGGTATGTTGACATACAAAGTTTTCAGGACTGTTATGAAGAAAGAGCTTCTTCATAAGCTTTTAGACAATGGTGAATAGACAGGAGCATTTGAACTTCTTTGTTAGGCATTTAATTACATGTACACATTTTGATTCCAGTTTACCCAGAAGTGCTTGAGAAGAAAGTCCTAGAGATCTACTTCTGAAAAATTAACGCTTGCAGATCCTGCCATGACACATAGAGATTGGCCCTGAGTCATAATCGATTTCAAGGGCAGTATTTTTTCCTTTTTTCCCCAGCTATTATATATGCTAAAGAGATTAGCTGACCGATCCTTTTAAACAATATCCAATATTGAAAGAAACACTTCTCCATTTTAAAATATACATGTACTTAAGGGAGTATAAGAAGTCTCTAAGGAAGAGTGTAGAAATGGCAAATTGAAGAGGGAAGATGAAAAAACTCAGGTTCTATTTTGTTTCTTATTCATTCCTTTCTTAAGACTTTTTCATGTTTATGCCCCTTATCCATTGTAATCCAAGGTGAGTGTCTTCCATTGCGCTACAAAGATAACAGATTGAAGTGAATTCTCCAGATCATCTGACCTCTTAAAGTCCAGCTCTTCATTTTTATTAATCAATGGTTGTAGACACAGAGTACCCTGTTATCCTTAGTGCATGCCATGCAAACTAATTTAGATCCACAGTAGCAGCAGAATCTACTTTAAAACTTTGAATCCTTGAAAAATATACTCTGCTAGTTTTATTTGTCCATGTGTCTGTCTCTGTCTACCTCCTTCCCCATCTACCTATCTATCCATCTACTATCTACTTACCTATGAACATACCCTGTAAAACCTTAGGAGTTTGGATTTAACTTTGTAATAGCAAAGATTTTAGGTGCACACACACACACACACCTACAGTTTCCATTTGTGGCAGTCACAACATTTCTGCCTCACAATCATTTTCCTCTACATTGAGGTATTGTAAAAGACTTTATAGAAAATCTCTTTCATGATACTCTATTTTCAGCTCCCATGGTCTGCAGCGTGTTACATTGGACAGCAGATTAGTAGCTTGATTAGTTAAGACTTTTGCCTGAAGGTATAACCATTAGATGTGTGTTTCTCAAACCTCAAGAGGCAAGAATACTACAGTGTCAAAAACTCATCTGTGTCTTTTCTCTTAATGGCTTCAGAACTTTCAAAATTTGCCTGGCAATACTTAACTGGTCTCTTTCTCTTTCTTGTGTAGCAGTATTAGTTATTTATAGAGTGCTTCCTATTAACAGTTCTTTACTTCAACACTTGGATTGTCAACATCCGTACATACATGAGGATGGAAGAGATTTAAGTAGAAGATGACTATATAAAAAATGTGTTCTGTATCTTAGATGTGGAACTGAATGCTGTGACCTATAGTAGCTCAGGATATACATAATGCCTTTCATAGATTATGAAAAAGTAGTCCTTCTTTACACGTATGTTGCATTTTTTCCATTTTCATAGAACTTACATTTTAGAATAAACCAAACCAAACTCACTGCCGTGGAGTCCATTCCAACTCATAGAGACCTCTCCATGGTTTTCTGAGGCAGTATTTCTAGGGAAGTAGATTGACCAACCTTTCTTCCAAGAAGTGGCTGGTGGGTTTGAACTACCAGCCTTCTGGTTAGCAGTCAAATGCCTTAGGCACTGTACTACCTCAGCTCCTTTTAAAATAGACAAGGCAAAACAAACAAACAAACAAAATACATAAATAAAAGAATAAGATGATGTCATGTAGTGTTAAATGTAATGATACAACAAAACAATAGAATGAAATAGAATAATCAGGTTGTTATTTGTTTTCTTTCTCTAATAATTTTTTAATGATCATTTTTGTGTGATACAGATATTACTTTGGACTTTCCTCTTCTACAGTGATGAGGAAAGAACTCAGGACTATGTGTACAATCACAGGTCAGACAGTCAACCTACGAATAATTTAACAAGCCCTCCATCTGGCTATATCCCCATAAATCACCCACGTGGAGTTTAGCAGCAAAGTGCTATAATTCTAAGCTATTTTAAGGATTTATTTTATAAATAAAGATAGAAATTTTTCTACTAGCAAGGTACAATACTTAGAAATAAGAGGTATTTAAAAATATTAAATTGTTGCAACACTAATGTTTTCTAACAATTCTTTACTATCTTCTATTATATGATAATTTAAAAATGAAAACTCTCATTATTATGATAAGAAATATTTCATGGCCATGTAAATCTAATTTTCCTATAATATTTATTTATGTACTTCTTTTTTATACAACTGATAAGGTTTTCTATACCATTGTATTTGGTATTTGAGAGACAAAAGAGTTCATCATAATCTGAAGTTCTATGTTTTAGAAACTATTAAGTAAGTGTAAAATATTGACAATGATATTGAAAATTTTGAGATTTCATAACAATTACCAAAACAACATATTAAACCTCTATTGTGTACTAATTTTAAAGAATTAAGCCCTATTATTAATTCTCTTATTTTTAAATTCTTGGGTTGTTATCTATCACTGCAATACATATGAAAATATGAGTATGATAATATAACAATTGGACATGATGCTTTTAATTGATATTGATGCTTTGTTGGATTAAACAGCAATGGGATTTGGCACTTTATTTCATCTTCACAATTAGGTGGAGGAATTCACCAGAAAATGAAATGAAAAATGGGAATTTATCCATTTCCTAAGTTAAGAAGCAACTTAGGGAATTTAATCATTGCAGAAACAAGTTTAATAAAGGATGGACCTCATAATGTTTTATTGAAGTGAAAGTTTTTTCATGCCTTTAGATTACATTGAAATCTGATGATTTGTAAAGCTAGAGAAACAAGGTGATGGAGGAAAGAAGATGGAGTAGGGAGATGTTAAATAAGGCTGAGGGGATATTGGTAGTAGGAATGGTTATATTTCTATTCTTTATGTTATTAAACACTTCAAATGTGCCAACCCCTGTGTTCTGTCTTTTACAAGCACCAATCACTTACTCCTTTCATAATACCTATAAGGTATCAAGTATTATTAAATTTATTATAAAGAAATTAAAATAGTTACTGGTTGTGGAACCTCCATTGAGAGAATTAGTTTCACATAAGGGGAGTGATGAAGGGATCTTGCCTGTTTTGAGTGTCTATTATATGTTAGACTCCAATAACTACTCTGTGTAATTTCATCCCATGATATCCTGAGTACAACCCTTCAAAGATGATAATTTTTTTCCCATTTTTACAGATAAAAAAATTATAGGTTCCAGTTGATTAAATAATTTTCCTTAGGCCACACAGCAAGAGAATTCTTGTACAGGAATTCAAATCCATATTCGCCTGTTCCTACTTTTGTCATATTATCAGAAGGGACCAATCCTTGCAGAAGGATGTCATGCTTGGGAAAGCAGAGGGTCAGCAAAAAAGGGGAAGGCCCTTAATGACATGGATCAACACAGTGGCTACAATGGTGGACTCAAGCACAGCAAAGATTGTGAGGATGGCACAGGACCAGGCAGTGTTTCATTCTACTGTGCACTGGGTCACTATGAGTCAGAGCTGACTTGATGGCACCTAAGAACAAAAACCCATGCAGTTTCATGACATCTCATGTATCTCTCCTAGTGTTTAGATGAACTCTTTGAAAGCACTTAGTGAAATGTTGGTTTCTGTGTTACTGGCAATTCACTCTAAAGGACAGACTTGTCAGGGTTCTCTGTACTGTAACTATGCCCTATGTTAGACATTAACCAACTTAAGGTTGTGTTATTGGCACCCTTGACTCTTAAACTTTAGGAATGAAAGACAAAATGAAATTCTACTTTAAATTCACAAACTTTTGATCAAAGTCCAGTTGAATGTAGAAAGTAAACAATATTAAGTATGTGTGTGGTTATTTGATTTAGGATCTTGCTATCTTAACTTATCATATAACTTATTCTGTGGAGGGGATGCAATTTTAGAGGATATTTTCATATTTTCTATAAACATATTTATAACAGGAGCTCTAGTTTAGGGGATAAGGCATTTGGCTTCTAACCAAAAGTCAGTGGAACAAACCCACCAGCCACTTTGCAGAACAAAGATGAGGTAGTCTGCTTTCATAGATATTTGCAGCCTTGCAAACTCAATGAGGGTTGCTGAATTGACTCAATAGCAGTGAATTTGATTTTTGGTTTTATATTTGAAACTCTACAAAAGAGGTAGTTTTAAAAGATAACTCTAATACCAGTTCATGACTTTGAAATGCACATCATTTTACTGTGTTGCTAATAGAGGTGAACAACCTACATATAAATTGCTGGGATTAAAAGTGAGCAGATATTGTTATTTAGATCCTGCCAACTTTGACTGCATTATTAAAAAAGAAAAGTTAATTAAATGATTCATAACTACTTCCCATTATAAATTATTGTATCAACCTCATTGTGCATATATCAAGACTACTTCAAAAATCATAGTAAAGGCTATATAATGAGCTATTTTAGGACAAAGATTGAATGGACTCATATCCAGCCTCTGACATTTTTATATTTGTGACCATGAGCAAGGTTTCTGGTAAGTATGTGCATCAGTATCTTCCTCCATAAAATGGGCAGAATAGTGCTAACAAATTTAGGTTATTGTGATGACTGAATGAGGCAATGTCTGTAAAGAGCTTAGATGAGTACCTGTCCTATAGCAAGGGTAATAATGTACTATTATTATCTCTTGGCATAACAATATTTTTTGAGTATATTGATCTGTAAAACCTTATCTATAGCATATAATGTAAATGAAGTCCTCTGTAGAATCTCATGATCAGGTCATTCTATCTTTAGAGAGCGGGATAAGGACATAAGTAATTTACTATAGGTTATTCATTTGAATGTCTTCAGTTATACGATGAATAATATATAGTACCAATTCTGTTTTTAGAACAGATAGATAGGAAAAAAAAAAAAAACTGTATAATACATCTTGTATTTATTTGGATTATTTTTATTTATTTATTTTCCTATATATATATATTTTATTGTGATTTGGGTGAAAATTTACAAAGCAAATACACTTTCCATACAGCAGTTCACATACACTTTGTCTCATTGTCTCATGGCATTGACCACAATTTACCATAATGCAACATCTCCCCTCCTACTTCCTCCCGATAGTTACCTCTTCCCTATGTCCATCCCTCCATGCACTCCTGCCCCCTGAGCTGACTCCCTGTGCATAAGCAGCCCTTCTTTCTCCCATGCTTGTTCTCTCCAAGGCGTGTATCTACCTCAGGTAAATGTTTAACTCATATGCCTGTCTATTGTTTGGCTGTAAGCCACAGGTGTGGGTTCAATTCCAGACCTGAAGGGCAGTTAGGGGCTATAGTCTCAGTAGTCACCAGGCTCTATTAGAGGAGCAAACCTGGTATCGCCCCCCCCTTTTTTTTCCAAATGGTTTTGAATTTTGTTCCACATTGTTCTCCCTCTCTATCCAGGATCTCCTACATAGATCCTCTTCTACGTGGTTGACAGTAGTAGCTGGGTACCATCTAGTTCTTCTGGTCTCATAGTCAAATAGGCTGCAGATCAGATGCTGTACCAGTCACTAGGACTAATTGTTTCCATGACTTTTGGTTTTCTTCATTCTTCTTTGCTCTGGATGAGGAGAGACCCATCATTGCATCTAGATGGCACCTTGCAAGCTTTTAAGATACCAGGTGCTCCTCACCACAGTAAGAGGTGGAACAATGTTTTGTGTAGTATGTTATGCCAATTGAGCTTGATGTCCTATGGTCCTGAGCCCATAGGTTCAACTACTCAGTCCCTCTGGGTAGCTGGCTGTGACCAAGCAGTGACTACAACCTTGCCCCTTGTTAGCTCCACTATACACCTGGGAATTCAGATCATACACATAAAGTTTTAGGACTACTATCTGCAAATCCTATGCATGTTCTTGGGTACACTCCCCACTTCATAGATATACCAAATAGTTCAGCCTGTCCACCCATCTATCGACCCATATACCCATGTTTGCCTTCACTGATCATGCCATACTTTATGTGCAAAAGGGTTCATCTTTGTTGTCTGTGCTTCCCACGTACCTCTCTATGTCTTTCTCTTCCTCAATGCCACTATATTGATCACTCACATTTGGTACATTGCCCTTCTCTTCACCCAAATCAGTACTTATCTCTATCTATCTAACAGTGTTCCCTCCCCTCCCCTCCCACCCCTGGTAACCAACAAAGAAAATGTCTTTCCATATATAAACGTTTCCTTCACTTTTACAATAATGGACTAATACAATATTTGTCCTTTTGTGATTGACTTATTTCACTCAGCATAATGTCCTCCAAGTTCATCCATGTTATGCAGAGTTTTGCAGATTCTAAATTATTCTGTAGCATTGCATAGTATTCCATTGTGTGTATGTACCACAATTTGGATATCCATTCCTCAGTTGATGTACACCTAGGTTGTTTCCATTTTTGGCTATTGTAAATAGTGCTGCGAGGAACATGGGTGTGCATTTGTCCATTCTTGTCATGGCTCTCACTTCTTTAGGATATATACCTAGTAATGGAATAGCTGGGTCAAATGGTATTTCTAGTTCCAACTTTTGAAGGAATCGCCATATTGCTTTCCACAATGGTTGTACCATTTTACAGTCTCACCAGCAGTGTATGAGAGTCCCAATCTCTCCATATCCTCACCAGAATGTGTTATTTTCTGTCTTGTTGAACTTTGCTACTAATGCTGGAGCAAGATGTTATCTCATTGTTGTTTTGATTTGCATCTTTCTAATAGCTAATGAGGAGCTCTGGTAGCATAGTGGCTAAGGCACTTGACTGCTAAGCAGAAGGCTGACGGTTCAAACTCACCAGCCACTCCTCAGAAGGAAAATGGGGCAATCTACTTCCGTAGTAATACTGACTCGAAATCCCAAGGAGGAGTCGCTTTAAGTCGGGTCCGACTCAATGGCACATAGCAACAACAACAATAGCTAATGATCATGAGCATTTCTTCATTGTTTGTTGGCCACTTGAATATCATCTTTGGTGAAGTGTCTATTCATTTCTTCTGCCCATTTTTTAATTGGATTGTTTGTCTTTTTGTTATTGAGGTGTTAGAGTTTTCTATAAATTCTAGAGATGTATCCCTTGTGAGATATGTCATTACCAAATATTTTTTTTCCAATCTGTAGGTTCTCTTTTGACTCTTTTGGAAAAGTCTTTGGAAGCATACAAAAATTTAATCTTTAGAAGGTCCCAATCATCTGGTTTCTCTTCTGCTCTTTGTGCATTTTGAGTTATGCTTGATACTCTATTTATGCTGTATATTAGGGCCCCTAAATTTGCCCCTACTTTTTCCTTGAGGAACTCTATAGTTTTGGGTTTCACATTTAAATCTTTGATCCATCTGGATTCGCTTTTGTGTATGGCATGAGGTCCAAATCTTGTTTCATTTTTCTGCAAATGGATCTCCAGTTTTGCTAGCACCATTTGTTAAACAAACATTCTCTTCCCATTTAATGGATTTTGGCCCTTTGTCAAAGATCAGCTGATCATAGGTTGATGGATGTATTGTTCTCAATTCTATTCCATTTGTCTATGTATCTGTCATTAAACCAATACCAGACAGTTTTGACTACTGTGGCTGTATAGTAGGTTTTGAGATCTGGCAGTGTGAGAACGCCTACTTTGTTGTTCTTCTTCAATAGGGCTTTGCTTGTCCAAGGCCTCTTTCCTTTCCATATAAAGTTAGTGATTGGTTTTTCCATATCCCTAAAGAATGTTGATGGGATCTGGATTGGGATTGCATTTAATGTATAGATTGCTTTAGGTAGAACTGACATGTTCACAATGTTCAATCTTCCTATCCAGGAGCATGGGATGTTCTTCCATTTATGTAGATCTCTTATGGTTTCTTGAAGTAGTTTCTTATAGTTATTTTTTTTTTTTTTTACAGGTCTTTTGTGTTCCTGGTAAGATTTATTCCCAAGTATTTTATTTTTTTGGTAGCTATTGTAAACAGTATTGATTTTCTTATTCCTTCTTCAGCAATCTCTTTGCTGGTGTAGAGGAATCCAACTGATTTTTGGATGTTGATTTTATATCCTGCCACAATGTTAAATCTTTCAATTAGTTCCAGTAGATTTTTTACTGAGTCCCTTGGGATTTCTAGGTAAAGGATCATATCATCAGCAAATAGGGATAGTTTGACTTCTTCCTTACCAATTTGAATGCCTTTGATTTCCCTTTCTTGTCTTATGGCCCTGGCTAGAACTTCCAGTACAATGTTGAATAGAAGTGGTGATAGCGGGCATCCTTGTCTGGTTCCTGTTCTCAAGAGGAATGGTTTCAGTCTCTCTCCACTGAGAATAATGTTGGCTGTTGGTTTTGCATAGATACCCTTTAT
>NW_006921812.1:2849058-2856465 GCF_000298275.1 Orycteropus afer afer | reverse complement strand
GTGTTAATTGGTTTCCCTTTTCTTTGTTGAAGAGGGTCTGTGCAGACTTTCTGCCTATTCCACCATCTTGGAATCGATCTCCCCAAAATATTTTTGATAGACACTTTTTTTTTGTTTCTCAAAAAAAAAAAAAAAAAAAAACCAAAGAGGCTTGATATACTTTCGATATACTTTCTCTCTCAGCACAGTTAGAGTCTGAAATAGATTCATCTGTCATCTGTTGATCTAAGGCCTGTATTTCCACACCAAGAGCAGGTAGTAAAATAGAAATAAACCTAAATAAGTTTTTAATGATCATGATAACATGTATTATATTTTCTTGTGAATTTTAGAACTGATAATAGAGATATTCTATTTTTAATGACTATATAAACACACATGGCATATATATATATCATATATAATGACTATAATATATAAGTATTATGTGTTGTATAGAAGCCACACAGAAAGTTTAATATTTATATATGTGATCAAAATAAATCAAAGTACTATAGTGTGTCACGTAATATCCGTTGGGACAACCTCTGATTGCATATACGTCTGTGATCCCAACATCTGTAAAGCCCATTACATTAAAAATTTAAGGTACATAGAATGGTTTGTAATAACAAAGGGCACTGCTTGGTGACATGCATCAAACATCATCATTATTATTATTACTGGATTATTGTGGTATAGATATTTTAGTGTATCTGGAAGTGTTTCTTTAATGCTTTTTATTCATACAGTGGAACACAATATACTATATGCTTTGACAAATGTTTGACTAACATTAGATACCAACTATGCCTAACTATTACAACTTAAGTACAAATTTGACATAAAAACATTTATAAACAGAATGTGTTCATAATCTGGGGACTGCCTGTATATAATATGCCTTTTGCACAATGTCCAGATTATATAACATCCTATTTCACATCCTGTTGTGGACATTAAATGATACATGACTACATATAAACTTGATTAATTGGTCATCTAGGAATGTGTTCCCACACTGGCAGAAAAGTAATTCTTCTTTCTATTCATATTGCTTAAGCATCTGTGAATTCTATAAGAGTGAATAGATTCTTATTTAAATGATTAATGTTCTTAGTTGGGTACAATCTGCTAACAGCTTGACTATTAAGGTGGTGTATGAAAAGAGTGGGACGATTTCATTAACAAGTGGAAAGGGCATTTTGATTCATTTCCAACTTGGTAAAGTTTTTTTTTTTTTTTTTTTTCCTGCAACCCATAAACACAAAACGGTGTTAAGGTTTTGCTAGAATAATAATAATAATAATGTGAATTGCCTCTGGGATTTTTAGAAAGAACAGGCTTAATATCCTCTAACATTATGCAACACTCTTTCAAACATACTTAAATTCTTGTGTACATATTTTATTCTTAGTGCGCACTCTATATTCACTAACACTGACTGAGTTTGTAGCTTTTCTGTGGATATGGAAAATTCTTTGTAGGGATACTTCCAGAAAGTATGTACTATTACCCTTTTCCCAGACAGGAAGAAAAGGAAATCAACTAGTTTAAAGTACCAATCTGTGTATACTTAGACAGTTTGGGTTTATTTTAATTCCAGTCAAATTTCTCAGGGTATGAGATATTACATAATAGTTGTAGAGAACTTGTTTTGGAGAAATTAAAGGAATAGTTACTCTTCTCTTAGAGTGAGTTCAAAGTCTTGGGCTACCAGAGCAATCTACTCTCACTTATGAAGACTGATTCTATATTTGCTAAGCATATTACTGGGCAGAGTGTGTGATCAGATTAAGGCACCAGCAACCAGAGTTGTTTAGGAAAAGACTTATTTAAACATATTATGTATGGTCTGTAATTTGACATTTAAAAAGAGAACTCAAAAAAAAAAAAAAAAAGTAAAAAACTCAAGCCATCAGGTCAATTCTGACTCATAACAACCCCCTTTGGGGTTTCTGAGGCGGTAAATTTATGGAAGTAGATTGCCCAGTCTTTCCACAGAGTGGCTGGTAGGTTTGAGCCACCAACCTTCTGGTTAGCAATCAAATGCTTTAGACACTATGCCACCAGAGCTCAGTGCATTTTTATTGCAGTCTACATTGAAATGTTTTCCCATAGGCTGATACAGATGAGATGATTACTATGTAAAGGGTAATATAAAATAGAGTATGCATTTCTGACTCTTATATTCTATAGCTTTTAACACCAAAAAATAAATACTTTGAATGAAATAATAATGGAAGTGGAAATATTCATTTTTTTAATATTTGCATTTAAACAATGAACTTCTATTTTATAACAATATTCAGGATCTATTAAGAAAAGTTAATTTCTAAGTATGTCTTAGCAAGCTTTTAAAGCATTTTTTCACATATATAAGCATATGAGGAAATTATAAATTTTTATTAAATCCTCTTGATCTCATTCTTAGAATCTGAACATAAACATAATCAATAATGACCAAAAAAACCCACCACTTATCAAATTGTCCTTACTACGTTCTCCTAAACATGATTTGGCCTGTGAACGTTATATTGTGTTCTATGATTATGTATTTTTTTTTAAATTTCTGAAACTCAATTAAGCATGATAATTTATAAATTATAGTATACATAATTAATATTTCATTCACATTTTATGTGTGTATCTGTGTGTATTTATATATACACATGCTTTACCTAACATCCATTTAGACAGTGTCTGACTGCATATACATTTCTGATCCCATAAGATTATAAAAAACCAAGACTGCCATTGAGTTGATTATGACTCATGGTGACACTCATAGGGTTTCCCAGGCTTTAAATCTTTATGGAAATAGATTAACTCTTCTTCTTCCTGCAGCACAGCTAGTGGGTTTAAACCTTCTAAGTTCTGGTTAACTACCAAATGCCTTGCCCACTATGCTACCAGGGCTCCTTAAGATTGTAATAGTGTTCAAATATCCTGATCAGAGAATGGGACATAGTGAATGCAACAGCTTCCTACCCAAAACACATATATCTCATATCTCATGTATACAAAGTGATTGCACTGACAAGTGTATAATTGTACAGTACATATATAACCTATAATATATATGTCTTGATAGTCATAATAAATGACTATGCTACTGGCTTAAGTATGTACTGTACTTTACCTTCTATCTAAAGCTACAGTATAACAGTGTATACTTCAACTCATAGGTAGCAGCATCCAATCTCATGTATTATGTGTCTCTTGAGTGTTGTAGCATTATCTCTGTTTAATTTTCTTTCAAAAATATTACCGTGAATTGCATCACGGCTCCCAAATGCAGCAAAACCTGTGCTAGCGATAGCAGCAGCAACAGGCAAAGGAGGGCTGTCGATTTGGGAGTGAAACAAAGGTTATTAAATAATAAGAAGGTAGAAAATCAGTGAACACCATTGCTCATGATTTAGGACTGTCTCATTTGACAATCACAATGATCGTCAAAAACAAAGAAAAATATTTCATCAACTCCACTAACAGCTACAGGGCTAATGGAAATGTGAGAGGGACCTGCATCAGATATGGACTAATTGCTAATGATGTGGTTTGAGGACCAAACACAAAAATGGTTCTCTTTCTGCACATTGAAAAGCACTGCTAAGGCACAAAGTTTGTTTGAGATACTTTAAGAGACTCCTGTATGGTTTTTGTGCAACATCCTATTTCATAGAAAGTATTGTAGACAATAATGACACATGTCTGTATGTTATAGTACACTTGTTAATTGTATGTTAGTAACTGAGTATTGCTTATTTTGAGAATTATTTTTATGACAGTTTTACATATTTTAAGTGTATCAGGTATAGATACACAATATAAAGAATTTCTAATTCTATATGTACACATTAAGATGTTCAACAGACACATAAAGTTTATATATATATATATATATATGTGTGTGTGTGTGTGTGTGTGTGTGTATATATATATATATTTAATGTCTTTAGTTTGGGAGATATATAATAGAAGAGGATTTATTTGATTTGTTATAACCTTAAAAAGATTAATGTATTTGAGGGTAATGGTATTTTTATTTTTACATAAATTGTTTCCTTTCTTAATGGGATCTGAGTTGCTGTTATGTAACTCATTGATACAACTTACTATTATCTTCTGGCATTTTCTGTCTTAAAAAAAGTGTAAGGGGGAGTTCCAGTAAGATAGTGGAATAGGCAGACAAGCTACACAGGCCCTCTTCAACAAAGAAAAGAGAAACCAGTGGACAGATATACAGAAGATAATCCTGGAGCCCCAAACTTGGAAAGGAAATATGCAGAAGTCGATTTAGCACCAACTAATGGAAAAACCTGAATTAAAGCAGTGAGTACGGGGACAGTTGGAGCAGTGGACTGTCAGCTACTCTGGTGGGACCAACAGCCTGGATATTTCCAAGTGCTATTGGGTCCTAAGAATTGACCTAAAGGTCAGCCCTGGTCACCAACAGCTTCAGAGATGACTATGATGGAGGCCTATGACTAGGTAGGGAAACAGGATGGAGACAACCTGAGCTGTGGACTTTCAGCTCCAGAAAGTGCAGCCATTTTGATTGTTTACAAGCAGTGGCCATTTTGGATATCTAAAGTGACCACAGGTGCAGCCATTTTGAATGTTTACAAGCAGTGGCCACACTAGATTTAAAGTGACAGCATTCTCACTTGGATTCCAGGGACCTAAGAATAAGCTCTATTTGCCAAGGATGGCAGGGACATACAGGAAGCTGACAAAGGGAAGGGAGACAGGTGGTAATGGTATAAATGCTGCCAACTAGCTAATAGAGATACTACTTATGCAGTACTCTGTGTATGTAGATAACATCTAAAGAAAATGAAAATCGTGGACAAGTCACTCCAACATACAGTTACCAATTAAAAAAAAAAAATGGCACAATGCCTTGGAGACAACAGAGCATCACAGTCCACACACACACATACACACACACACACACACACAAACCAAGAGAACAAGGGACCAAAATGCAGACCCAAAATACATCCTTGAGGAAGAAGCAGAATTGGAACACCCTGATACAGAATTCAAGAGAATTATATTTAGGTACCTTCAATGG
Organism: Orycteropus afer afer; assembly: GCF_000298275.1. Classification (NCBI taxonomy): domain Eukaryota; kingdom Metazoa; phylum Chordata; class Mammalia; order Tubulidentata; family Orycteropodidae; genus Orycteropus; species Orycteropus afer. The sequence goes on along the minus strand of NW_006921812.1, from coordinate 2,851,406 downwards.
ATTGAGAGATGTATCAAGAAAAAAACAAATAAAATTGAGGAAAACACAGAGAAAACACTAGAACAATTTCAAAACACAATACAAGAAAAAAATGAAAAAATAAATGAAAAATTGGAAATGATATAAAATCTACAGACAGAAACTCAGAGGATTAATACTAAGTTTTCAGAAATAGATAACATGTTGAACAGGCAAAGGAGTAGAATTGAATCAATGGAAGACAGAATTAGTGAGATTGAAGACAAATACCCAAATACTTTTTTTTGCAAAGGGATCAATCAGAAAAAAGATCAAAACAAAATAAGGTTCATGTGGGATACCAACAAAAGGAATAACCTACATGTAATCAGAATTCCAGAACAGAAAGAGACAAATAAAACCACAGAGAAAATTGTTGAAGATTTGTTGGAAGAGAATTTCCCTGGTATGATGAAAGATGAGAATATATCCATTCAAGAAGCCCAACTAACCCCAAACAGGATAGATGCCAAAAGAAAATCACCAAGACTTATTGTCATTATACTCACCAAAACCAAAGACAAAGATAGAATCCTGAAAACAGATGGGAAAAAAAGTTACTTACAAGGGGCAACCAATAAAACTAAGCTTGTATTTCTTGGCAGAAGCCATGCAAGTGAGAAGTGGGAAGGTATATATAAAACCCTGAAAGAGAAAAAATTTTCAACCAAGAGTTATATAACCAGGAAAATTGTCCCTCAAATTTGATGGTGAAAATAGAAGATTTCCACATAAGCAGAAATTAAGGGAATTTGTTAAAACCAGACCAACCTTACAAGAGATGCTTAAGAAAGTCCTTTGGACAGAGAACCAACAACAACTGACAACAACTGATAATTAACAAACATGATGACATAACCCAGAAACCAACACAGTTATGGAAATATCCAAAGTAAATAAACATACATGATTGTAAACAGGGAACCAGAGACATCAATTGACAAATGAATACAAATACAAACCAAAAAGAGGGAAAAAATTGTGTAGTTACAGAATTTCTAAATGGTGGGGAAGTCAAGACAACTGCAAGATACAATGGACTGTAATAAGCTTGGGAGGGAGCTCTGGTAGTGTAGTGCCTAAGGCACTTGACTGCTAACCAGAAGGCTGGAGGTTCAAACCCCCCAGCCACTCCTCGGAAGGAAGGTTGGGCAATCTACTTACGTAGTGATACTGCCTCGGAAACCTAAGGAGGGGTCACTATGAGTCAGGTTCGACTCGACGGCACATAACAGCAACAACAACAACAAAAACAATAGCAATGAAGGAAGTGATAAAATTATTCATAAACAAAACAAACTCAGCACAGAAAATTATATGGAACAGAGAAATCAGAAACACCGCAAGAAAGCACATAACAAAATAAAAGCAACAAATCATACTTGTCAATAAGTACATATCTGACAAGGAACTTATCTCTAAAATTTATAGAAAATTCCAACACCTCAACAACAAAAAGATTAACAATCCAATTAAAAAATGGGTAGAAGACTTGAATAGACACTTCAGCAAAGAGGACATTCAGCTGGCCAGCAAATAAATGAAGGAATGCTCACTATCATTAGCCATTAGAGAGGTGTAAATCAAAGCAATGAGATACCATCTCACCCCAGCAGTAATGGCAAAGTTCAACAAGACAGAAGATAAAAGCTGGTGATGATGTGGAGAAATTGGGAATCTCATACACTGCTGATGGGACTGTCAAATGATACAAGCACTGTGGAAAACAGTATGGCAATTGCTTTTTTTTTTTTTTTTCTTTAAGAATTCCTTATTTGACTGCTAATCAGAAGAGTGGTGGTTCAAACTCACCAGCCACTCCTCAGAAGGAAGGTTGGGCAATCTACTTCTGTAGTGATACCATCTTGGAAACCCAAGGAGGGGTCACTATGAGTTGGATCAGACTTGACTGCAGTGATTTTTTTTTTTTTTTTTGCTGGAATTAGAAATACAATTTGACCCAGCAATTCCATTTTAAATATATATCCTAAAGAAGTGAGCCAGGGCAAGAACAGATATATGCACACCCATGTTCATCACAGTACTATTTACAATAGCAAAAAGATGGAAACAACCTATGTGCCCATCAACAGAATGAATAACCAAACTATGGTACATACACACATTGAAATAATATGCAACACTAAAAAATAATATAGAATCTGCAAAACACCGTGTAACATGGATGAACTCCATTATGCTGAGTAAGTCAATCACCGTAGGACAAATAGACTATTAGTTCATTGATATAAAAAGTCAAGGAAATGTTTATAAATGGAAGGAAACTTTCTTTGTTGGTTACCAGGGTGGGAGGGGAGGGGAGGGAACGC
>NW_006921812.1:2844276-2848958 GCF_000298275.1 Orycteropus afer afer | reverse complement strand
CTATGACCCATGTCACTTTAGTTTTGTGCATTTTATTTGTACATAAACAATATTGCAATAAATTTTTTTTTTTAAGTATAATGCATATAATTTCCCAACAAATTGGGTTAAAATTTTTACCTACTTCCTTATTGTTAGGTCCTATTATTTTTATTTTAAAATGCATTCAATGTTCTAGGTATTTTTTTTTTTTTAATCTTCTCTCCTTTCTATTAATATACTCATTCCAAACCATCCGAGTCTCTTCCTCAAGAGCCTGGAAACAAATCTATTGTATAAGTAAGGTATGGCTTCTCCTTTTATACTCATAACTTTATTTAGCAAAGAAATAGGATATACATTTCTGCATGTGCTTAGGTAATGTCTTTTGAATGGGCAATCAAATATCATGGTGTACCTCACAAAGCTTCTAGAGTGGCATTGACTTTACCATCAAATTTTTGAGGGGTGTTTGTGCTGCTTGTGTTCAGTATTAATACCTAAATAAAGTTTCCCCTAAATGGTAAAAATAGATTGCTAAGAACTCTGTAAACCTGAAAGAGAGGGTACTTCATAAAGACATCAATACCCCATGCCTAGAAACTTACCTTTTTTTCATTTTGAATGACACCACCTTCCATTATTATTAATTACATTTATTTTATGCAGATCCATCAGCTACATTAATGATAACAAATTTTCTCCATTTTAGAGACTTAAATAATGACCAGTAACAACCTTTCCTTTTAACTTCTGCTTCATATGTTCAAAAAAGTCCATCTATCACTATAATACCTTGAAAACTACATCCTTGCTTCAACACTGGCCCTACCAGAGTAGAGACAATTAGTTTAATTTCAGATGTTAAAAAAAAAAAGAAGTAAATTATTCTTATTTTCTTCTTAATTCCTTTATTGGCTTTACTGATCTTCTATCAAATTACTTAAAAAAAAAAAAAAACTGAAATCAACCTAATTTATTGTCGTATGACTCCTTTAGTTTTTTTCAAAACAAGATTTCGAGAAACAGGTTTTGTTGTCCTCCATGCATTTGCCAATGGAGCACAGAAACAACTGTATGAATTTGAACACTCACAGATTTATTCTACAGAGTAAAAACAAAAAAACAAAATAGCAAAGAGACACCCTTTAAACATTATAGAAAACCAGAGTAATTTATTAGACAAAAATTTATATTTTGCAAAAGGAAAGATAGGACTAATTTTCAGTATATTGTTGTTGCTGTTGTTGTTGTTGTCTGCTGTCGAGTAGGCCCCAACTCATAGCTACCGCTCCTTGGGTTGCTGAGGCAGTATCACTACAGAAGTAGATTGCCCAACCTTCCTTCCGAGGAGTGGCTGATGGGTTTGAACTGCCAACCTTCTGGTTAGCAGTCAAGTGCCTTAGGCACTATGCTACCAGAGCTCCTTCAGTATATTGTATGCCCTTCAAATTAACAATAAAACCATGATTTAACATTTCATTATTTTTAGAGAAAATCTATCTGCTGAACACTATGACATCATGTCAGGTAACTTAGCGTGTAGTTTCATTTAAAGTAAAACTAATTTGCTTCTCATCGAAGCATACAATTTGTGCCTTTTTTACATTGCAAAATATATAAAATATCTAGACATTAAACTATCTTCAGAAAATATATTTGAAAACGTAGTCTTTGATCTCTAAGAATTATCATGAAAAGAAATGCCATTCTAAGTTTTATAATGTGTGTTGTTTACATTGAAAAAAATATGAGATTTTAGAGGCAATTGTGTGTAGGGGCTAATAATAAGAAATGGAAACATTCCTGATCAGTAATGAGAATGCTTATGTAAATTCAACTTACATGATTTTATATGCATAAATATGTTTGATTTCCATATGGAAAATTTGTTCAAATAATGGGAGGAAATAGTAATTAGTGTAGTGGTGGTGTAATTGCCTAATACATCTAAATTTAGACTTCATTGTTTTTTCAAAAACCAAACTCACTGCCATCAAGTCGAATCTGACTCGTAACGACCCCTCATTTGGTTTCCAAGGCAGTATCACTATGGAAATAGATTGTCCAATCTTTCTTCCCTGGAGTAGCTGATGGGTTTGTACTTCCAGCCTTCTGGTTAGCAGTCAAGTGCCTTAGGCATTATGCCACCAGAGCTCCCTCATAGTTATTTTAAGTAGTTGGAAAATTTTAACTATTATGGAGAATTATATCATGTGCTTTTCCATTCTCCATTTTGTAATATCAAACTGTGTACTAATAAATGACTATAAGTCATCAAATGTTTTCCAATAGTCTCTAATAAACAGATGTCTTACAGATTTGACTATCCTATAGATGTACAAGTATGATCATGAGACCAGTTGGAATGTATATATCTTAAAGTTCTTTATGATGGAAAACTCTCAGAGGCAGAGAGAACTGTCTGAATCTTTACATCTTGCTGTAGAGTCAGCACCAACTCATGGCAACCTTGTTTATAAAATAATTAAACATTGCCTAGTCCTGTGCCATCTTCATGATTCCCGTATGTAGCTTACAGAACTCTAAAATAATGTAAGTTGGGAAATGTTAGGATCCCAACTATTCACTTTGATGAAATATGCCAAATCCAATGGAAATTAAGTACAGAATATCTCCTTATAATTCTTAGAATTTTTCTTCAGAAAATATAACATCATAGTGGACAGTCCTTTCTATACCATTGAATGGATGCTTCCTGATGGCAGGAAATTGTTTGGATGTAGATTTACAGGGTTAAAAATCTCTTCTGAAATCATAAATCTTTTTAGTCTCAATTCCTCACATTTTCACCAGTTATTACCTGAATTCTTCTTTGGCAGTATGTTAGTAATTAATGGAGTCACAAAACCTAGGCTTCCAAATATATTCTGATTGCCCCAGTTTTTCTAATCTGTACATACACAGCCCCAACCCCCTTGTTTCAAGATGCAAGACTGGAAATTTTCAGTAGAATATTTACTAGGGAATAAACCACACTCTATGTGTATGTCTGTAAAAGAGAGAGAGGTAGAGGAGAGAGATGAGGATAAATATGCAAAAAAAAAGTAGCAAGGACCCATGCATTTAATGCTTGACACATCCAATCAGACAAATGACTCTATATTCTCTGTCATCCAAGCTAAGATATGATCAGTCCATCATCCCTACCTTGTCTAGTGTTATATTGTGTTTCTTTTGTCTTCTTGAATTTTACATCACATGTTACACTCCATATAATTCTTTTACTTGTAATCATTTCAGAAAGATAATTTTCAGAATCCAATCTATGTAATAATTTTTCAAAAAAGGCTTTACACAAAAGTAATAAAGTTGTTACAGAGACTTATTATAAATACTCTTGAATTCAGACATCTGCTAGAAAATCAAAGAGAAAACAATATACAATCCCAACTAAGCAGCTAAAAGATTTATTTTAATTTAAATGCATTTTTACATTTTAAAAATATATTTCATATCTCTTTCCATGAAGTTTTCTAAGAATACTTGGTAATTTTAAGTCAAAAGAATTTCCTTCAGACCATAAAACTCCAGAAAGCACGTATTGCATCACATACATTGAAGGTTGTAGTGATGCTGCATGCGGTGATATATATGGTTGATGACTGTCATAGTTTGCTCATTTTTGGAGCAAACATGGAAGGTCATTGTCTTATATAAAACAGAACAATGAAAGTATGGATTGTCGCCCAACATGCCTGCAGTTATATGCAAGCTGAGAGGTAAATCAGTGCCATTGTGAATGAAGATAGCCAGTAGGTTGCTTGAATTTAGAATTTTAACTCAAGCAGGAAATAAAGGAGAGAGAGAGAGAGATGTCAAGACAATTGCTTGCTTTAACTTGCACTTGTTTCCATAGAATTATAATTTCTGCTTTTATGGAAAATCAATTAGTTACATAGATCTTTTTCCAATAAAATTACACCCCTAAAAATAACCAAGAAAGAGAGTAACTTCAAGCAAGCATTTATTAAATATATAACATTTAGAGTTATATCTAAAAATATTTTGTAATGTTTATTGAAGTTGTATGAAAAATTTAATTGTGTCTCCTTTGATTCATCTATTGTTGTCAATTTACCATTGTATCCATGCATCCACTCTCCCAATCTTCATAGATTTCTTCTGAATAACTCCATTTAGTTATCGAGAACTATGCAAGTCATCTCTACTATGGTGAAATAGAATTGCTCTTTTTGTCATAGGTCAACATTTATATACCATTGAATGGATGCTCTCTGATAACAGGAAATTGTTTGGATATAGATTTACAGAGCTAGAAATCAGAAAAAAATGTCAGAAGGGACCATTCTCTGGAGAAAGATGTCATGCTTGTGAAAGTGGAAGGTCAAAAAAAGAGGAGAAGACCCTCAACAAGATGGATTGACAGGGTGGCTGCAATGATGGGTTCAGGTACAGTAGGGATTATGAGGCTGGCACAGGACCAGGTAGTGTTTCTTTCTGTTGTACATAGGGTCACTATGAGTCAGAGAAAACCTGATGGCATATAACAACAACAACAACATTTAATAATTAATAATAATTATTCATTACTTATTTTTTTCTACATTCTGTGGGATCACCTTTCTTTGAAATGAGCACAAATATGGATCTCTTCCAGTCAGTTGGCCAGGTAGCTGTCCTCCAAATCTCTTGGCATAACTGAGTGAGTGCCTCCAATG
>NW_006921812.1:2831285-2841261 GCF_000298275.1 Orycteropus afer afer | reverse complement strand
ATGCTTGGTAGGGTGGAGGGTTGATGAAAGAGGGGGAGGCCTTCAGGGAGATGGATTGATACAGTGGCTGCGATGATGGGCTCGAGTATAGCATGGATTGTGGGGCTGGCACGGGATCGGGCAGTGTTTCGTTCTGCTGTCCATGGGGTCGCTATGAGTCGGAAATGACTCGACGGCACTTAACAACAACAACAACAACTTATTTTTTTAAAATAATATTTTATTGTGTTTAAAGTGAAAGCTTACACAACAAAGTAGCTTTCCATTGAACAATTTTTACACAAATTATTCAGTGTTATTTGTTACATTTTTCAAAGATTGTCATCATTCTTATTCATTCCATTCTGGTTGTGCCATTTCCAGTACTCTAGTTTCCCTCTCCTCTTACCTTCTCATCATTTCATTGGAGTATTTTTTGACCATTTGGATTCTCATAGATGATTTTTGGGACCTCTGGTGGCATAGTGCCTAAGGCATTTGACTGCTAACCAGAAGGCTTGTGATTCAAACCCACCAGCCACTCCTTGGAAGAAAGGTTGGGGAATCTACTTCTGTAGTGATACCACCTCTGAATCCCAAGGAGGGGTAGCTATGAATGAGTCAGATCTGACTCAACGTGTTTTCTTTTTTTTTTGGTGGGATAGTGTCCAAGGTATATGACTGCTAACTAGAAGGCTGGTGATTCAAACTCACCACCCACTCCTCAGAAGGAAGAGTGGGCAATCTACTCCCATAGAGACTCCACCTTGGAAACCCAAGGAGGGGTCACTATGAGTTGAGATTGACTTGACAGCAGCGAGTTTTTTGAGGGTAGATGATTTTTAAAGAACTTCATAACTCCAGAGTGATATTCTTTATTTTATGAGTCATCTGTTATTTACCTAAAATGTAACCTCAAGGGATAATTTTGGTTTGGAGTCTAAAGAGTATGTCAACACGATAGTTTTGGAGAATCCTCTAGTCTCAACCAGTCTAGTAAGTCTAGACTTTTCAAGAATTTGAATTTTTTTCTACATTTCTCTCCAGTTCTATCAGATCAGGGTCATATTTGGCCCTGATCAGAATGATCGTTAGTGGCAGCAGAATACCATCTTTTTCTGGTCTTAGGGTAGATGAGACGATGGTTTGTGTAAACTTTTAGTACTATAGACTTTCTTTTCTTCTCTCAGTTTTTGGTTTATTTCTTTCTCTTTTGTTCTTTATGAGTTATATGTAACCCCCAAACCAAAAGCATTGCTATTGAATTGATTCTGAGCCACAGCAACCCAGCAGGGTAGAATTGCCCTCTAGGATATGCAAGGCTATAAATCTTTATGGAAGCAAACTACCACTATTTTTTTTTTTTTTTCCTGTGAAACACCTTTTAGCTTCAAACTGCAGGCCTTTAGGTTGGCAGCTGAGTGTTTTAACCACTGCATAACCAGAGTTCTTTTAATTGTGTGTTACATAAAATATTCATTGCTTTCTAATTATAGGCATATTTTTGAAAGACGATAAATCTCTTCTATCATTTTAAGGGAATAACAAGGTGCCCACACATAGTAACTTTAAAAATACACATATTAACATATAATAAAGTAATTATTTATTTATTATATTAAATACTTTGTTTTGGATACACTTTATTTTTTCCCTCTTTTGACATACAAATCAGTCAGACTTTTATTCTTGATATTGAGTATTTTTGTATAAAAAGGAATTATACTTAGAAAAGAATTATCTGCACATTATTTTAATTAACATAGTAATCTAGTAAAATAATGCTCATCATTGAAGCTGTCATATTTGAATTAATAGGTGCAAATGGTTAAGTGCTTAGCTGCTAGCCAAAAGGTCAGTTGTTCAAATGTGGCAGCCACTCCTTAGAAGAAAAGATCTGGTAATCTGATTCTGTAAATGTTATAGACAAGGTGGCCATTCTCAATGTCACTTAACAACCGTGACAAGGTTTTAAGCAATATAATGGGATTGTATCTGGAAAGTAGCAAAACAACACAAATGCAATATGTTTTCTTGCATTTCTAAATGTCACATTTTGACCTAAAATAATTGATAGAACAGTCAGGAATGATATTATTTGTGGCATAGTGCCTAAAGCATTTGGCTGCTAACCAGAAGTCTGACAGTTCAAACACACCAGCCACTCCTCAAAAGGAAGGTTGAGCAATCTACTTCCATAATGATACTGCCTCAGAAACCCAAGGAGGGGTCGCTGTGAGTCGGATCCAACTCCATTGCAGTGAGGTTGTTTTTTTTTTTTTTTTTTTAATATCTATTCTGTTACTAGAATATTGTATTTCTATGCTTTGTATATGTTAGAAAATATTATCCAATCCTGGGACTTAGAAGGAAGGATGGTTAGAAAGACCAGTTTCTAGCTCATGGTTACATTATGTGTGTCAGAAAAGAACTATGCTCCATAGGATTTTCACTGACTGATTATTTGAGAGGAGATCGCCAGGCCTTTTTTCTAAGGACCAGGTGGATGTGAACCTCTTGTTTAGCAGCCCTGAATGGTAAGTAGGTAGACTGAATGGATGTGCTCCCAGACTATGCAGAGTGATTCCATCCAATAAAATAGATCAGAACCAAATGTTTAATGTCATATGTAGCTGTTAAGATTTGTGAGTAAGTCCCACTTCCATTTTTCCTTCCTTTCCCTAATCTGTATGGGTTAACTGGAGATGAGTGTAAACTTATATATTCCCCAGAACTTCTAAGTACTCTGGAAAGATATCAGTCTGATCAAAATACAATATTTGTTTCCTCTACTGATCTTCACTTACCTGCCTCACTTCACACTGCTGTTTAAAATAGGGTTGCTGTTGCTGTTGGTGTTATGTGCCATCAAGTCGGCCCCGACTCATAGCGACCCCTCCTTGGGTTTCCAAGGCAGTATGTCTATGGAAGTCTATGCCCAACCTTCCTTCCGAGGAGTGGCTGGTGGGTTTGAACCACCAGCCTTCTGGTTAGCAGTCAAATGCCTTAGGAACAACGCTACCAGAGCCCCTACCAGTAGTTAGCTAAGTATAATAAAATGAATAGGGTATCATTTACTAAAACACCAAGTAAATTCTTGAAAACAGTATTTGTTATGTTTATAAATATAGTCATTTTAATAACTTAATATATTATTAAAAAAATAGAACAAATTAGCTTAGACTCTTTTAAAAATGATTTTAAACCTTTTCCAAAGAAATTGTTGATGATTACCCACTAAAATTGAGAGACCTCTTTTCTAGTACATGTAATTAATTACCTCTTTGTCCCCAGTGTGTTCAGGTTCACTTCTGTTGTTTTGACATAACTATTAATTAAGACTTTCTAAAAATTCCCTGTTTAAATAATAGAGATATTCTTCCTATAATGTAAGTTTGCTGAATTTCACAAATTTTCACTCGACCTTGTACACTTTTTTCCCCTTGTATAACTTTACTGGAGTTATCTGTGAAGGAACATTGTCTCATGTTAAAAATAGACCTTCTTTCTTCACTGAAATGCACACAGGTGTTAAGTTACCAATTAAAGTGAAGTAAACTGTCAAATGAAAAATTTTAATTATACTTTCTTCATTTTGAGTTTATGCCTTTTCATTCAACTAGAGTCCTAACAATGTCAGTTTGGGCATGCTGCTCTTAATGATTCAGCCTCAGAGTTCCCTGAGGAATCTGTTTTGCTCACCTGTCATCAGGAATGTGGTCATTGCATTGTATGCCTATTGGGTTGCTGCTGTGACAATTAAACATTTAGATCTCTTGTCAGCAGTTAGATTTGTATGCTTGCAGGAATGAAAGAAAATGTCACCAAACCATATTTTTGTGTGGGGCTTGTTTTTCCTAACTGATAAAATAGAAAGCAAAGTTTTTTTGTTTTTGTTTTTGTTTTTTAAATAAACTTCTATTTAAATATTTATAACCCAAAAAGAGAAAAAAATTCAAAAAATTATTACTATCAAGTCAATTCTGATTCATAGCAACCCTATATGCAGAATAGAACAGTCCAATAGGGTTTCCAAGGCTGAACTCTTTATGGAAACAGACTGCCCCATCTTTCCCCCACAAAGCAGTTGTGTGTTTGAACCACAAATCTTGCAGTTAGCAGCCTAGTTCTTAACTGCTGCGCCACCAGTAATCCGTTAAATATTTATGACAAGTCTTATTACACGAGGAAATGAATCCTAGCACATAAGAACACAACATTGAGACTGTAATATTTATAGCTTAGAAATACCGTGAGTTGGAGGTTTTAGCAGTTTTTGGAATAGAGGGATTTGTTAAGTGCATGGCAAAACACATCTTTTTTTTCTTAAAGCTTGAAAGAGGATATATAATTAACTAATGAAACAACATCTGCAGTCTAAAATTTATCAAACATGCATTCAAGATGCATTGATAATCACTAGTGATTGAAATGTAAAAGTTGGAAATAAAGAAGAAGGATCAGTACTTGATGATAAAAATGACACAGAGGATCACAGGACAGAATTTTAAGACCAATGACTTAATCACTGCAAATACTTGTTTTCAACAACATAGATGGCAACTACACTTGGAGACCTCACCGGAAGACTACATTGGAAACAGGTCAACTACATCTGTGGAAAAAAGAAATGGAGTTCAATATCATGAGTCAGAACAAAGTCAGGGGTCAACTGTGGAACAGACCATCAATTGTTCCTAAGTAAATTCAAGTTGAAGTGGAAGAAAATTAAAACAAGTCCATGAGAGCCAAAGTAAAACTTTATGTCCCATCTGAACTTAGAAATAGTTCTGGTTACCCAGTACTGCTCTGACAGGAATATACAATAAATGGTATGGCCTTAACAAACAGGAGTTTATTCTCTTACAGCTCAGGAGGATAGGAGTCTGAGTTCAAAGTGCCAGGCTCTAGGGGCTGGGTGAAATCCCCTCGACCTTGGGCTTCAGCTCTGCCTCCTGCTCTGGGACCACTGAAGCTTGTTGTTGTTGTGATGTGCCATAGAGTTGGACCTGACTCATAGCGACCCCTCCTTGGGTTTCCGAGGCAGTATCACTATGGAAGTAGATTGCCCCATCTTCCTTCCAAGGAGTGGCTGGTGGGTTTGAACCACCAGCCTTCTGGTTAGCAGTCAAGTGCCTTAGGCACTATGCTACCAGAGCTCCCTGAAGCTAGAGGCATCTTTTCACTCAGGCAGCTACTGACTGCTGAGGCTAACAAGCTCAAGGTCAACAAATAAAATGGCACACTCCCAATGTTACCAAACCACAGAGTAGGCCATTAATTCAAGTCCATTGTAAGTCCCAAGATCAGCAGAGCATGGCAGGTTGCTGAAAAATGACTCAGCTACATGCAGGGTCCAAGCGTGCCATAAACTAGAGACTGTTCCCCAAGGTTTCTCCTTATATTTAGGAAGCAGACCACCTCCTAAAGGCAGTTGCACAGTTGCTCACAGTAGCTTCCACCATGGAGTTGATTACCAGTCTCATCATGGGAAATACTACATCCAGCTGCCCAGCCACTCAACCTGGCCCAGTTAAGTTGACACAGACTTAACCACCACAGAAACCATCTCAAGAATGGATATGACACATTAAACACTAATGACCAAAGAACACACAAATTTTGAATGACATCATGAGACATCATACATGAAGAAAGAAAAAAGTAATTAAAAAGAAAAAAAGAAAAAAAAAAACCCACCAAAATAAATGTCACTAGAGACTTTGAAAAATGTTTTTTAAATGTAGAATAGCTAAAATGAGTGGGGGAAATGATGAAGTAAAACAGTGGAACAGATGATTTTAAAGGGCAACTTGACAAGAAAAAAATATTATAATGAAATGTGCAAGGACCTAGAGTTAGAAAAACAAAAGGAAGAACATGTTTGGCATGAATCAAGCTGAAAGAACTGAAAAAAAAAATTCAAGTTGAAAGTTGCAATATTAATGGATCTGTGGGCAAAATATTGAACAACACAGGAAGTATCAAAAGAAAATGTAAGTAATGCACAGAGTCACTGTACAAAAAGATTTGTTTGACATTCAACATTTCAGGAGGTAGTACATGATCAAGAATCAATGGTACTGAAAGAAGTACTGAAGGCATCAGTGAAAAACAAGGCTGCAGGAATTAATGGAATACCAATGTAGATGTTGCAACATATGGATGCAACACTGGAAGCACTCACTCATCTATGCCAAGAAATTTGGAAGACAACTACCTGGCCAACCACCTGGAAGAGATTCATATATATGCTTATTCCCAAGAAAGGTCAACCAAAGGAATGCAGTCATTATCAAACAATATCATTAATATCACATGCAAGGAAACTTTTGATGAAGACAATTTAAAAATGATTAGACCAGTATATCAACAGGAAACTCCCAGAAACTAAAGCCGGATTCAGAAGAGAATTGGAATGAGAGATATCACTGCTGATGTCGGATGGATCTTGGCTGAAAGCAGAGAATAGCAGAAAGATGTTGATTGACTATATAAAACAATCAGTTTTGTGAATCATAACAAAACAAGGGATAACATTGCACAGAATGGGGATTCTGGAACACTTAAATGTCTTCATGTGGGATCTATGGACAGACAAAGAGGCAGCTGTTGGAGCAGAACCATGGATAATGCATGGTTTAAAATCAGGAATGGTAGACTATATGAAGAAAAATGTGGCATCAGGATTGTAGGAAGACTCATTAACAGCCTGCCATATGAAAAGGACACAATTTTGCTTGCTTAAAGTGAAAAGGACTTACAGACAAAGACAAAAGACTAAACTTTTCACTATGGATTACAACACAACATAAATAAAACAGAAATCCTTACAACTCAACCAATAGGCAACATCATGACAAACAGGAAATACTTCAATTGTTAAGGATTTCATTTTACTTGAATCCACAATCAACACCCATTGAATACTCCTTAGAAGCATGAATGGTTAGTGTTCCGGTTACCTAGTGCTGCTCTGACAAGAATATACCGCAGATGGGATGGCTTTAACAAACAGGAGTTTATTCTCTTACAGTTTGAAGGCTTTAAGTCCAACTTCAAAATGCCATGCTCTAGGGACCGTGTGAAAACCCCTCGACCTTGTGCTTCAGCTCTTCTTCTTGCTCCCTGCCCACTGAAGCTAGAGGCATCTTTTCACTCAGGCAGGTACTGACTGCTGAGGCTGACAAGCCCCAGGTTGAAAAATAAAAGGTCACAGTCCCGATGCTAACAAACCACATGTAGGCCATTAAACTAAGTCCATTGAAAGTTCCAAGGTCAGCAGAGCATGGCAGACTGCTGAACGACGACATGACTACATGCAGAATTCAAGCATGCCATAAGCTAGAGACCATTCCTAAAGCTTTTTCTTTTATATGGGAAGCAGACCACATACCCAAAGGCAGCTACTCAGCTGCTCACAGTAGACTCCATCATGGAGTTGATTGCCAGTCTCATCAGGAGGAATACTACATCCAGCTGCCCAGCCACTCAACCAGGCCCAGCCAAGTTGACACACAAACTTCACCACCACAATGAGAGTTTATCTCATGTGCTTTGAACATGTTACTAGGATAAACAAGTCCCTCGAGAAGGATATGCTTGATAAATTAGAGAGTCAAAGAAAAAGAAGACCTCAAGAATATGTATTGACAAATTGGGTGCAAAGATGGTCTCAAACATAGCAAGGATGGTGAAGATGGCACAGGACCAGGCAGTATTTCATTCTGTTGTAAATGGAGTCTCTGTGAATTGGAACCAATCGAATGGAACCTAACAACAAAAACAAATGATGCAAAATAGATTCAGTTGTAATAATTTAAGAAGAAAACAAGGAGCAAATTACATGGGTTTCCCTTTAAATTGAATGATAAAATTAACAACCCTACCTTAATTTGAAATTGTACAGAATAAATCTGATATGTCACAATTTAAAAAAATATCATTGTCAAATATTTTTCTCTTTTATATTATGGTTCTCAGTCATTTGTTTTATGCCATTTTATTATGCTACTAAAGTTCACACAAAAATTGTCTCCATTATATTAGTAACTTCAGAAACCACTGAAAGTATTATTGTAATTCCTGAAATACAGAATCTTGTATTTTACATTTTTATATATATTTCAGAATGTAAGTGCTTAATATATAGTGTGCACTAATAATTGTACACAATAGTTTTTCTTAGGGAAGAAGTTGATCTCTTGGTGACCTTGAGGTCTATCTCCTTAAATGTAAGAAACTAAAAACAAGCATTAGACATGGCTGTGTTACATAGACAAGAAAATGAGATGACACATTAAGCCATCATTCCCATTGAGGACTATATTGACATACTGCATTATTTTAATCTTAATTAAAAATAATTGTGCTGCGTGTGTGCTTTCTTA
Source organism: Orycteropus afer afer (assembly GCF_000298275.1). Classification (NCBI taxonomy): domain Eukaryota; kingdom Metazoa; phylum Chordata; class Mammalia; order Tubulidentata; family Orycteropodidae; genus Orycteropus; species Orycteropus afer. The sequence continues at coordinate 2,832,892 of NW_006921812.1, read as the reverse complement.
GCCTTTAATTAACATAAGCTCTTCAAAATCAAAGTGGCAGCATAATAATGCATTCATAATTTATAGCATTTCCCTAGGTGGCCCTAGGGAAAATGCATGGCTATAATTCCCTTGTAGGTCTCTGTTTATGTCACATTGCTGTTGAGGACACCTATCAACCAGAGAATGAAGTGGGAGAAAGAAAAACTTCTATTATTTAGATTTTAAAAGAAATCTATTTCTTGGTTTATTGTTGTTTCTATTAATTACCAGTTAATAGTGCTTTTTTTCCCAGTAAATTCTTGATGTGTATGCAGCATTTTTGGGGGGGTTGGGGGCTGGTACATACTGGCATATTTTCCAATTAGGTAAATCTATTGGTGACTGTCAAGTGAGTTTAAACTCTACAGGCTTTAATTATAATATTTCCTAAATAAGGCTTCCAGTAGTTAAAGAGAAACGGATGAATGGCTGTGGTAAAGCAGACAATGATAGACTCTTCAGAGTTACAACTAATGTTAATTTTCTTTTCTTTCGTGAATATCTTTACTCAGTTAGTGCTTGATGATCTGCATTTTTGTAAGGGATCAGTGGGGCAGATAATTTAAAATAACAGACAACCTTCTAAATAATTTATATATGACCTTGGAAAGTTTTATAAAACTAAAACTAAAGATAGGGAATAAAGTCAGGTACCTGATTTTTTTCTTCTTTCAGCTAAAAGTGCATACATAGTGAGGTGACCGACAGAAATGCAAGGTTAAAAGGGAAAGTTCTAGAATAATCAATTCAGATCACACATTTGTGGATTGGCCTCAGGTCTTTCTGCTTGTTCTTTAACTAAAAATTTAGTGCCCTCTTGTTCTTTATTTCTCTGCTGATTTATCTTGCCCTAAGACCAAATACACTATTATAAGCCAAGAACTCCTGAGTCATAAGTAAATAGCAGAGCAAATGTTAGTTTGAGTATACCACTTGAAATATGTCATACAAAATAGAAGATGTGCTTTTTAAAAAAGATGCTTGGTCCCTAATAAGTAATCATTCTAAATAAAATTATAAGACAAGTATTTAATTCATTAATTAGTGTACAGATATTTTAGATCTGCCTCTTCAAATTGTTAAGAAATAGTTTATCTCTTTAGAAAATAGGTTTTTTTTTTTTTTTTGTTTTCTCTCTGCTTTAGCTTAAGTAAAATGTTGGAAAATGTTAGCTAACTTAAGTGGTTGCTTCACTTTTTCTGTGAATGTATTCTAGGAATTAAAAACAGGGTTGATTTTATTTCTGGATTTAATATCATATTAAATGCTTATTTTAATCTGTTATGTTTTCACCTAGAGAAATAAAAATATTTCTTGTCCTATATATACTTTATATAACAATTTAGAAGATTTTCTTTTATATTTGTGAAAAGCTAAGAAATAAATATGTATGATTTATCTGAAAAAAACATACATGTCATGTAACCAAATCACTTCTTTAATAATTAGAAGATTCATGTACAAAAATATTCTTTTAGACTCTCAATTAGGGAATCAAATGAGTAGTTTCATCACAATTTGTCTATTTATTTAAAAGAAACTATTACTACTAGTTGCCACTGACTCAGTGTCAACACGTGACAACC
>NW_006921812.1:2829409-2831185 GCF_000298275.1 Orycteropus afer afer | reverse complement strand
AGGAGTGGCTGGTGGGGTTTAACCGCCAGGCTTCTGGTTACCAGTCAAATGCCTTAGACACTACACCACCGAGCTCCCAACCTTATGTGTAACAGAAGAAAACATTGCCTGGTCTTCTGCCATCTCCACCATCATTGTATGTTTGAGCACACTGTTGTGGCTATTGTGTCAATCCATTTTATTGAGGGTTTCTCTCATCTTCACTGACCCTTTACCAGAGTTGATGTCCTTTTCTGTTGTTGTTATGTGCCATCGAGTCGGCCCCAACTCATAGCGACCCCTCCTTGGGTTTCCGAGGCAGTATCACTACGGAAGGAGGATTGCCCAACCTTCCTTCCGAGGATTGGCTGGTGGGTTTGAACCGCCAGCCTTCTGGTTAGCAGTCAAGTGCTTTAGCCACTATGCTACCGCTCCTGGTTTTCACTGATATTGTGTCCAAAGTAAGTAATGTGAAATCTTGCTAGCGTAGTGCCTGAGGCATTTGACTGCTAACCAGAAGACTGGTGATTCAAACCCATCAGCCACACTTTGGAAGGCAGGTTGGGCAATCTACTTCCGTAGTGATATTGCCAGGGAAACCCAAAGAAGGGTCGCTATGAGTTGGATACGATTCTACTACAGTGCGTTTTTTAATAAGCATTTCATTTGTATTTCTTCTAAGACTTATTTTTTTTCAGTTTTCTAATGTTGTTGTTATGTGTCATCAAGTTGTCTCTGACTCATAGTGATCCATCGTTGGGTTTCTGAAACAGTATCTCTATGGAAGTAGATTGTTCAACCTTTCTTCCCAGGAGTGGCTGATGGATTTGAACCGCCAGCCTTCTGGTTAACTGTCAAGTGCTTTAGGCATTATGCCACCAGAGCTCCATTACTCCACAGTATATGTGGTATTCTTTGCCAAACCACAATTCAAATGGACAGATTCTTTTTATGTCTCTTTCATTGTCCAGATTTTATGTGGATATCAAATAATTAAAAAGATCATGACTTAGGTCAGGTGAACATTAGTCAACAAAGTGACATACATCATTGTGTTTTTTAACTCTGAAGAGGTATTTTGCAGATTTGCCTAATGCTTTAAGTAGTTTGATTTCTGCTGCTTCCATAGACATTGATTATTGATCTAAGTAAAATAAAATCCTTGACAACGTCAATATATATTTTTTTCTAATTTATCATGATGTTGTTTATCAGTCAAGTTGTGAGGACTCTTGTCTTCTTCACATGCAGACATAATCCAGACTGAAGGATATAGCCTTTGACCTTCATCAATAAGTACCGTTAGCCTCGTTTTCAGAAAGCAAGGTTGTGTCAACTGTATATCACACGTTATTATAGAGTTTTCCCCTAAATCATTATATAATCCAGCTTCTTGGATTATGTGGTCACTATACAGATTGAATAAGTAAAAGGAAAGGATACAGCCCTGCCACAAACCTTTTCCATTTTTAAGTTGTGTTATCTTCTTGTTCTAATTGAATGACTACTTCTTGATATATTTATGGTTCTATGCAACCATGACATATTGTATTATATGAGCACAATTAAGGGTTCTGGAATTACCATTCTTTGTAATGGTATACATAGTCTGTAATACTCCACATAATCTAAGGCTTCACATAGTCAAATACACAGGTAAACAACTTTCTACCATTCTCTACTTTCAGTCATGATCCATCTGACATCAACAATGATATTCCTTCTTCTATGTCCTCCTCTGAATGTGGCTTGAACTTCTGGAAATTCCTTCAGTTCCTTGTCAATGTACAGCTGGAG
>NW_006921812.1:2811348-2829253 GCF_000298275.1 Orycteropus afer afer | reverse complement strand
TACACAGTAGAATATACATATATATATAATTATATATACATATAATTATAATTAATATATTGTTGTGTGATTATTTCCGTGTTCCATTTGATTGCCTTTGCTGAGAATTTCACAAATATGAATCTCTCCCAGTTCTTTGGCCAAGCAGCTATCTTCCAAATTTCCTTGATATTGATAAGCAAATACTTTCACTATTGCATCAGTTTGTTGAAACATATCAATTGGTATTCCATCAATTCCTAGAAGCTTATTAACCACTAATTATTTCATACACCAGCCACTCCTTGGCGGAAGGTTGGACAATATACTTCCATAGTGATACTGCCTCAGAAATCCAAGGAGGGGTTGCTATGAGTCGGGTCCAACTCAGTAGCATATAACAACAACTACTCATTACTACTAATTAGACTACTCATTACTACTAATAACTATTCATTACTACTAATGCAAATTGTAAAAAAACACTAATCATAATTATTATTATGTTTTTATAGACTGCTACCTTATATCCATTTTAATATTAACTCATTTCTCTGAAATGTGTTTAGTCTGAAATATTGTGAATTACAATGGAAGAAATTTTCTACTAAGAATAATTTGAGACTGTATATATTTTGGAAGTGATATTTAGCTATTGCTAAATATCATAATGTGCTGAGAGAATATAAAACAAACAAACAAATTAAAAAAAAAAAACATAAGAATTCAAAAAGAACATTTGAAGAGATTTAGAATTCATACTCCTCCTGATAGGAATCCTTGAACTATCTAAAACAAAGATCATTTAACACTTTTACATTTTGTCTGTTGATAAATAGGTAACTACTGTGCCAAGTTGTCCAATCACTTCTTAGACACTTCTGCACTTAAGATTTTTTTTTTTTGTAAAATAGAGGAGCAGTCTATTTTTCAGTATAAATGTCATGATTATGCTGTTAGACCCAAAGTCCTTCCTGACACTGCTATAGAAAAACTCTCCAAGTATTTAAAGAGTATTTTTATTCCTTTCTAAATTCTCCTTTATAAAAAAATGATCAAAGCACTGCCACATTTGTTAACATCCTTCTTGTTTCAGGTATTTAAATATAACACTTTTTTTTTTCAATGCAGCTACTGAGGAGACCCTCTGTAGCCCTCATATCACTATCATTACCATTCAGATCCTTCTACCTGAGTAAATTTATGTAATTGTGCATCTGTTTTGGGAACTTGCCCAACTAAACCCACTTTCATATCACCTTTATCTTACTCTGGCAACATCCAAGACAATTTAATAGTTATAATGTTCTTTCTTGTCTCTAAGTCTGTTTCTTGCCTTAAAGTCTATTTTAAAAGAAATTTATATTGCCACTCCTGCTCTAAAAGATTACCATTTGCTTGATTTTTTTTTCTTTTCCAACCTTTGATTTTTGTCAGTATGTCTAAGGTTGTTTCTTGCGGATAACATATTGATGGTTCGTATTTTCTCACCCATTCTGTTATTTTCTGTTTGTTGACTGGTACATGTAGTGTATTTACATTCATTGTAATTATCGACAAGTATGAGTTTATTTTTGTCATTTTGTGGTGTGTGTTTTTGTGGTGTTGCCGATTTCATTGCTCCAAATAATTTTCTATGCTGAGCTCAGTTGGTTTATGGATTTTCTTATCATTTCCTTGTTGCTATTGTTTAAGCATGCTAAATATTTATGAATTTCCTCCTTTTTATTTTGATGAAATAGTTTGTTAATTTTCTTAGTGATTACCCTGTGATTTATTATTTTCTTCCCAAGTTTAAAACAATCTGTTCTACCTAGAAATCGTATTAACTTTCTCTCCATTTGGAACTTTTGCACCTAAACAATTCATTCCCTCTTTTTTTTTTTGTTTCATAGCCATCCTTGTTTACATTTGATGTGTCTGATTCTTTATTTTGAACCTTTTTGGTTTTTTATTTGGGTCTTTCTCTAAGTGCGTTGGATTGTGGGTGACATTGTCATGTGTGTTAATCTCAGGTTGTTGTCTGCCATTGTTGGTTCTCTGTCCCAAAGACACCCTTTAGCATCTCATAAAAAATTGGTCTGTGTTTCACAAATTTTCTTAATATTGGTTTATCTGGAAATGTTCTAATTTCACCATCATGTATGTGGGAATATTTAAGTGGATATATAATTCTTGGTGGGCAATTTTCTCTTTCTTTCAGGATTTTATATATGTCATCCCATTGCCTTCATGCCTCAATAATTTCTGCTGAAAAATCAGAGTTTAGTCTTATTAGTTGTCAATTGTAGCTAGCTTTCCATTTTTCCCAAGCTGCTTAGAGGATTCTTTCTTTGTTTTTGGTTTTAGAGAGTTTAATTATAATATGTCTTGGTGATTTTCTTTTGAGGTCTATTCTGTATGAGGTTTGTTGAGATTCTTGAATGCACATATTCTCATCTATCAACATAACTAAAAATGCACAAACACTAGAAGACAAAATAGATGACCGAGACCTCCTAAAAACTAGACACTAACGTGCATCAATAGATGTCACCAGAAGAGTAAAAAGAGAACCCATAGACTGGGGAGGGGGGGTGGAAATTGGGAATAACTATTGAAAACTTCAACAGTACAACAAATAAAGGACAAATAATCCAATTAAAAAATACAGAGGACAAAAACAGATACTTCACTAAAGAAGACATTTAAGTAGCCAATAAATACATGAAGAAATGCTTGTGATTATTAGCCATTAGAAAAATGCAAATCAAAACAACAATGAGGTATCTTCTTGCCCCAGCATTAAGAGTAAAGTTATAAAAAAAAAAGAAAGAAAGAAAGAAAAGAACAAGCGCTGGTGATGGTGTGAAAAGTCCTCGTATACTGCTTGGGGGGGACTATAAAATAGTGCAACCACTATGGAAAATGGTATAGTGATTCCATAAAAACCTGAAAATAGAAATATTATATAATTCAGCAATCCTACTACCAGGTATGTATCCTAGAAAAATAAAAGCCATGACACTAACAAGTTTACACACACTCATGTTCATCATAGCACCATTCACAGTAGCAAAAAGATGGAAACGAACTAAATACTCATCAGTGGATGAATGGATAAAAACACTGTGGCACTACTTATGCACAATTTAATACTATGCAAAGTTAAAGAACAATGAATCTGCCAAACATCTCTTTACATAGATGAACAAGGGGATTATGCTGAATGAAGTCAGTCAATTACAAAAGGACAAATATTGTTTGAGAACACTATCCTAAAAAGTCAAGAAGAAATTTATGTACAAAAAGAAATATTCTTTGATGGTTACCAGGGTTGGGAAGAGAAGGTAGTGTAAAGTCCTAACTATAGGGTTGTTGTTGTTGTTGTTGTTATGGGCTGTCGAGTTGGACCTGACTCATTAGCGACCCCTCCTTGGATTTCCGAGGCAGTATCCTTATGGAAGTAGATTGCTCAACCTTCCTTCTGAGGAGTGGCTGGTGGATTTGAACCACCAGCCTTCTCATTAGAAGTCAAGTGCCTTAGGCACTACACTAACAGAGCTACATATATTAACTTGGTTGAAGGGGAAGGCAATATACAATAAGGAGGATATGTGTTCTATAGATTACTTGTTAAATTTAGGGAGCTCTGGCAGCATAGTGCCTAAGGCATTTGACTGCTCACCAGAAGGCTGGTGGTTCAAATCCACCAGCCACTCTTCAGAAGGAAGGTAGGGCAATCTACTTCCATAGTGATACTGCCTTGGAAATCCAAGGAGGGGTCGCTATGAGTTGGATCTGACTTGATGGCAGTGAGTAAATTTAAAAATATGAAATTTATCTGTTTATTTTATGGTGCTTCAAAATGACTCTTACTTGAAATAGCATGTATCTCATACTTACTGGCAAATAATCTATGCCTAATAAAACTTTGGAATGATAAAAAAAAAAAATCATACTTCTGCCTTTTCTATTTTCTTAAAATAAGAAAACCAAGGCCTCACTTCAGATTTTATGAATGCATGATTTACACTTTTTGCTATAATTGTTCAGTTGCTGTGGAGTCTTTGCTTTACTATATTTCAACTTATTTCTTCATCTTTTTTCACAGATACCTGTAGATAATTTATATTTATTAAATAAAAATGTTATATATTTTATTTTTATTAATGGTATCCTCTAGATATTAGCTAACTGTATACCCAAATAAAGATAAAACAAATCATTTCAGGGCATGACTTATTCCTTGAATATTCAAATATGACACTTAGCAATTACTGATTATTTTCAGTGTCTTGAACCTACCATATTTCCATTTTTAAAATGAAAAAATCCAGTCACCTGAAATATTTCTGATTATAATTATTTATTTTTAGTTTCTGAAAGAATATCTGTAACCATCTTATATTTATTTAAACCTTTTCTGACATGTCTGAGCTAGAATCCTGAAAAGTATTTGAAGTATCTGGGGCTCCCTCCATTCTACCTAGAATTTATTCTTTTATAAATTACTTTTTCTACTACTTATATGTTAAAATTATTTTTGTATAATTAGGAAAATTGGAGCAAAATGGGAATTTAGAAACTGTGTCTTTTTGTCTCTTATCTGTTAATTTGTGCCCTTTCTGGAATTTCTATGCAACTTCTAATTTTTTATTAATTCTTTTACCAGTTTTTGGTTATTTTATTTCTGCCAGGCACTGTCTTTAAGTTTGAGGTAATCCAAAGTAAATAAAATACAAGAGTACTAACCATGTCCGTTATCATTTTGTTTTCTTCTGAATTTGCATTTTATTGTAGCATGAATATATTTGTTTTCTTATATTGCATAAGGTTAATTTATCTCTAGAATTCAAGTTCATTTTTTTTTTTAGATTCTTCTACATTATTTCAGTAAAATCTTCTCCCCCCATGTTGTGCTTTGCTGGTTTCATTTGACTCTGTTTGAGTCAAAGAATGAGAAGACTCAGGTTTATATATCCAGCACACTTATTAATTTTAAGTCAAAATAGAGAATGTCTGTAGAACACCTATTTGGCCATTTTGACAATCAATATACCCATAACCTGAAGTCATTCATCAACTTGTGCTTCAGGTGGAAATAGAAAGTAAATTTATCCAGTAGCTAGCATGGATGCTAACACAAACAAACAAACTCATTGCCATGAAGTTGGATCCCACTCATAGTGACCCCTCCTTGGGTTTCTGAGATGGAATGTCTATGGAAGTAGATTGCCCAACATTCCCTCCAAGGAGTGGCTGTGGGTTTGAACCACCAGCCTTCTAGTTAGCAGTCAAATACCTTAGGTGTTAGCATGTACAAAAACATGGAGTACAACACATTTATATGTGTTTGAGGGAACTCAGAGCCTCTTACTATTGCATAAAGTATGGGGAGGGACTAATACAAAATAAGGCTTTATTATTTTACTCTAATCTCCCTTATTTTGGGGGAAAGCAATAGAGGAATTGTGAACTTTTATGTCTATGTATTCAAAGGATAAACTTTCATTCTGGTTAATAAATGAATATAGGAAGTTATATTTTAAATTCTTTATTTTGGAAGATATTAGGAAGCAAAATATGCTTGTTTAAAAAAGCTTACTTTTCAATTTTCATTATGTTATGACTATTTCTGAATGAATTAATCTGAAAACAAACAAACAAACAAACAAAAAAACTGCTATACTTTATAAAAGAACAAGCAGGACTTTCTAAAAACCTACTGTGATGGTTATGTTTGTATGTCAACTTGGCTAGGCTTGTTTGAGTGGCCTTGGCAGCTGGATGTAGTATTCCCCATGATGAGACTGGTAATCAACTCCATGGTACAATCTACTGGGAGCAGCTGAGTAGCTGCCTAAGGGAATGTGATCTGCTTCCTGTATTTAGGCAGAAGCATTAGGAATGGTCTTTAGCCTATGGCACACTTGGACCCTGCATGTAGCAGTGTTGTTGCTCAGCAGCCTGCCATGCTCTGCCGACCTTGGGACTTACAATGGACTTAAGTTAATGGCCTGCTGTGTGGTCTGGGACTGTGCCTTTTTACTTGTCAACCTTGGGACTTCTCAGCCTCAGCAGCCAGCAGCTGTTTGAGTGAAGAAATGCCTCTAGCTCCAGTGGGCTGGGAGCAGGAGGCAGAGCTGGACTCCAAGGTTGACGGGCTTTCACGCAGCCCCTAGAGCTTGGTACTTTGAATTTGGACTTAAAGCCTCCGAATTCTAAGAAAAAACTCCTGTTTGTAAGACCATCCCATTTGTGATATCTTTCTTGTCAGAGTGGCACTATGTAACCAGAACACCCACCAAATTTGACATCAAACCCTTTAGTTCTTCTACACAAGGTATACAAAATAGGTTAGAGGCTTGAGACAGATGGGAGAACAGCCAAGATCATTGGTCTTTAAATATTATCTTCAGTTTTTAAATGAAAAACATTCGGAAATTTACACAGAAATATGCACACTTGGGATAGTTTTTACTAAATTATACTGACTTTTTTTGAGCATTCAGTATATCATTTTAAAGGAAGTAATGCTAATAACTCATATTAGCATTATGTTTCACAAGCTAAGAGTTTAAAATTATAACTAGGACTCTGTACTTATGCATTTTAATAATATCAAAAATTCTGTAATGTTCTAGTTGCTTCTTCCTAAAAACAATAACAACAGGGACAACAAAACAAAACATATCATTATTCTCCAAGGAGGCCCTGTAATAGACAAAGTGTCAAAAATAATTAAGGTTATTGATGGAGCATTCTCACAGGAAATCTAAAATGGACTGTGTTCTACTTGTACTTTGTATTCTTAGTGAGTTTTATAATCTGACAATGTTTCATTTTTTGGGAATCCTAATTTATTGGAAGCAAAGAGGTAAAATATTAAGTATCTCCTACTGGTTCGGCTGGTCTAAAATTCCTTTGGTAGATTTATTCTACCATGTAGATACAAATTACCTCAACTTCAATAGCTGGCATTCAAATTGGCAGCCTTGCCTGAATTTGAAAATTTGAATGATTTTAGTTTGAATATTATCATACTTCTAAAAAAAAAAAAAAAAAGGATTGTTTTTGAAGGGGGCAGGCCTGGGCACAGATAGCTATTTTCTTTTTGTTGTGAAAAGAAATTAAGACACATACACATGTTTTCTTGATGGTTATGGTACTAGAGGCATTGTCAATGAACAATCTCTTGTCCCTCCCTCTTTAAGATTTTATTTCACAGATTCTTCTAACGAGCTGTAAAATTAAGGTTGATTTTCTTTCTATCCAGAAGTTACTCACCAAAGTTTCCAAAATACACGTCATGTAAGTTAAACTCTGAGTTGAACTAGTAAAATTTTTCAAAATCAGTTTTTAATAAACTGATATAATGAATGGAATAATTCTTAGTTCTTCAAATAGGCTTTATTGATATTTTTAGTAGTGTTCTTATAGAAGGGCTTCACTTACTGATTCACCTATTAATTTATTGGTCAGTAATCATATTTGTGACTAGAGTGCTGACGAAATGATATTGGGGACAGCATCTATTCATGTATTGCCAAAAAAAATATTGTTTCCCAGTACATATATTCCAGTTTCAGTTTGTCCCAAGACTCTGTGAAGTTTAGTGAAAAATATTGTACCAACTACCCAGTGCTTCTCTAATATATATATTTTTTTTTTTTCAAAAGTAAAAATGCCCAGTCTTCCTTCCATGGAGTGGCTGATGGGTTTGAATTGCCAATCTTCTGGTTAGCAGTCAAATGCCCTAGGCACAATGCCACCAGAGCTCTTAATCATGAAGGATTACGCTTATAAGAAAATCATATGGCCACACTACTGTAAGTGATCAGTCTAAGATACATATATTTTCAATATTTAAAGAACACTGAAATTGGAATGTATTTGATTATATGGTAACTTAATTTGCATTTTTTCCCTCTTTAGTGATAAAATAATGATATCATTGTTAGTACACTGGTTTTGATGACATAGACCTTTTCTGACAAATTTTGATAGGTGTGGGGGATACTATTATTTTTTAAATGACTTGAGGGATTCTTATACCTGGGATTAAGTGTGCCATCCAGTTTAAATTTTTTTAAGGTCTTTTTATTTATTTACTTTTTTTTCAAAGTGAGTTTTGTAGTTAAGCCCCTGAGAAGGCAAGGGCCAAGGATGGATGATTCCCTCTGGGTGATTCCAGCTCTAGAATAAAAAATATAAACAGGCTTATAATCAAGGAAACTATTCCAGGGCAACTGCGACTTTTGCAATTTAGCTTTAGAACTGATTGATAAAATGGTCTTCATTTTTAAACTTAGTTATTGGCATATACTCTTTTAGAGGAAGGAAGTAAAAATCATGGGCTATTCTTAGTATCTGATAAAGTTATTTTTTCCTGAGTCTTTAGGATTGCAAAGAAATATGGTGAATATCCAAGCACTTTTAACAATATTAAAAGCCTTATGCATTAGGCAATTGGAAGAGAAGAAATAACAGAGGGAAGAAAAAGAATAAAGTGAGGAACCAATTAGTCTTAGATATTATGGAGTTTATCCCTCCGAATAAACAGAAGTTAAAGAAATTTATAAGTCAAAATGTCTGTATATGTTTGAACACACATAAATTTATTGAAACACTGAACATTATATCAAGTAATGCTAAATAGTATGAATGATATAAAATTAAAAAAAGATCTGTGCATTTTTATGTGATTTCAGTTTAGGTTGTCTGGAAAATTCTAAGTATTTTTGGAGGCTTTAACTAGAGAAGCACGTTTCATAGAGTTGGTCACCAACTAGAAATCCAAAGGATTTATAACAATTTTTAAATTAAGTTTTACTCATTTTCAAGTCTCTGTGTCAAATCTTAAGATATTTGTACTAAGCAAATGCAGAGGTATTATTTAAAATGTGATGATTAGGATAATTTAACATCTATTTACCTTAGAAGGTCAATATTAAATCCCAACTGCTCCAAAATTTAGAATATCTTTTCTTAAGGCATGAGAGAAAAGATGAAGAATTACAGTGATGCCTTAGATACTATAAAAATACTATCTGTGTATTGTAGACCACTTACACCTATCTTTCCTTTCTCTGTTAGGCTGGAAACATTATTTTTCAATGATGTTTACCAAGCTTATCCTAGAGATGAAAATATAACTATTCTCATGTCAGGTACCCAATAAATATTTCAGGGTCAGAAAACAAGTAATCATCAAAATACTAGAGCTCTATGTTTGTTTTTTACAATCTTATTGACTCATACATTGGAAAAACGTGGTAAGAGACAAAATCAAATTACTAGAAGGCAGTTAAAATATATATTTATACTTTTTATGTTTATTTAAATTTATATTTTTTATTTGTGTGATGGTTGGAGCTGTGTGTCAACTTGGCTGGACCCCAGTTCTGGGTGGTTGTTCCCATGATGGGATCAGATGACTGAGTTCTGAGTGGCCGGTCTGCCCAAGGGGAGTTTCCCTAGGGGCCTGCTTGCAATGATATTCCAAGGACAATCTGGAAGAACGGCATTCTGAACTACAGACTTCCTTGAGTGAGCGGCTCACCGCTCCCCTGGAGATCTCGGATTCATCTTTTATTGGAAACAACAACCAATAAAAAACCAATAAAAAAGCATGCCAGCTTAAATCTCTCGGCTCCGCTGTGCTTGTGGAAACAAAGGCGGCTGCAAGCCCCACCTCCTACAGAGACGGACTTTGCAGCTTGGACTTGTCGGCTTCTATACGCTTGTGAGCCATTTGCCTAAGATAAATCTCTCTCTCTCTCTCTCTCTAAATATATATATATATATATACCTTGCTGGTTTTATTTTGTGTTTCTCTAGAGAACCCAATCTAACACAATTTGACAGTTGTTAAATACGATCTATATAGGATACTATCCGTGTATAAGGAGTAGTTTGAGTTATTTGAAGCAGTTTGAGTATTTTAGCTTTACTGTTGGGAAATGAATTACCCCTTAGGGCACTATGGTTAAGGCATTCTGCTGCTAACTGAATAGTTGGCAGTTTGAATCCACCAGCTGTTCCATGGAAGAAACATGAGACAGTCTGATTCTGTAAAGATTTATAGCCTTGGAAACCTCATGCGGTCGCTATGAGTTAGAATTGACTCGGCGGCAGTGGGTTTGGTTTTGATTTATGTAGGAGGAACATTGGTTTATATAGGAGGGAAATTTGGTTTATATAGGAGGGACATTTGTGGCTCAGTGGTAGAATTTTTGACTTCCGTGAATGGAACCAGGTTGGATTCCCAGCCAATGAACCTTATGCACAGCTACTACTCCTCTGTGGATATTGAGTTTTGATATGATACTGAACAAGTTTCAGAACAACTTCCAGACTGAATTGCACTAGGAAGAAAGCTCTAGAAATGTACTTTGAAAATCAGCCAGTGAAAACCCTAAGGATAACAGTTGTTCAATCTGCAAGGGAACATGTTGTTAGCATAAGACCAGGCAGCCTTTTGTACTCTGTGCACTGGCTGGCTATGCATTGGTGGCTGGCTCTATATCAACTAACAATAGTAATATATCTCTATCTCTGCATGCCTATGTATCTATCTATATAGGCAATGCTTGATTGCCCAATCTTCCTTCCACCGGGCAGCTGGTGGGTTTGAACCAGCAACTTTATGGTTAGCAATCAAATGCTTTAGGCACAAACCACCAATATTATATATATATATACACACACACACACACACACACACACACACACACACATATACACACATATATATAATAATAATGCACATTGTTGTTGTTGTTGTTAGAATCGGACCCGATTCATAACAACCCCTCCTTGGATTTCCAAGGCAATATCACTGTAGAAGTAATTGCCCTACCTTCCTTCCAAGGAGTGGCTGGTGGGTTTGAACCTCCAGCCTTCTGGTTAGCAGTCAAGTGCTTTAGGCACTATGCTATAACAGATGAAAATAATGAAATATGTGTGAAATAGAAGTGAAAAGAAAACACATTTACGATGACCCCTTTTTCTACTTATTTCAAAATCAATTTGTAAGATAGTACTCAAAATGGTTTACAAATTGCACAAGAAAATATTGATACTTTTTTTCTGGTGAAAAAGCATAGATTTAAACACTGAAGAAATATAAATATTATAAAATGGAAAGAATGACAGAGGAAATGAGATTTTAGGAATCAATAAAGTGCTCACCAGAATGAAACCTTGTTAAATGTGATTTCTAGTATATGACACACTTGGAGTTAGTTATTGAATAGATGAAATGAATGGTGAGAAATATTACTAAGATATAACATGCTATCCCTTGTAGAATTTATTTATTTGTTCTGCAGAAATCCTCAATCCACCTAGTTTCCTAGTAACTCCTATTTCTTGACACCTTAGTGAATATAGTTCAGAGTGTTGTGATTTCAAGTCTTGCAAAGGAAAACAAAATTGCCCAATTGGACTCTTGAGAAAGGCTTGATTTGTCATTGTGAATTACATTGGTCATTGGCTACTATTAAGGAGGAAGAGGAAAGGGAACAAGGGATCATGTGCTGTGAACAGGTCGGATTAAACTTGCCAGATGGGTTCATGGTATCATACATATTGCAGGAATAAGAAATAGGAAAAAAAAAAAAAGAAGAAGAAGTTTGATAACTGATAACTTAATTATCTGTCACTATCAGTTTGGAAGGTCTTTTAAACATGTCCAAAATGTCTACCAAATTTTGAGAAGGAGTGACAGCAGATTTCTAAGTAAGGATAAAAATGCAGCAGTCTTTCTAGAATAAAACTCTGACAGACTATGATGAATTACCTTATTATAGTTGCTCGCATGACAAATGTACTTGATCAGTGTTTCTTCTTGGGAACACTTGAGCTTATCCAGAGGCAAAAGTTGAAAGGAAATGAGGGCTAACTAGTAATCCTAAGTGTAATACATCAGCATTTCTATAAAAAAGTATTCAAGAAAACCTTATCGATTACTGTTTATGTCAACAGAATGTACTTCCCCTATTCCCTCATGATATAACCTCTTTTTGGGGATTTATTTAAGTGATATTTTAAGAAAGACAACATAGATCACAGTGGAAATTGTCAAGTTATCCAGCTTTTCAAAAGATTCTCAGATACAATCACACCTGAGTTTTGCCTAACGTAGTAACTACAGGTATTTAACTATGTCATGGAGCCAAACAGTTTTGCTTACTTAAATATTTCTATATGTGAAAATGTTGGCCACTGGGGAAAAATAGTGTAATTAAAAAAACTGAATGGATGAATAAAAAATATTTACGTTTTCTAGTAATGCAATAAGTTACCTAATAATGAAAGTTACCTAATAAATACTTATTTAAAGGATTAATAATTTCAAAATATTTCTGGATACATATAACCTTACTTCTATTGGAAAACATGATCTAGAGATTGAAGAATTGTCAAAATAGTTATGTCATATTTTATATCACTATTTGAGGACAAAAGATGAGCTCTGGTGTCTCAGTGTTTAAAGCATTTGGCTGCTAACCAAAAAGTCAGCTGTTTGAACCCACCGCCTACTCTCCAGGACAAAGATGAGGCAGTTTGCTTGGAAACTCTTTTGAGCAGTTCTACTTTGTCCTGAAGGTTCACTATGAGTAGAAATTGACTTGATGGCAGTAGGTTTCATTTTAGTATTGAGGAAACGTTGTAAACATGTCTCCTAGCTTTTAGAATTTTAAATAAAGCTTTACCATTCAGAAATGGATTACCACTAATTGAACCCACAAATGTGTATTGTCAATACCTCCTTGTATATTTCTTCATGCATCCAATTTTGATAATTGCAGTTTATCACCTCTAGTGATAAATATAGGAGCTCTGGTAGCATAGTGCCTAAGACACTTGACTGCTAACCAGAAGGCTGGTGGTTCAAACCCACCAGCAACTCCTTGGAAGGAAGTTTGGACAATTTACTTCCATAGTGATACTGCCTCGGAAACCCAAGGAGGGGTCACTATGAGGTCGGGTCCAACTTAATAGTAAATAACAACACAATAACAGTGATAAATATATAAGTACATTCTTATTTTTAGCCATTTCTGCCTTCAAAAAATATATATGATGTTTCCAGGTGACGTGTGTTACAGAGTGCCTCAAATATGGAAACTTCTCAACCACCAGCCAGTACACATGTTCATTGAAGCTGAAGCTTCATTTTGAAATATTATGTCTATATCTATATCTATAGACATAGATATAGACAGACAGATAGATATACAACACAATATTTGATGGTATTCTGGAGTCTACTCACACATTACCTCTCCTATATGTGAGTGTTGTTGTTGTTATATGCCATCGAGTCAGACCCAACTCATAATGACCCCTCCTTGGGTTTATGTGTGTGTAATTTTCTTCAGTTACAGTGTGTTCATGAGAATTTGTTACCTGTAAATAACAACTGAGCAGGTTATGACATTAGTGAGTTATGTTAACAATTAAAATATTTATGACCAGTGTTTTTTAAAAAATAGAATAGAAAATATCACAAATTACAAGAATGATTTATAGTTTTATAGAATGTGGGTTTCAATTAAGCCTATACATGGTTATATTCATCTATAGGAATGTGTTCACAGTACCCATCACACAAAGCATGTTTTACTATGAACGGCAATCAAACACTATTAATGATCCTAATGATCTGAAGCAGAATAAATGATTAACACTGTAATAGTACTAAACTTCTGTTTGAGAAGGTTACAACCTTAGACCCTGGGTCCTTGCCTCTACTGCTCATTAGAACCACCTGAGACATTTTGGAAAAATACAGATGAATGGTTTCCTAATCAGACAAATTAAATAACAAATTGTGGGGAGATACAGATCTGTTTGTTTTGGTTTTAGAGCTCTCCAAGTGATTATGATTTTTAGTCAAATAATAGAACCTCTTCCATAAATTAGCAATCAGAGTTTTTGTTTGTTTATTTGTGTGTTTCAGTTTTCTTCTATGTTTTGATATTTGATAGTTGATATTCTCTCTTTGACAATGCTTTCACAGCAACAATAATAAATTAGTAATTGAAAAGGGAAACTTCATACACAGTGTAAAATTGTTTAAGAAATTTTTATATATTATATACTATAATTATATAATTATACATTTTATAAAAAATTATTTTTGTGTCAGTCATGTGAAAGGACATCATGCACACATGTAGTAGAGTTACTTGATCAAGAGTATAAGTATTGGAAATAAACTTAAGGAAAGATTATGTTATTGTGTTAATTTTAATTTTGAGATTGTATCTTTTTGTTTTCTGAAAGTATAATTTTTCTATTATCTCAGGTATCCACACAACTTATATTCTCTCCTTTCCAATAAAATATACTCTATTTTTCCAGTATAATATAAATAACAATTATACTTTTATTGTAATAGATATGAATTTTCTGGGTTCCAGATAGAAGTGTGTAAAGACTGTTTTTTTTTTTTTTTTAAGTATTTAAGAAAGAATAAACGATGCTTCCTACATTTGTCCTTGATCGTTGCTGTTTACTATCTTTTGTATATCAAGTGTCTGAAGTTTGGAGAGAAGAGCAGTATATGCTAGGGGAGAGTAAGTTTGGACTTGAGTGTTCCTCTCACTCGTGCTGTTTGTTTTGTTCTGCTTAATTTAGCTGCTCTTTAGCTCGTAACTCTCAAAGTCAATGGAAAGTCAAATTCAGAGAAGATCTAAATGATATAAACAAGTTTGACCAGCCCAAGTGTTGGGAGTAAGTTTGAAATCTATTTAGAATGTGTGAGTAGGACCAGGCTATGCAACACTAACTTTCCGGCCTAGTCCTGATGGTTTTCAGGAGCAGAAGGTCAAAATTGAATGCTGAATATAAAATGAACACAGCACAAAATTTAAAAAGAAGTAATTTTTGAAGTTGGTATTATATTTTGACAAAATGCTTCTAATATCTAATCTACTGTCTGCTTGGGTTTTATGTTTTTGGATTTTGCTAACTATAACCAAAATACTTCCTGAATGTTTAATTACCAAACTTCTATATGAATATTAGGGTGGTTGTTTCAATAATTTTTGCACAATGCACCTCTGTTATCAAAAGTAAAATTATCCTTATAGAATTAAGTGCTAAAATTATAATTTTTAGCTAGATTTTTTAAAGTAACAGACTCAAGTATGGGCATGCTAACACTCAAGCTCTTTATTTTAAAGCACTTTGTCAGATACTAATTTATCCAATATAAGGTTTTTAAGTGTGGAAAAAAAATGTACTAGTAACGTAATACATATATGAAGGTAATCAAGAGGATTTTTTCCAAAGCTTATATATGACTCGTGTTGTGCAAGTATATTTGTAAAGTTATTACTATGAAAAGATCCACATTTATTTATTTAAACCTAACAAAACAAAACAAAACCAAGATAGATAATACTTTTGTTATACTTCATATTCAAACATTATTTAAAATCTTTATGATTTATCCCTTTAGAAATCTGGCTCCTCTATTAGACAATAATTTACTTCAAGGAATAGAATCTTAGAATCTTAGACAATATATCTTCATAGCTCTAGGGACTCACATGGTGTTTAAATGAATGGTGAAATAAATATTTTAGTCCATCAGGTTTCTCACCAATATATATTTATGGGTATCATAAATATATGTATCAATAAGTTCTCATGGTATCCAAAAAGTGTGAATGTTACTAACGGAAGTTAATAAGTATATGTGTCTCTCAGGGGATAATTTACCCAATTTATATTAGTGACACCCCCAGATATTAATTTACAAATAAAATTTTCTAGCATATTTTAAAAGTGCAATTATTGTTTAGCTGAGTTATAGATGTTGGCTGAATTATGCTCCATGTTTTTCATTTTTTTTTCTCATGATATATAGAGTGAGTCTCATTAGCAATAGTAATGATTTTTCACATTCCTGAACTTGTCCCAGGGTGAAATATCTTTGGAGATTAATTTAAAGGTTTCAAGAAATAGACTAAGAAACAAAGAATAAAAAGATGAAATTGTGGAATTTCCTTCATACCACTCCAGGAGACATATTTCTTGTACTATACCTTTCTGGTATTTATAACAGATATTATTTTACCTGATACCCACAATACCATGATTTGTGGAACTAGGTATATTTGAATATTTGTTTTCATAAAAATTTATTCCAGTAGTCAGCAAACTACAGCTGTTTGCAGAAAAAGTTTGCTCACCCTATGTTCTAAATAATGCATATTCTGTAAAAAGAAAGTCAGTTTACCTGGGCGTAAGGAAGTCTGCCAATAAACCATGGACAAGAACAGAGAGTATCCAACTTTCAACATCTGGTTACTCTAGTTACTTAGAAAGCTGAGCTGAGAGGAGTTAAAGCAACAGGAATAACTTTGATTAGAGCAAAAAAGAAGAGTTTTGGAATGAATAAAATGATGGAAACTGAATATAACTTGAAGACTGATATCTTCATATCTGAAACTACAAGTTCAGTTGTTGTTATGTGCCATCCACTTGGTTCCCACTCATATTGACCCTATGTGAACAGAATGAAACACTGCCCTGTCCTGTGCCATCCTCCCAATTGTTGCCATACTTCAGCCCATTGTCGCAACCATCATCAATCCATCTCATTGAGGGTCTTCTGTTTTTTGATGATGCTCTACTTTAACAAGCATGATATCCTTCTCCATGGATTGGTCCCTTCTGACAACATAACCAAAGTGCAAGAGATGAAGTCCAAATGAGGACAAATTATCTTCTATCATAAAATTAGACATTTAACACATATATGTCAAAAGAATATCATAGGTATCATATGTTAATTTCATAAATAATGTATTTATTTTTTTAAAAAAAGAATGAAGACATGCTGAAAGGAGCACTGGACTATAAGTAAAGAAATGTATTATACTGGACAAATTATTCAACTTTCTAGACTTCACATTTTCAATATATAGGGCTGAACTCACTGCCCCGTTTCCTGTCTAATCTTTCAAGTTGCTGTTGTTAATTTAATACTGTATAGATATAGGTAGTTTTGTTGCAGTGTTAAACTATATCTATCTGTCTGTCTATCTATTGATATCTATTGATAGATAGATAGGTACATGATAGATAGAAAGCTATCTACATGTATTCAATTCTATTAGTTCTACCAATAGAGTTTAAATTTTTCACATCCTGTGCATGTTTAATAATTTTATTCTCAGTAATTTTACATATTATTTTAAGATAAGCCTATATTTTTATTATATTAGAAACATAAAATTACATTTTAATATATATGATTAGGAAAAACATATCATAGGAAGAAGATATAATTACATAAATTATTTGTTACTCATTGAAAATATAACTGTAGACAATTAATGAGGGAAATAACAATTCACTGTATTTAATGCATATATGCATACTGAAATGGACTGGTTTTGGCCATTTTGAATCAGACAACCATGTGATCTACTATGGGAATGACAGTTTGAAAGGGAATGGCATGGCATTCATCATCACAAAGGATGTTACAAGATCTGTCCTGATGTACAATGCTGTCAGTGATAGGATAATATCCATAAATCTACACGGAAGACCCGTTAATATGACTATTATTCAAATTTATGCACCAACCACCATAGCCAAAGATGAGGAAATTGAAGAATTTTATCAAATTCTGCAGTCTGAACATGCAATCAGGATGTGTTAATTATCACTGGTGACTGGAATTCAAACATTGGAAACAAAGAAGAATCACTGGTACTGGAAAATTTGGTGCTGGTGACAGAAATAATGCTGGAACTTGCATGGTAGATTTTGCAAGACCAACGACTTGCTCATTGCAAACACCTTTTTTCAACACCACAAACGGTGGCTCTACACGTGGACTTCACCAGATGGAACACACAGGAATCAGATTGACTACATCTGTGGTAAGAGGCAGTGGAAAAGCTCAATATCT
>NW_006921812.1:2797174-2810458 GCF_000298275.1 Orycteropus afer afer | reverse complement strand
TGGAACAAGCGATATCATAGCTGCTGTCAGATGGATCTTGGCTCAAGGCAAAGAATACCAGAAAGATGTTTACTTGTGTTTTATTGACTGTGCAAAGGCATTTGATTGTCCAGGTCATGACAAATTATGGTTAACATTGAGAAGAATGGGAATTCCTGAACACTTGATTGTGCTCATGAGGAACCTGTACCTTGACCAGGAGGCTGTCATTCAAATGGAACAAGGGGACACTACAAGGTTTAAAATCAAGAAGGGGGTGCCTCAGGGTTGAATCCTTTCTCCACACTTATTCGATCTATATGCTGAGCAAATAATCCAAGAAGCTGGACTATATGAAGAAAAACATGGCATCATGATTGGAGGAAGAATCGTTAACAACCTGAGATACGCAGATGATACAACTTTGTTTGCTGAAAGTGAGGATGACTTGAGGCACTTACTGATGAAAGTTGAAGAATACAGTTTGCAGTATGGATTACATCTCAATATAAAGAAAACAAAAATCCTCACAACTGGACCAATGAGCAGCATCACAATAAATGGAAAGAAGATTGGGGTTGCCAAAGAATACACGTTGCTTGGTTCTACAATCGATGCCAATGGAAGCAGCAGTTGGGACATTAGGCGACATGTAACATTAGGAAAGTCAACTGCAAAGGAACTGTTTCAAGTGCTGAGGAGCAAGGATGTCTCCTTGAGGACTAAGGTGTGCCTGATGTAGACCATGATATTTCCAATTGTCTCATATGCATTTGAGAGCAGGACAATGAATAAGGAAGACCAAAGAAGAGTTGATGCTTTTGAGTTGTGGTGCTGGCAAAGAATGCTCAAAGTACCATGGACTGCTAACAGAACTAACTGTTCTGTCCTGGAGGAAGTGCACCCGAAATGCTCCTTGGAAGTGAGAACGGCCAGACTTTGTCTCACCTATTTTGGTCATGTTGTCAGAACGGACCATTCCTTTGAGAAAGATGTCATGCTTGGTAGGGTGGAGGGTTGATGAAAGAGAGGGAGGCCATCAATGAGATGGATTGACATGGTGGCTGCAATGATGGGTTCAAGTATAGCAAGGATTGTGGAGCTGGTGCGGGATTGGGCAGTGTTTCATTCTGCTGTGCATGGGGTTGCTATGAGTCAGAAAGATTTCAGTCTGCAGTACAGATTACATCTCAACATACAGAAAACAAAAATTCTTGCAACTGGACCAAGAAGTAGCATCACGATAAATGGAGAAAAGATTGAAGTTGTTATTACTTGGTTCCACATTCAACACCAATGCAAGTAGCAGTCAAGACATCAGACGACATATTCCATTGGGCAAATCTGTTGCAAAAGACCTCTTTCAAGTGCTGAAGAGCAAACATGTCTCCTTGAATACTAAGGTGTGCCTAACCCAAGCCAGGGTATTTTCAGTCACCTCATAGGCATGTGAGAGCTGGGTGATGAATAAGGAAGACCAAAGAATCATTAATGCTTTTGAATTGTGGTGTTGAAGTATCATCTACTGTCAAAAGAACAAACAAATCTGTCCTGGAAGAAGTGCAGCTGGAACACTCATTGGAAGTGAGAATGACCAGATTTTCTTTCACTTGCTTTGCTCATGTTGTCAGAAAGGACCATTCCCTGGAGAAGGATATCATTCTTGGTGAAGTGGAGGGTTAGCAAAAAATGGAAGGCCCTCAACCAGATGGACTGGTACCGTGGCTGGAATGATGGGTTCAGGTACAGCAAGGATTGTGAGGCTGACATAGGACTAGGCAGTGGTTCATTCTGTTTTACATAGGGTCACTATGAGTTGGAGTCATCCCAACAGCATGTAACAACTACAACCATATGGTAGATTGGTAACAACAAAATTCACAATAATAATATATAACTTCCTGCTTCTATGTTTTGCTTTAACAATACAGAGTATAGAAATGCCTATATTTTTTTAAAAATAATTTATTTTATTTTTGTTTTTGTTGAAAATATACACAACAGAACATTCGCCAATTCAACAATTTCTATATGTTCAATCTGTTGATATTGACTACATTATTCAAGTTGTGGAGCCATTCACACTCTTCTTTTTTGAATTGTTCCTCCCTCATTAATATTAACACACTGGCCCCTAAATTTCCAATCCAGTCTTTCCAATTGCTGTTGTGAATTTGATCCTATATGCATAGATTAAATGTATACATAGATTATACATATATTACATATGTACTGAATACATAGATTAAAATACATATACAGTCTGTATACATAGATTAAAAGAGCCCAATGTTCAAAACAAATGCTTTGTATTATTTAAGCTAAATTATTGTTTGGTCTAAAGAATTCTGGGGGTATTTTTAGTTTCAAGTGTAAAGATTATCACAGGGTAGTAGTTTCAGGTGTTCATCCAGATTTTATTGCTGTAGAAAGTCTGAATTTTATGAGAATTTGAAATTCTGTTCTGTATTTTCCTTCTTTTGATCAGGATTCTTCTATGAAATCTTTGATCAAAAGTTCAGTAATGGTAGCCATGTACCATGCAGTTCTTCTGGTCTCATGGAAAAGGAGCAACTGGAATGATTCAATAAAGATACTTAGAGGGCAGTGAGTTTATAGAAGGAGGAACAACTCAGAGAAGGAGGGTGAAAATGGCTCTACAATCTGAAGAATTTCATTAGTACCACTGAATAGTAAAAGTGGAACTTGATGAATTGCTAAACAATAACATTCTAAACAATAACAACAATAAAATAAACTTAAAAAAAAAGAAAGAAAAACTTTAGGACTGAATAGACTCACTGTCATCAAATTGATTCCAACTCATAGTCATGCCCATTGGGTTTCCAAAGCTGTAAATCTATAGAAGTAGACTGCCTCATCTTCCTCTCATGGAGCAATTGGTGGGTTTGAACTTCCAACCTTCTGTTTAGCATGTAATTGCCTTACTCACTACAACACCTGAGCTCCTTATGATTGAAATAGATCATAGCTAAAGTTCCTTCCAACCTTAAATTGATGTACCTATTTCAGCATTCAGGAACTAGGGGGAGAGAATGGGATCCAAGTAAATAAGCTCTAATAAGGGGAAGTGGAAAATACCATTAACTACTGACAAGGTTTTTGCAAGAGTCAGACTTCACAGTCTGTTGAAAACATAGTCCTTAATGACATCACTGTCACTATCATTGTCCAAATAATATTTGGAGTTTATGTGCAGGAAACCTACTGTGATTGACACACAGAAATTAATATTTTGATCTGGAAAGGAAATTAATATACTATTTAGCTTGCCCCAGTAACTATATTTAAAAAAAAAAAAAAGGTAGAGACACAAATGGAGGACAGTTGTAGGATTCAAGTTGCACACAGCTTTTAAGCGTTATGTCCCATACCTTTGATATGAATTTAATTGTGGTTTCCATGCGGACAGTGATAGTATATGCTGCATTAAACATGATGGTTTCCTAGGAAATATGTGTTTTGGAGACAAGAATTATGAAGCTTATATGAAGATTATATAATATCAATTATCAAGTCTATAAATGGTCTTCTGATTTTGGACAACACCCTGACAGTTATAATCATGTTTCTTGAATACAGTCTAGACATGCAGAAAATTTTAAAATTAAAATAGTTTGTCCATGTAATGCAGCAGTTTTAAAAAATGTATAGTAGATATATATATTATTAGAAAATAAGGAGAATATTCTTTTCTTATAATCTCACAGAGTGCCAATTTTTCTGTAATTTGGTAAAAATAATTTTAAGTATGTCCTCTTACAAGAATCTAGGACAGTCTGTAAATAAAAAAACAAAAAGTAATAATAATAAAGCAATCTTGGCTCACTGCATAGATTGTCTCAAATATGTATAATCAAGAAAAGAAAGAAAAAATATACTTAAGCACAAAATGGTTCCATGAGAAGAAAAAAAAAAAAAAAAAGCAAGAGAAAGAAATTGGTAAAACTATGATAGAAAATTATTATAGACCATTCATGGACCTTCTTTGTAAGGAGGCATGTGTATCTAAGAATCTTTTTTTTTTTTTTAATTCTTTACAATTTTAATAGACAGGGAACTGTCTGCACTTTCACCATTTTCTACCTAGTAGAAGTACAACCAGAGAAACTGTGACTTCCCTAAAATGTGCACATAAGCATAATCTAATTAGAAATTCCACCTCTCAAAACAGACATTATGCAAAATGAATTACATTTTTATTGGTAAATAGCAACCTAGAATAGTTTTGTTTTACATGGCTAAAATTGCCAAAAATTGCTCCCTAATATCCTATTGATGTAGCATTCGGTTTATTGAACTGCAAAACACTGTTTTTGCCCCTCCAGTTTTAATGAAAAAAAAAAAGTTTAATAAAATTTTATATTTTGAACTTTAACAAATAAAAGCAAAGTAACCAGCCAAATAATAATAATAATAATAATAATAATAATAATAAGCACACATTATACGTTCTGCATTCACCTCCTTTGGATTATATTGGATAATAGTTTAATTTCTAACTTTTGGTTTTCTATGAGATTAGTTTAATTATTATTTAGTTCATGTATATGTTCATTTTAGAGAAAACATACTGCAGTTTAGTATATATTTAACATCCTGCAATATGCTTGAGAGAAAAAAAAAAATGTATCATTGCTGATTTTATGGAACTCGAAAAAAGTGGATATTCAAATAAGGAATCCAGTGAAAGTTCATAAACTCAGCCAAAACATCCAATATGAAACACAGATTTTTAGCATATATACAATAACTGAATTCAATTCTAAATAGACCTGCAATCTAAGATCTCCCAGGTAGGTAATGGAGATAATATGATTGATACCGTAGTAGAACCAGGAAAAATGCAATTGTAGTAAGAATGTTTCTAAGCATTTTGGGGAAGTAAAACAATCCCATCAAACCTTTGTTGATTTTTGTTATTTGATTCATTGTATGCCTTTGGCAGAAAATAACTGACAACATAAGAAGTCTTCAACTCAGCAAAAATCTATTTGCTACAAAGGCTATTTTTTTTCTTATGCAGTTTTGGAAATAAATTATCCCTTTGATTTTGTCACAACCATAAAAATCTCTGCGGTTGAAAGTTAAATGGAAGTTGGAATAAAACTGTTTATTTACCATACCTTATTTAGTCACTGCAAACTTCAGGATACTAGCCCTTTGAAACTAATACTCTGCTTTGTTTCTTTCTGTTTTAGGTAAGCACATTAATCATTTCCAGCATAATCAGACGCTATCAAGGTAAAAAAAAAAAAAAAAGGATAATGGGTTAATTATATCTTGTATCTTATTAAAATGTCAAATGTTTCAACATATTTGAATTAAAAAAAAGTTACAACCAAAATTCTGTTTGAAATTATACTCTGAAAATACTTGTGAAAATTCAAACGTTCTCTTTTATGTCTGTGTGTTTGATTGTGATGTCAGTACCATAAACTTGCAACCTTTAAAATGACACATCTTATGGAGCCCTGAAAATATTTATTGAATTCTAATGATATTTATGTATTTAAAAAGTGAAAAATACTAATCAGAACAGACTTAACATGCAAAACTATTTTATCTATATGCAAATTACCATATTTTGCAGCACATACTGGATTTAAAAACAAATTAAAATGTAACGAGTGATTTTAACTACTAAAAGATACTTTTACATAATGTTTTAAAAGAATATACATTCAATTCTATACACATAACTGAGAAAAAGTAATATTGATTAATATTATTTATCATTCTGAAGATTAGTTATTAACATATGACATAAATTTCCCTTAAAAAATAATTTAAGAGAAATCTATTTTGTGTAAACTACATAAACTTGGTTTTTCTCTAATAAATCAAGTTACATATAAACTTGTTATTTGGTTATTCACAATTGAAAGAAGGAATACCATATTTTTCACAAATAATGGACCCACAAAAATAACACACGCATGCATAAAGCACATAGGATTTACAGGAAATCAATGTTCTAGAGGGTACGTTTCTTGTAAAAACTGTGTAATATGCACATTATTTGTGTAAAATGTAGGAGCTCTGGTGGCATAGTGCCTACGGCATTTGACTGCTAACCAGAAGGCTGGCGGTTCAAACCCACCAGCCACTCCTAGGAAGAAAGGTTGGGCAATATACTTCTGTCGTGATACCACCTCGGAAACCCAGGGAGGGGTCTCTATGAGTCAGATCCAACTGGACGGCAGTGCGTTTTTGTTGTTGTTGTTGTTTGTTTGTTTTGATTTTGTGTAAAATATAGCAAATGTAATCAAAGTTACAGGAGAGCACGAGTTCTAACCTTACTAGAAATACATATAATACATAAATTAACAAATTCCAGGAAATATTTATTCTACTCTTAATCATTTTTATTTCAGAATAAAAGATAGCACTGTTTATATTTTTTAAAAATTTAGCTTGTTTCTTTGCATTTTTGAATAGGAGGCCAGGTAATTACAAGATTTTAGGGTTATGTCCTTTGCATTTATTAAATAAATAAATAAAAGTCCAACATGACAGGCCTTTTTAGGAGAGCATGACCAAATTTGGTTCTATTTTGAACAAGAAATGTAAACTGATGGTTTAGGATCATATATAGCTTTAGAATTTAGAGCTTTCTATATTTGCAGTTCTAGAAGGAGAAATCAAAGCTCTTTATTTCAGAAAAGGACAATGTCCTTATAATTACAGGTATATGGTTCATTTATAAAGGTTTGAAAATAAGTAATATTCTAATTGATCGAGCAATGGTGGTGTTCTTCCTCCAAATGAACATTTGTAAGGAGTTCTGGCAGCATAGTTAGTGTATAAAGCATTTGACTGCTAACCAGAGAAGGTTGGCGGATTAAAACCCACCAGCCACTCAGGGGAAGGAAGACAGCATAAACTATACATTGCATGGAGCCTTACATAAAGACTTACTGCCTCCGAAAACCAGTGGGGTCAGTGTTAGTCAGAATCGACTTGATGGCGGTGAGTTTTGAGTAAATATAGAGGCTGAATTTTGTTTTCTTTGTTTTATGGTCATGTGGAAAGATATAATTTATTTTTCTGAATCAGATAATTCAATACTGCTTTTAAAATTATACACACACGCACACACACTCACATATCATTGTGAATGTGGTACCAATAAACCTTTATAGGAATGAATTGAAGGGAAAGGAAAAAGTCTATTTGGCTGTTGTAACTCTCTCCTGAATTTTTACTTTTCTTCGTTGTGTTCGTGTGCTGTCAGGTCAATTCTGCCTCAAAGTAGCCTCGTGTGACAGAATAGAACTGCCACATAGAGTTCCCTAGGCTGAAATCTTTATAGGATCAATCCTCCATGTTTTTCTCCTGGAGAGCTGCTGGTAGGTTCAAACCCTGACCTTTCTGTCAGCAGCTGAGTGCTCAACTGTTGTGCCATCAGGGATCTTTTTTTTTCTTTGAGTTTCCTTTAATGGAGAGCTCTGGTGGAGTAGCACCTAAGGCATTTGACTGCTAACCAGAAGGCTGGCGATTCAAACCCACCAGCCACTCCTCAGAAGGAAGGTTGTGCAATCTACTTCCATAGCGTTACTGCCTCAGAAACCCAAGGAGGGGTTGCTATGAATTGCGACTGACTAGATGGCAGTGAGTTTATTTTTCTTTTCTTTACTTTAATGAGTCATTGAGACACTTTGGTGGAAAGTGCTTTTTGTGTTAAAGTTAGGAGCAAATTTTTAGTGGATTAATTGATCTCTCTTTCCTAAATTTCTGTAATGTGAGAAAATATGAGAAAGTTTATTTCACAATTGAAAGTGCTGTGTAATTATGTGTTTCTCTGAGAAGGTTTAGTAATATCTGTTTGGATGACGTATGTAAATATGTTTTAAATCATATCTTAAATTCTAAATATTATTTTCCTTAATATGAAAATATACTGTAAAGAAGAAAATATTCAATTTTGTGATTACTTTTTATAATAAAATGAAATTGTTGTTGTTATGTGCCATTGAGTGGGACCTGACTCATAACGACCCCTCCTTGGGTTTCCCAGGCAGTATCACTACAGAAGTAGATTGCCCCATCTTCCTTCCGAGGAGTGGCTGGTGGGTTTGAACCGCCAGCCTTCTGGTTAGCAGTCAACTGCCTTAGGCACTATGTTCTCAGAGCTCCCCATAAAATGAAATAGAGATCCTTTTATAAAAATATGCGTTCAAAAAATGTACTCTGTGACCTCAAAGTGAAATATTTTGACCTGGTAATCTACTGTTCTACAATCAATACCCTAAAATTCAAACTAAGAATCTTACATACTTTTGTTGAAATAGATTTTAAGTAGGAAACATATTAATTTCAAACTTGTGTTGACAGAAAACAAAAAACCAAACTCAACCACTGTGGAGTCAGATCTGACTCATAGGCACTACTCTAACAGAATTACTTATAAAATGTATTAACATAATTTTTTTTAAATTGCAAAGTTATAAACATAATTTAATCTTTCTCTGATAACTGTGAACTGTGCAATATATAGGGACTATGACAATAAATGCTATAATAAAACTCCATAAAAGTTAGAGATGTAAGATAAGAAAGATGCTTTTATCAAGAGTAACAGAAAACAAAAATGAAACAACAAAACATGCCCATCTTAGATATCAATTTATTTTATAGTCATTTATTATTTTCTCCATGAATAAAGAGCGGAATAAACTTTTTGGCATTTACTGTTATATTAGTCCAACTAAATGACATTTTACTTATATTAGCATTCCAGTCTACATGATATATGTTCCTCGTCCATTTGAAGCTACACTGTGAGTGTGAATACCCAACAATGACATTATGAGTCTGAGATTGATAGTTATTTGATTTAGCAACATCTGTTGTTGTTTGATACACTCCAAGCAGATGTTCTTCCTTGAAATTCAACATGCAATTTGATTTACTCTCCTAACATGTAACCTTAGCAGATTAATACTATTGCCATTTTTATACAGGTATTTGAATTACTGATTGTATATGACTTTAGTCAAGCAAATGTCTGTAGACTGGGTCAAACATCATTAACTTTAATAAGGATGACAATAGGCAAACTCTTCGAATGACTTACTCCATAAATTGACATAAAGTTCCTTCAGGTTTCAGGGCATCTAGAGGCATTTTTTCAATTAGCAATCCTTTCTTTTAATGCTCTTAGAGAATTAATGAAAACAAAGCAATATATGTCATTAGATTGATGTTCTTCCCTGTGTTTTTCATTGTATTTCAAAGCTGTCACATTACACAAAGAGTTGTAATGAGAAAAATATGCAGACAAAGACAATACTATTTATTTTACTCTCACTCCACAATTTGTAATATACTGCAACACGATAGAAAATCACATAATTGTAACTGACTCACATTATTTCATGGTTAGTATGGGGGCATGCAGAGATTTGGAATACATAAAATAGTGATAGTGCTGAGGATTAGAAAATTCTGATCAAAATTCTCCTGGGCAGGAAAATATCTATGAAAGCTAGGCAAAAGTGATTTTGTCCTTAATAAAAATATACAAATCATATAATATTATATATTTTGTGTATAATAAATCTAAAGAGAACTTGATTCTCTATAACAGAATAAACATGTGAATCTGCTTTCCCAAAGAATTCCCTGATTCAGTATTAACAATCTAGTGATATCTTATGACCTTTTCTACCAAATATGAACAAGTTGCAGCTATGGCAATCTCTCATGCATTGCTCCTTAAGGAGACCCTCTTAATTGCTTTTAGAGTTTCAATTCTATTTTAACCTCCATGACCTTCTTCAAAGCTTGAAATTAACTTTTCTTTCTCCACCAATTTATCCTTTCCTATATTGGTAAGCAATGATTGTACTTTTCCATTGGAGTTCTCAGGGATTTCTTCCACCATAAAACAAACAAAGTCACTGCCATCTAGTTACTTCAATATGATAAAGTGTATCTTCATTACATTATTATATTAATAATATAATATTACATTATTATATTAGAAGCAGCATTTTTTCTTCTTTGAAAATCATTCAAAGATGGATCATCTCTTTGTATAGGGAAGTGAAGCTTCTTGTTGTTAGGTACTGTGGAGTCAGTTCCAGCTCATAGTGACCCTGTACACAACAGAACGAAACACTGCCTGGTTCTGCACCAGCTTAACAATCCTTGCTATCCCCGAGGCCATCATTTTGCAGCCACTGTGTCAATCCATCACATTGAGGGCCTTCCCATTTTTCATTGAGCATCCACTTTGGTATTACCAAGGTAATGATACTATAATATTAGACTATACATTATTTAATGAATTTATTTGGTAATGAATGTTTTTGTACCTCCTCACTTAGTTTCTTATTTAAGTCAGTCTCATTGTGACCAGCAGATATACACCTATTGACAAACTGATCTGGAAAATAAAGCTGCAAACTTTATTTATTTAGAATGGTCCTCTAAGTGATAAATCTGACCAACTCCTTCTAAGTTATAATTTGAGAGAGCATGAGATCAGTTAGGGAATCTAACATTGTCCTTCAAAGTTTATTTTTCTACCAACTTATTTGAGGCAGGTTGAGCACGCCTAAAATTTCAATGTATTGTCTTGAAATATGCTCCTACCACTGCTGAGTTATAAGGCAATGACAATTTGTATTTCCTTATTCTAAAAATAATATAAGGCAATTTAGCCTGTTTTGTGTTTTTGTAATTAGAAAATGGTGGGAGCTTTCATTTTTAAACTATAAAAACTTATCATCCTCATTAAAAAAAGCAAACCAAATGTAATTGAAATAGAAATGATGATGAATTTCAAGTTTCAAATAGGCAAGGGGGCATGTGGTCCATAGAAAATTTCAATAATATCCATGATCATTCCAGTTTCACTGCCATACTCAGTTGGCTAATGGATACTAACAGTTCATTTGGTGGATAGCCTGTGTCCTATTTTCATTTGTGAATCCACCCATCTTAATACAGTGGTTTGCAACTTTTTAGGCATGTGCAAATACTTTTGTCTTTGCTTTTGATAGGTTCATTTATTAAATTGACCTACAGAAAAAAAGTTGTATACTGGCTGCATGCCAGGTTCCAGAAAGTATAAAAATAAAGGCATTTCACAAATGCTTATTAAAATGTATCTGTCTTAAACCACTTCTTAAATAAGGTGAGTTTGGGTAGGTAGATTAGATGGATGGCAAACAATGGCTCCCTTTAAAATAATTGTTCAAAATCACAGTTGTAGATTTACAGATATTTTAGAAGTACAACCATTATTTATCATTTACTAGTCTTTTTAATAAGCAGTAATTATTTAGTGTAGTTTTCTTCTCTACCTCTTTTATCATGAGATGTACAAGAGAGGTTGTATGTAGCCTGTTATCAAAGGAGTCAGGGTCTAATTTCACAAAGTTAACTATATGAGATATTTTATTTATGAAAAGAGATGTAAGATATATGGTCTAACTGAGGTAAATTACTTTTAAACAGACAAAGATAATTTATTTTTAAAATCATACTTTCAAAATTGTACCTTTGAACTTTTATTATTTGATATAGACAACAATATATGCATGAGTAATTTCATAAATGAAATGAAAAATGTAACACCATTTAAAGTAAATTTTTTGCCAAAACACATTCTTCTTTCTCATTTATCTAACTCTTATTGTAGGGATACCTTTCTATGATTCATTTGAAGCCATTCTCATTATTACTCAGACATAGTTCTAAAGCAGCTTATTAGTACATAGAAAATTAGACCACACTGGCTATTCTAAAGTTCAGGATAATGACCATAATTCTAATTCACTGCCCTCAAGTTGGATCTGACTCGTAGAAATCCCTCCTTGGGTTTCTGAGGCGATATATAGAGTTCTACTGTAAAATCACAAGCTTAGCGATACACATATCCAAACTCTATCTCAAGAAAAAGATGATAGTGAGATAATTAATAATAATAATAATAATAATAAAAGTTTTACATGTCCCATTTGAATTTAAATTTTATTTTTCTTTTTGGCATAAAATACTTTAAGTGTTCTATATTTTTTTATATTATCATTTCTTGTGTCTAGGTTTCAAGAACTTTGGAGATATTTCTAATGAATGCATTTTTTTTCTTTTAAAAAGTAAACTTAAATTAGTAAGACATTATTTTGAATTCATTCTAAGATTCTAATACTGAATGTATTTAGAAAAACAAAAAATTGACATTACTCTCAATTTATATACTTCTCTATTTAAAAAAAAAAGTAAAATAATAACCTCTAAACAGTATCTAATCAAAGGCCATTATCAATGGGAATCTTCAATTCACATGATCAATTTTAGCTAAAAACATATCTTCTGTGCTCCAGCCTAAATTATTCAGTAATTTTACATAAGCCTTCTTGGGATATCAATATTATTGATCATATAATATATTATTATGTATTTGGAGGGAGATCTGGTGGTGTAGTGCCTAAGGCATTTGACTGCTAACCAGAAGGCTGGCTGTTCTATCCATTATTAAATTCTAAAGTCATGTCTATATTTTCAGATATTTGTTATAGAAGCATACTGCTCCACGGTACAAAATCTGTACCAGTTTTCTGTGGCTGATGTAACAAATTACCATCAACTTATCTCTATATTTCTAAAGACTAAAACTCCAATATTCGCAATACTGAGCAGAAACAAATGTATTGCCAGGGCTGTGTTCCTACTGGAGGCAATATGGGAACATCTTTTCTTTGCCTCTTCCAACTTTTGGGTTATGCCTGCATGCCTTGCCTTGTGACCACATCACTCTAGCCTCTGCCTTGTGGCAATATTGTTTTCTCTACTTTTCTGTGTGTAAATTCTCCCTCTGCCTTCTTCTTATAAGAACACTTATGGTGTCATTTAGGCCTCATACAGATGATGCAGGCTAGATAATCTCTCCATCTCAAACCTTTACCATAAACAAATCTGAGAAGACCCTGTTTTTCTTGTAAGGTAATGTATATAGGTTCTAGAGATTGGGCCTTGATATCTATGGGTGATATTTTTCAATCTCCTATATGAGCCATATTAGAAATCTGCCTAATCTATTCCTGTAATTAAGAAATATTCATATTATCTTTCAGAATACTTTAAAATTGTGCATATTTGTTCTATTAGTTCATTTGATACATATGATGAGGAGCTCTGGTAGCATAGTGCCTAAGGCACTTGACTGATAACCAGAAGGCTGGTGGTTCAAACCCACCAGCCACTCCTTGGAAGGAAAATTGGGCAATATACTTCCGTAGTGATATTGCCTCGGAAACCCAAGGAGGGGTC
>NW_006921812.1:2782596-2797074 GCF_000298275.1 Orycteropus afer afer | reverse complement strand
TAGTGCCTAAGGCACTTGACTGCTCACCAGAAGGCTGGCGGTTCAAACCCACCAGCCGCTCCTCGGAAGGAAGGTTGGGCAATCCTACTTCCGTAGTGATACTGCCTCGGAAATCCAAGGAGGGGTCGCTATGAGTCAGGGCCGACTGGACGGCAAACAACAACAACAACAACATAATATAAAATGAAACAGTAGACTGTACTCAAGGTTGGACATGAGAAATAGTTTTTATCTTCTTGTCTCATTCCATTTGAGTGGGAAAGGCTCTACTTAGAAAGAATTTCAGGTCTTCATGCAAGGCTGGTTGAGAATGGTCA
This sequence comes from Orycteropus afer afer, assembly GCF_000298275.1. Lineage (NCBI taxonomy): Eukaryota > Metazoa > Chordata > Mammalia > Tubulidentata > Orycteropodidae > Orycteropus > Orycteropus afer. The sequence goes on along the minus strand of NW_006921812.1, from coordinate 2,796,757 downwards.
CATGGAGGAATAGCAAAGTTTTTCCCTTTCATGCTCAACTATTGTAATGAAAAATCTCTGGTACTGTTTTATGAAAAAAAAAAAAAAAAGGAATACAAAACAAATATGAGTTTAAGCAATTTCTCCCCCTTGAAACTACTATCTGATTTTTTAAATTTTAATATTAATGACTCCTTTTATAAAATCATTCTATTTTCTTATCCACAAATAACTTATTCAGTTGTATTTTTCTGCACTCGGATCAGTTTTTCATTGTATATCCTGGTTCTTCTACTAACTTGGTCTGTGGGTTACTTTCTCTTATTTGTATTGGATAATAGCTACCCCACATGCTAATTGTGAAAATGTAACATTGCATGACCATTATTTTATTAGTGTGATCAAGCACTGTGTGGTCATTTTAACCTATTGCATTAAGATATGACTAGACATGACATACATGTATTTTGAGGAAGCTAAAGTCCAATGGAGGACTTAGACTACAAGCTTATGATCATAATACAGTATAAGTATCAGCATAAGTACTGAAACAACATTGAGTTATAGTGTTAAGTTACACCCAAAGCTACCTTGATTTTCTATTTGCGGGAAATATGTATTTTGACAATGTTCCCAGCACTGGTTTAAGTACGTGAAGAGAAGTTAGAAAAAGCTATTCAGTATATATATATATATATTTTTTTTTAATTCCCACTGAATTTGGAAGGAGATTGCATAATGAAAGAAGGTTCTACTTCACTGAGTAAAAAATGCAAAATATATTGCAAACCAGAGTATGTATTTTTATTAACAATTAATATTAATTCTTCTTTCAGTCATATGCACTAAAATCTGCCAACAGTACTATTGTCCCTGGAGATCTATATGAAATATCCTTATGTTTATTCATTTTAATTTCTTATGCATGATATGCTTAGTCAATATGTATGATTAATTAAAGGACATTGTTACAGACATAAACTTCAACTTTTTCATTTGAACCACTAGTGAACAGAATTATACATGAATTTTCCATAGTCATAGTTCCAAAGACTCATTAAATAGTCTCTGATTAAAGGAAAGAATCTGCAGATCATTGTCTGCTGTTTACTGGAAAATGTCATATATACACAATATTCAGTGGATTTAATATGAGGAAAGAAAGAAAAAAAAAAAAAACTGCCACCCAGTTGATTCCAACTCAGCATGACCCCCATTGAGTTTCCAAGGCCATAAATTTTTATGAAAGTAGATTACCTCATCTTCCTTCCATAGAGCAGTGGTGGGTTTGAACTGCCCACTTTCTGCTTAGCAGACAAACTCCTTACCCACCATGCCACCCAAGTTTCTTAATACGGGAATAAGCTAAATGTAAATAAAACACATTTTATCATTAATTTATCAAAGTATTTTAAATCCTGCATGCATGTATCTAAATATACTATTCATTTTTGACCGTACTGTATTGGTTGAGTCATGATTCTCAGTCATCTGGCAGATATGTAATCATCCTCTATTTTGTGATCTGCTGTGAGCAGCCAATCAGTTCAAAAAGGAGTTTCCTTGGGGGGTGAGGCCTGCATCCAATCTATATGGATGTTCTGGCAAAGATTACTCTCTTTTAATTCCACATTTGACTCATCATTCTCTGACCTCGGGTTCCTGAGATGTGACCTCTCAGCCTGCCTTTTGACCTGCTGATTTTGGCTTCACCAGCAGTGCAACCACATGAGTAAGAAATCTCCAGTCTGACACCTGACCCGTGAATTTAGGACTTCCAGGCCTCCACAAATGTATGAGCCATTTCCTTGAAGTAAATGTCTTTCTCTATATACTTATAAATATACACTTCCCTGATTTTGTTCGTCTAAGCAACCCAGCCTAACACACATGTGTACAAAGAAAATTTTGAATTTTGATAGCTAAAAAGAAGGAAAAGTTTTTTTAAGCACTTTTTCTGTGCCATGTATTTTTATATACATATTTATTTGCATGGTTTATGTTTACACTGGCAATTATTTTTTGAGATAGAAAAAATAATCCCAGTTTTACACTTAAGTCATACTTGTGAAAAGCTACCCATTTGGGAGTTTACATAGCTTCAGATTTCAGTAGCATTCATTGGTCATCCAGCTGTAGCTTAAGCCAGACAGGAATAAAGTCATTCAAATTAGTTTAGTTTCTTAAATCTGTTTAAATGGATACATTAATAAATAATAAAAATAAGCTATTTTAGGTAAATTCACACTAGGAATTTTTGGACATATTGACTAGTAAATTGTCTTGTTTTAGATCCATAATAACTTTTGTACTTCTAAATAATTATGAATTGGCCGGTGGCTATTATCACTTGTGGAAAGATTTTAGGTATAGTTTCTAAATATGTTTTTTTTATTGTTAAGTTAGTTTGGGCATTTCAGCTTACAGTAGGCATCTATGCTTTTATATTAAAAAAAAAATGATGCCATCCATATGCATCTTCAAAAGCATTAACTATCACCATCAAGGTATACAATGCACCATATGATTTGCTACTTTAATTCTCATAAAATTATTCTCTGAAAATGAAAGCAATTGTCTAGAAAAAAAATGTAAATGCATTCTTCTTTAAAATATCTATGGAATTGAGGGAAAGTATCTACTTCAGGACAGTTTTCTGCATGATCGTTTGCATTTTCTGCTTAACTCTGGATGAATCACAGTTTTATATATATAATTTTTTTCCCCTTCTTTTTTGGCAAATTTATTATATAGCTGAACTACTATAATAGCCTTTTCTGGAGGCCATACTCCCAGAAGAACTACATATCCACACATGAAAGTTTCATAGACCTTAGCTAACTATATTCACTTTTTTTCCAATTGTGCTATCAGGTACTTATTGATATATGTGTATTGATGACATCTTATAGTTAAGTGATGATATAGGACACTATATTTACATCTTAGTTTGTTAAAACAAAACATTGTTTAAGGTTTGTTTGGTTTAACCACTTTAAGCATATGGCTTTCACTGTAAGTAATTCCTTTCTGTAAATAGATATTTTGAAAATGAAAAGTAATTACAGATTAATAAAAGTCAGTAAAAATGATATTTAAAGCTCCTTAATTGTTATTTAAAGCACAGTGGGTAATTCAGATAACCAATCTTCTGCAGAAAATTTAAAACCTTGTAACTAATTTACATATTCAGTGACTTCATAGAATTCATTCACATTTGACAGGTGAGAGAATTGTGGTGGAATGTGTAAGAGATTTATAGAAGGTCATTCAGGAAATCAGCTCCAGAGCAGGAAATGACATAGAACACTCTGTCTTTTCTGTATTCTCAAGTGTAGTGATACTCAGTAGTTGAAAACAAATACTGCAGTGAACCACTCTTACTGATGGGAACGTGAGCTCTCCCTCAGGAGCAGGGGTCCAGGAAAATTAGAGCAAGCCACTGTTCCAGATAAGGGCACTTAACAAAAAATCTTCACAGGACTTGGAGTGAATGCCTTTTCTACTTCCTTCTGAAAGATTTAAGCCTTTTTTTCTTCATAATATAATATATCCAAATATTTTAGTTTTAGAAAAATGAATCTAACACCACAATTGTCAAGTACTGCACATATCAATTATTTGTGCATGAGAGAATACCATTCTTTTTCACTTTATGTTTCAGTATATTTTGCTTATTCTTTATGATACAGTGTACATTTCTGTCAGGTGTGCTACAAATTGACAGTGTCAAAAAGGAAGGATTTCAGCTGCCCAGCAAATGTTATAAGGAGCCCTGGTGGCACAGTGGTTAATTGCTTGGCTGTTAACCAAAAGTTCAACAGTAGGAACATTCCAGAAGCTCCATGGGAGAAAGATGTGGGAGTCTATGCTTCCTCCAAGATTTAAAGCCTTGGAAACCCTGTGGGACAGATTCTGTCCTATAGGGTTGTTAGGAGTCAGAGTTGATTCTATTAGTGCTTTTTTTGTTGGGGCGTGGGGGTGGGATGGTGGTTTAGCAAATGTCAAAACCACTCAAAATCACATGGAACTATTTTATGTAGTATTTTAAAATGGTTTTGCCTTAGCACACTGAAGCAGTATAGTGAATATAACATGTATTTTTTTCTTCTAAGAGATTTTAGGCTCTTTCAATGTGACATTTTCTTTTAGTCTAATTTGAGTTTATCTTCCTTTTGTCAAATATATTTTGGTAAAACGTTTTATCAGTCCATTTCTCACATATGATCTTTGAGGCTGGATTTCTCAATCTGATTCTATGTCTTCTATCTGCACTTAGAAGCACCCACCACTTTTGCTACAGTATGGCAAGCGCAGAAATCCACCTTTTTGTCGTCTTCTGACTTACTTACAGACTTCCCCAGTGGACAAACTCGCAGGGGTCTGTCTTCTTACTTTTTCATATTTCTCTCCTCAGGAACCTCTATGATCACCTTCCTGTTGTGATTATTACAGATACCCTCAGTGCCACATACCAGTTTGCAGCCACGCTTGCCCACGTTGTTTCCTTCAGCAGAAAATCCTAGAGTAGCTTAGGTCTAGAGTAGCAATGAGGAAATACCAGCAAACACACAAAAGCACACACACAGTCATTTGTCTTTATACCACACCAAACCCATTGCCATTGAATCAATTCCAACTCATAGTGACCCTATAACACAGAGTAGAATTGACTACAGGATTTTCTAGGTTGTAAGTCTTTATAGAAGAAAAATGTCACATTTTTCTCCTATTGAATGGCTGGTGGGTTTGAGCTGCCAACCTCTCAGTTAACAGTCAAATGCTTAACCACTGTATCACCAATGCTCCTTTCTCTTTATAGGTTAGAAGATATGAAACTGTGTTCAAATCCATACTCTTTCAGTACATAACTATGTAATCTTAAACAAATGGATTAATATCCTGTGTTTCATTCTTATCAATAAAAAGGCCATTGCTACCAAATAAACACTAGTAATGAGTAGTTCTACAGCTAATGTTACTACTATTACTATTGCACTTACTACTTATGGGAGCTCTGGTGGCGTGGTGCCTAAGGCATTTGACTGTTAACCAGAAGGCTGGAGGGGTCAAATCCACCAGGCTCTCCTCGGAAGGAAGAATGGGCAATCTACTTCCATAGATATTCCTCCTCGGAAACCCAAGGAGGAGTTGACGGCAGTGAGTTTCTTTTATTTTTTAGTTTGGCTTATTGTTGTTGTTGTTGTTATTTGCCATCGAGTCAGCCCTGACTCATAGCGACCCCTCCTTGGGTTTCCGAGGCAGTATCACTACGGAAGTAGGGTTGCCCAACCTTCCTTCCGAGGAGTGGCTGGTGGGTTTGAACCGCCAGCCTTCTGGTTAGCAGTCAAGTGCCTTAGCCACTATGCTACCAGCGCTCCCAGTTTGGCTTATTACTACTTACAAATAAGGATTTAATTAAAAACAAGTATGGCAGAAACAAAACATTAATTTTAATGATCATTTTCCATATATCTCTCCCACTATGCACTCAGATCTAGAGTATTCCTAAGAATATTTTCTTCTTATCATAAATGTCTTTTTTTGAGGGGAGGGGATGACAAAATAAACTAAAAACAAAACAAAAAGATTCCTTTCACCATGATTTATAAATAATATTTACTTTCAAAATCATTTAGCTTTTTAACAGGAAGAGGACTGAGCCAGAGAACCAGATAGCTTATTAACTAATTTTTTAGCTTTGGAAAACTTTTGGGGAACTTCATTTCATTCATCCGTGCAGCCAATCTGTCAAGGAAGTTATTATTATACCATTTCACAAATGGGATATTAAAGTGAAGATAAAATGATTCCACTTCAAATAAAAAGTAAAAGTTGGAATTGAATATAAATCCCAGAGTTTTTTGATTCCAGGGACAATTATTGATGATATTTTAGATCAACTACCAGATTTCTGATTGAGTCACTTTCCAAGTATCTGAATTGGAAGTATTTGGAGTTCTGGTAGCATAATTCCTAAGGCATTTGATTGCTAACCACGAGGCTAGGAGTTCAAACCCACCAGCCACTCCTTGGAAGGAAGATAGGGCAATCTACTTCCGTAGTGATACTGCCTTGGAAACCCCAGGAGGGGTCCCTATGAGTCCAATTTGACTCGATGACACATAACAGTGTTGCTATAGAAGGTTGGGTGGCACAGTGATTAAAGCATTCAGCTGCTAACCAAAAGGTCAGTAATTTAAACCAACCAGCTGCTCTGCAGGAGAAAGATGAGGTGATCTGCTACCATAAAGATTAAAAAAAAAAAAAAAAAAACTAACTGCCATGGAGTTGATTCGATTCATAGTGAGACCTACTCCTCCTTGGGTTTCTGAGGCGGTGTCTCTATAGAACTAGATTGCCCAATCTTCCTTTCGAGGAGTGGCTGGTGGGTTTGAACTGCCAGCCTTCTAGTTAGTACTCAAATGCCTTAGGCACTACACCACCAGAGATTTAAGCCTTGGAAACCTTATCGGGCAGTTTTTCTCTGTCCTATGACTTGGAATTGATTTGATGGCAGTGGTCAGTTTCATTTTTTGTTTGTTTGTTTGTGTGGCTTAGTGCTGCTGCTATAACAGAAATACCAAAAGCAGATGGCTGTGACAAACAGAAATTAATTTTCTCTGTTTAGAAAGCTGAAAGTCCAAATTCAGCATACCAGCTCTAGGTGAAGACTTTCTTTCTCTGTTGCTTCTGGAGGAAGGTACTTGTCTCTTCTGAGCTTTTGTTCCTAGCCAGTTTTCATATGGCTTAGCATTTCTTTTCCTCCATCTCTGCTTCTTCCTTGCTTAAAATGCTCCTTTTGTATGTTGAAGTATATTAACTGAGGACACACCAATACTTCCTTATCAACATAACAGAGAAAATCCATTCCCAAAAGGCATTATAATGATGGGTATAGATAGGGCTTAGAATTTACAACACACATTTTTGAGGGGACACAATTCAATTCATAGCACATATCCAGCTTTTTTTGGTCAGGGTAAAGAGAGCTTTCAGTCTTGTCTTGCCATGGAATACATTGATTCAGCAAACTAATTAATCCCCAGTACATGTAGTTCCCTATATAAAGATGATATTTTCACTCTATATGAGTACCTATTGCTATCAAAATTTATTCTTTAAAGCCATAACTTATATAGCCTTAGATAAGTTACCTTTCTGTTTCAAACTCTTAAATAATTGTCCAAGCAACATCACAATAAATGGAGAAATGATTGAAGTTGTCAGAGATTCATATTGCTTGGGTCCACAATGAACATGCATGGAAGCAGCAGTCAAGAAATCAGACAATGTATTGCACTGGGCAAATCTGCTGCAAAAGACCTCTTTAAAGTGCTGAAGGGCAAAGATGTCTCTTTGAAGACTAAGATGTGCCTAATCCAAGCCATGGTATTTTCAATCGCCTCATATGGATGTGAGAGCTGGACAATGAATAAGGAAGATCAAAGAAGAGTTGATGCTTTTGAGTTGTGCTGTTGGTGAAGAATACTGAAAGTACCATGGACTTCCAAAAGAATTACCAAATCTGTCCTGGAAGAAATACAGCTTGAATGCTCATTGGAATTGAGAATGACCAGACTTCATCTTACCTACTTTGATTTTGTTGTCAGAAGGGAACATTCCCTGGGGACATCATGATTGGTAAAGTGGAGGGTCAACAAAAGAGGGGAAGGCCCTTAACAAGATGGATTGACACAGTGGCTGCAATGATGGGCTCAAATATAGCAAGGATTGTGAGGCTGGCACAGAACGGGGCAGTCTTTTGTTCTGTTGAACATAGGACACTATGAGTTGGAGCTGACTTGACGGCACCTAACAACAGATAACAACAATGTGAGGATGACACCTGACCCAGGCAGTGTTTCCTTCTGTAGTACATAGGGTCACTATGAGTCAGCCAACTCTACAGCACATGACACCACAACAATATAGAATTAAAACATGTTTCCCTTTGCTCTCCCTGCAGAGAGAATAAAACATGTTTCCCTTTGCTCTACCACTGCATACCTAAGTGGAGTGCAGCCCTTCACTCTACACACTGACTTTCCCTCAGCTCCTGAATGTGTTTTCCATCGTAGGTCCTCAACACATGGTGTTGCTCCTTCTACCTATTGTATCCATGCTAACTCTCCTCCTGGTTAATTCCATCTTCAGGTTCCTGCTCAAAAGTGATTTCCTAGATTTGGCATTCTGAATTCCAATCCCTTTTAAATTAAGTTACCCTCTGATTCTTTCTGTAAACTCCCTGTTCATTTCCTTCACAGCATTTATAAAATTGTACAATTACACATTACATAGTATTTGTTTCTGTAATAATATTTTCCCAACTGGCATACACTATAAGAATTGAAACCATGTCTATCTTATTCACCATCCAAATATTAGTACTTCACAGTGCTTGAAACATAGAATACTTTATTTAATCCTCATTAATAATGAATTAATGCATAAATAGGACATCTATACAACTGAAATTATTTAAGTTTCTCAATCAAGTTTTCACATATAACACCAATAATAAATTCATTGTTTTGTGATCTCCAATGGATTACTTGAAAGTCGGACTTCTTACCTGTAATATGAAATCTTTATCAGATTATTTTGAAAATAAAATATAATACTGCTTCTAGCTCATTATACTTTGTTTTCTTTCTTTTTCCATTTACAACCTAGCAATGATTTTTACATGTGAACTATATTCAATTGATATCTTTCTGGCAAAATAGAAATACCCCTGTAAGAGCTGATCATTAGTTTTCTTCTGATCAGTCATTATTCTGGAGACTTAATAATAGTGTTCACTTGCCTCTAAAAATGAGAATCAAGGAGACATAAAGAGTTTCTTTGCAATGTTGTTGTGGTGGTTTGCATTTTAAACAGAGTTAGTTACCTAGTGCTGCTTTGACAAAAAAAAAATACCACATTTGGATTTCTTTAGCAAGCAGGCATTTATCCTCTCACTGTTTGTTGTTGTTATTTGCCGTGGAGCCAGCCCCGACTCATAGCGACCCCTCCTTGGGTTTCCGAGGCAGTATCACTACGGAAGTAGATTGCCCAACCTTCCTCTCACTGTTTAGGAGGCTGGAAATACAAATTCAGAGTGCTGGCTCTAGGGGCAGGATTTCTCTTTTACCTCTAGAGGAAGGTCCTGGTCTCCTTTCAACATCTGTGGACCCAGTGTTCCTTGGAAATCTCCATGTACCTTGGCATCAGTCTTCCCCTGGGTCAAGGAGGTTCTCAGTGAGGCACAAAGGACATAGTCCACTCCTATCTCTTCTTTCTTGGTGTCCCTGAGGTCCTCCTCTCTCTTTTTTCTTCTCTCTCCTTTTATCTCATATAAGATAAAAGGTGATACAGGGAACACCCCATGACACTCTCCTTGTATCAGGGCTGTGATCTGCACAATGGTGTCTCATCACACTCTAATCCTCACACCACATCATGGGGGATTGGTATATCATTACATAACTGCCACATTACATCATTATGTAACTGCCAAACCACTGAGAATTATGGTCCAGCTAAATTAACAAATATTTTGAGGGGATACAATTCAGTCCAACACAAGCAACTTATTATTTGGCAGTCTCAATTTATAAACTATTGGGAGATGTTAGTTTTTCATGTCTAAGCATGATTTACCACATTCCTTGGAATAAAGAGCATAAAGACCTAAGCAAAAGAAATCATAAATTAAAACCAAGCCTACTGCCATTGAGTCAATTTTCAGTCATAGCTGTCCTATAGGATGGTAAAGAACTGCTCCATAGAGTTTCCAAGGCTGCAAATCTTTACGGAAGCAGATTGCCTCTTCTTTTTCCCACAGAACACCTGGTGGGTTAGAACTGCTGACATTTTGGTTAGCAGTCAAATATGTTAACCACTACATCACTAGAGAGTGTCTTAAAAGGAATGAAGGACATGTAAAACAATGCATACTAGTGCTGAATTTTACTCAGAGGCATATTTTTAATTTAATTCACTCTGTTAACACTTGCAGGGAGTGTATTCTCTCTTCCTACTGTGCTTATTTATAACTATCTAGTTTTCCCATTTTAAAAATGTTATCTCCAAATAAGTTTACAAAAGTCTGAGGAGTGACATTCACTCTTCTTTGAAAGCAATTTTCCCCAAAAGTGAAAAATACAGCCATGATCTACAATGAAAGGAAATAAAAGTAGAGAGGTGAGGAAAAAAAAAAAAAAAATGTGGTCATTCTCAACCAAAAAAATTTCTCCAAATACTTGGGATTATTGTCACTCCAGTGTTTTGTTTGTTTGTTTGTTTTTAATATTACATGGTTGTTTTAATAATTTATAAATGACAAAAATAAAAATAAGTGTGCTGTAGGTGGTGCTTCCACATTAATACTGAAGAAACTATAGGCAGTATTTTTCCCACTCAAACCAAAGTAATGCAAAGTGCTTGTTACTCTTGGATTCAAATTTATGAGACTGAGGCGAGCACTATCTTCTTACGCCCATGTGTACCATCCCTGTTCCCTAGAGCTAGATTTTCATCTTTTGTTCTTTAAATTGTCAAGTGCATTTTCACAGTCTGTTAGCATTTTAATATTTTTAAATCACTAGGTAGAGTCAATCACTTGTAAGCTGCAGCTCACCTCTTGTTAACCACTCAAACCTTGCCTTTCACATTCATAAATATATATAGTGTTAAAACTACGCAATGATCCTAAAAGTGAAAGTGTCAGTGGATGGTAGCATATGGAAGAGAAAACTAGATTTCACTGCGTTTTGGGCAATAATATAGCTGTAAAAATTCTCAGGGAATCTGTTTTTTTGCATGTTGGTCATATCTGAGTGAGTCACCTAGGCAACCTGGTCTATGTAGTTAACTTTATTAACAAACTATGTAGGTCCTGTTTTGTGATGTCAGAAAGAGAATGGAGGAAGTTTTTCCTGATGCAAGTCTTTATAGCACAGCAGGTGAGCTTGATAAATGTTTTATGTGACAAATATATTTACATAAAAACATACAACAATGACAACTCCCTATTTTTGTTAAATATATCTCCCTGAAAGTATGGTTCCAGCTGAACACAGATGTTCATTTAAGGCATTAATAAGTATTAGACTTTTTACAAAACAATATTCAAATTGCAAATATGAGCCAAGACATCCTGATAATTTCTCTAAAAAAAAATAAAAAATCCAAGCATCTTTATTTCAAACAGAGTCATAAGTGATACAAATGCTTTTCTTCTGAAAGCAGTAAAGCTCTGTGAATACAGAGAGAAAGAGGACAAATAGTGCATTAAGAAATTATTACAGCCCAGGGTCATTAGCTATAATCAAGGGCCAGCTTAGGGACAGAACAAGAAGCAGAAGGTGAGTTTGATCTTTAGCCAGATCAGAAGCTATGTACCATGGAGGCCATCTGGACGCCAGAAAGTTAGTTTAAATTCTAGTAAATGATTTTTTATTTAATTTGGGGTAAGTCCTTATATTCTAGTACAAGAGAAAATTTTCTACAGGTAGGCTGTAAACATCTTTTCCTTCAGATAATGTTAGCATAGTAAAATTTGCTAAGCTGTGTTTTTAGAAATGCACTGTCAAAGAAGCCAGGATGTAAAATGACATATTATGGTTCAACCCTAGCAAATCAGAAATCTCCATATTTATTCAGATGTGTACCATATGTTCCTATTTTCCTGTTTGTGATTCTTCAGGAAAAAGTTCACTGTTCACTAAGAGAAATGCTAAATTTATTTCTGTTTAAACAGCATTTGTTAAAATTTGCAACTTACTATTTTTTTTAAAGTCTTGGAATGTTAACGTTCCCTGTTATTTATATCATTCACCTGTTACAGTTCTATAGCATCATCTATGCCTGCAGGATAGCCACTGGCCACGTATGGCTGTTTAGATTTGAATTGAAATTAATATAGATTAAAATTTCAGTTCTTTAGTTCTACTAAAGTGTTTAGTAGCCACTAGTTGACAGAATATTTCTCACATCACAGAATGTTCAATAGGATAGCAACTTTCTAGACCAAGGGGTGGCCCATTGGTCAAATCAGGCCCACTGTCTGTTATTGTAAATAAGTTTTACTGATCTACATTCACTCATTTAAGTGCTTTCTATGTCTCCTTTCACCTTACAAAAGCAGAGTTTAGTAGTTGTGTCAACAACAGTATGCTCCACAATACGTAAAGAATTTATTATCTGGGTCTTTGCCAAAAATTCTGCTGACACCAACTAGACCACTGCTAAAGTACATTTTTTAATAGCTTTGAGAGTAATGTAGTTATTGACCCTTGCTTCACATTCTTTTGATTTTTTTAATGAAATTTATGTTTTGTGTAGATATCTTTCAAGGTCTATGCCTCTCATACCTTGGGCTTGTCTTGCAGTGTATAGACTTAACATATTTTCAGATCCAGGTAGGAAAAGGATTGAGATAAGTGGCTGTATTTGTTGTTTATGTCAAATTGAAGTCATAAATTTTCTAGACACAGAGAGTGCTTGGGGCTAAGTCTTCCATTACATCCACCAAGTATACCATAAATCGGGTTGCAGTTTGGGATGTTTACAAGCTTCTTTCTTTATGTCTGTTTGTAATATGTAACAAATGCAGTTCACGATTTTCCTCTGTAATTTGAAGTTCATTTTGTATTTACAGACTCGATTGCACTTTATATGCAAATGCCTCATTATACTTTAGAAAAACAGTATGTTAATTTGATTAATTTCTTATCTTATTTAAATCATATGAAATGTCACCTGCCATTCAATCTACACACCAGTTGTAACAAAACAACAAACGTCACAAAGAGCTGAAGCATTAAATTTTCCCTAATCAGAAGACAGGTAGGACAGGATTCACTTTATGCCCATATGAATGCTAAATGTTTTGGAGATTTGGAACTCCCTGCTAGCACCGCCTCTCAGGGACTTACATAACAAACTCTTTATAATAAAATTGTCTATCTGAAATAGACATCCAGGAATATTGATTCCACTTTCTATGTGGTTTGCAGTAGTTGTGAATTAGCAAATTTCTGCTTGCAAGGCAGAGGTACATCATAAATAATACATTGCTTTGCAAGTATCTTTTGTGGCAACTCCTTGTATCTAACATGATGTCATCCCCTTTGAAGGAGTCTGTTTCCTCTTGTCATTGCCTCTGGTCATGGGGAATGATAAGGATAATTATGCTGTCTACCCCTGTGATACTGGGACCTGTGTGTCTTCCTGGTAGGATGCCATATTTCCTCTTTTCAAAGTAGCTTCCGTTCCTTCTGTCCACTGACTTGTAGCTTTAAGGAATGGGGAAATGTACAGCATGACACTGCAGGCAAGAATTTATTCCTGGAAACTACTGAGGGAAAAGTACCATGGCTAGTTGAAAAAAAAAAAAAAAAAATTCTGGAGCAAAGTAACCCTGTGGGATGAGGTATCTATCAGCTCGTACTGTGTCTACAGAGAATGATCTTTGAAGGCTGTAGATCTGTGGCCCTTACGATCCTTGTGGCATAACTTCATGGTTTATTAAAGACAGGAAAAATTGGGAACTCCTTTTTTTGTTTCCCCTAACAGTGCCATGGGAATGTAGCATATGCGAAGTCATATAGGAAGTGAATGAGAGCTTCAGACCAGGAGAAAATCCAGGGATATTTAGAGATAAATGGAAATTCAGAAAGGAAAATAAAGACATTTTGTATTTATGAGATTGACTGATAGGTAAGAAACACTAATTTAAAAAAAATGATAATAATATGAGAACGTTTGAAGAGAAGGGAGGTCAATAAAATGGATGATATCATAATGTAAGAATCATTAAGAAAAAGAAATTCAAAGAAAATTCCAAAACCAAGAAATGATTGCCATGGAGTTGATTCTTTCTCATGGCCACCTCGTTTGTACAGAGTAGAAGTTTGCTCAACTAGGTTTTTAAGACCATGCATGACCCATTGGAAGCAGACTGCCAGACCTCTCTTCTGAAAAGTCCAAAAGGTCTAATAAAGAAAGAAGTGTAATAAATCATAGTAATAGTTTATAATGTCTATTCTTGTTGTTAGGTGCCTTTGAGTCTCTTCTGACTCCTAATGACCATGTGCAAAATAGAACAAAATGTTGCCTAGTCCTGTTTAGGAGCTCTGGTAGCATAGTGCCTAAGGCACTTGACTGCTAACCAGAAGGCTGGCGGTTCAAACCC
>NW_006921812.1:2777771-2782496 GCF_000298275.1 Orycteropus afer afer | reverse complement strand
GGAAACCCAAGGAGGGGTCGCTATGAGTCGGGGCCGACTTGATGGCAAATAACAACAACAACAGTCCTGTTCCATCCTCAAAACAGTTGAGAGTCTTTTTTTTTTTGTTTTTCACTGACCTTCTACTTTACAAAATATGAGGTCCTCCAGGGATGGGCCCCACCTGATAATTAATAATGCCTTAGACTTTACATATTTTAACTTTTTTTGTTTTCTAATCAATGTTTCTGTTAAAGACTGGCTTTGTGTATGTGGGCATATGTACAGGCACTTCATTGTTACTTTTTTTTTAATCAAATGACATTTATTCTTCAGGTTTTGGCAAAAATTATTCTCATTATTGCCCATTGATTACATCTTCTTTTATACTAGATACACATCCTGGGGTTGTTTTGATTTGGATTTTCTTTTCACTAGATTTTTGAATAAGGATCCCTTGGAGTTTTGTTCACTGAGAACTTTGTAGTGACCTTGAGTAAACTAGAAATGTATATGCAATTATTGCCAATTTAGAGATTTTCTTTGTTTCCAGATAAAAATAGAAGAAAGATTTAGTAAATATCAAAAAAGTCCTGATTAATAGAATATTATTAATGACTTTAGACTATGGTATATATTTTAATTGATGTTTATAAATAGCATTGCTGCCTGTGGTTTTGTAATATAACATTTACCAAACTTCTTTTTTGATGGAATTTACATATGGCACATCAGGATGATTAAAAGCCAGCAGTCTTTTCACAGCATGGCAAAAAATAGGATTTGATTTATCTTCATGCCTCGCCTACCACTTGCTGTGACTGTACTTTTGAAATTTTAATATTCTCATTTCTCATAAGGAGTTTGTTATGTAAAGTATTATGTAAATAACTTCTAAAATTTCTATAAATTTTTCTTAAATTTTATTCAAGAACATAGTTGTATGATGAAAGAAAATGCATACTTTGTTTTCATATTCTGCTGTATGTTTTTTTCAAAGTATGTTTTAAAGTAAAACAAGGTTGTACATTTTCAACATATCAGAATGTTGATATGTGATAGTGTGAATTTTTATGTAGAGTTTAAAAGGTTTTAGATATCTACAAATATCTGTCTTGGCCTATTTTCCCATTGCTAAAACATTTAAAAAATTACTATATAAAAAGTTTTGAATGTGTTATTCTAACAGCAAAAGCAATACTGAATTCTATGCTAAATAGATGTGATCAATAGAAGAGAATATATGTTTAAATTTCATATGTTATAAAGGTGGATTGATGGCAGTACAAATGTTTTTAATAATACTGATGTGCCATATGTAAATTCCATAAAAAAAGAAGTTTGGTAAATGTTATATTACAAAATCACACACACACACACAGATTTGTGTGTGTGCATGGTATGTGTATAGTTTATGTGGGGTATGTGTATGTAAAATGATATTTTGTTAATATGAGAAGAAAATGCTTTCCTTTCCACAAATAGAAACATGACATTGATGATCAAAACTCACTCCTTGTAACATGCAAGGATTGTAATAAATTAAATTGAGTGATATTCTAATTTATGTAGAATAGATTGAAAATTTGTTTTAATGATTTTATCCTCTAATCTTGTACAAAAAATAATACTAGTTCTATGTATGAGAACTCACTATGTTTCAGAAATTTAACATCATCTTATTTCAGCATTACCATAACCTTGCCTGAGAAATAACATTCATATTCTACACTTGGGGAAAATTTAGACTCAGGGGTTTAGTTAACACACCACTAGACACCAATAGCAAGTGACAATGTCAGAATTTAAACCTAAATATATCTATAGTAAAAGCTTAAATTGAACCAAAGTCTACATTGTTTTCCTTAAAAATTGTATTGTTCTTTCCCTTATTATTGAAAACCAAGAAATGTAAGATTTGCTTTAATATTTTCACTTTTCATTTTCCTTCTAATCAGTCTTCCCATGGTATGAGGGTATGAGTTGTGTGTTTAACATATTGGAAAGAAGGTGTAGGAAAATATTCCTTCAGCTGCCTCAAGATACAATTCTGTCATCTATGTAATCCTTTAGTAGTACAACATTTCATTTACAGTTTCTAAAGCATTTTCATGTCCCTGATTCCTGTTTGATACATGCAGCCTGCCAACAAGTCAACGATGTGTGAGTCTCATGACATCTGTGACACAGAGGGAGAAGCTGAGGCTCTTGCATAAGGGCACATGGTTTTCAAGTGACTGTGCTGAGGGTTGGGTCCAGATCTTGAAACTAACTATGCCCTGTCCACATCACCACAGACGCTTTCATGAATGAAGGAGGAAAGAGTGGCTTTGCTCATGTTTGTTTCCATGCTTATGTAAACCACTGAAAAGTTTGACATGGTGGGAAAGATTCTAAGTTAAAAGCCATGAGTGGAGATCACACTCAGATGATAGACTCTGCATTGTATGATGTATGTATTTTTTATCAAGAAAATTCTTGTCAGGCAATTGTTGATGTAATTTCTAGTCTGCTTGTAATACAGTTGGAGTGGTAAAATCATTCCACATTCACTGCTTTTGTGGAAGATTTGATTCTGTCGGGATATACTTGGGTTTCTGCCATTTACGTTTGATGTGGGAAGGGAAAGAGGTGATAGCTGGGATACAGGAATGAGTGCCTAATCAGCGACACTGATCTTTAAGGACTATAATGTCGTGAGTTGAATACATTATATTGCAGCACTAAATTTAACATCGTGTGGGGGAAGCAAAAGAGTTCCAAATGTATGCTTTTTAGGGCTGAATATATTTTTGAGTAGGAAAAGTCTCTTAATACAACACTCAGTTATGTGTTACTTTGCCTTCTTTTATATACTATGTACATGTATACTATGTATTTGATTTTCCTATAACAGATTCAAAAGCAACAACCTGCTTGGATTAAGTGATATTTAAAGAGCTTTCATAATTGTGGCTGTTTGAGATTAAAATTATTAAGATTACATTTTACTTTTTTAAAAAATACAGCTTTATGGGATCCTTATAATGATTAACTTGTGGTTCCACACTTTTGCTAAGTAATTGTACCGACACAGAAATGATTATGAATTAGTGTGGTTAAGAACAATCATACCGACAAGTAAATCAACATAATATAAAAGTTCAATGTGACCTAATTGTATCAGTGAAACAAAATTTTAAGATGATTTTAAATCTAAAAAATGAATGACTACTCACTTCCAATTATTGTTATGAAATGTTTCCAGAACATGTGAATCTAATAATTAAAGTTTTCCAAGTAATTTCAGTTTCACTCCTTACTTCCTCCCTGTTAATGACACTCAGTGTAAAGAATTCCCTTGCAAGCCCATCCCAAACTGTGATGACTCCTTGTCTTTCTAATGATATATGCTCTATCCTTATGGTTCACTATACTATTTAAATATACAACATCTCTCTTTATTTTTATTCTGTTGGAGATCAGCTAATAATTTAATGAAACAGATTGTGTTCTTGACAATGACTGATAATTTGTGTGTGTGTGTGTGTGTGTGTGTGACAGTATGCCCCCCTTTTATTACTTTGGTCATGGAGCAGAAATGATAAGTGGAAATAAATTGGATTATACTAGAGAGGGGGATCAGTTAAATATGTCCCATATTTTTGCCTTGAGCAACTGGGTAAATGCAATTGCCTTTTTCTAAAAGAGAGGAAAATGTACCAGGTTCATCTTGAGAAATTTGGTTAAAATCAAGATTTCAACTCGATAAACATTGAAGTTGAAATGCCTCTGGGACTTCCAAGTGAAAATGTTATTCAAAAATTCCAAAAGATAAATCAAGAACTGGAAAAGAAATCACCACTACAGATAATCTCTGGTTCATGGAATGAACATGATTATCTCCAGCAAGAGTGAAAAAGAGACCACAGTCTTGGAGAAAGCCCTGGGATCTCCACTAAAATGAATCTATCTTCCTTCTATTAAATGTGATTTTAATAGTATTATTATTTATAAATTTCAAATATGTTGTTATAAAAACCAAAACAAAAAGCCTCAGGATTTTGTATGGCCATAATCATAAAGGCAATCACAAATTGTAAATGAGATGCCATCAAATCTGGCTTAACTAACAAGGACCAACTAACACATCAGAGGCTCTTAATAAGACTGTATTTGCAAATTGTTTTGATTATTTCAGGTTCTGGGTTTTTTGGTAGCCCTTTGTTGACCAGAAGAGAAAGTAGATAATCCTACAGTAGGTGATTTACACCTATAAGGACAAGCAGAATGCTGACATGGGTAGACTTGAGACTATTCAAAACATACAAGTGGCTCTCAAGTTGATTTTAATCATGCAGACCTCACGTGTGTTGAAGTAGAATTGAGTTCCATAGAGTTGTCAATAGCTCTTCTTTCTTTTTTAACTTTTATTATAGTGATAACATACACAACAAGACATTTGCCTAAATAACAACTTGCCCATTTACAGCTCAGGAACATTGATGACATTTTTCATGTGGTGCCACTATTATTGCTATCCTTTTCCAAAATATCTGACCAACATTAGCATAAACTCAATGCCCCACACAAAAAGCTCTCCCTTTCCCCTCCCTCCTATACTCCCCTGGTAACCACTAATAATCTAATAATCTTTGGGGCATGTGTATATACATATATGTATATGTGTGTGTGTGTGTGTGTGTGTGTGTGTGTATAAAACCACTAATAGGCTAACAATCTTTGGGATTTATATATATATATATA
>NW_006921812.1:2768963-2777671 GCF_000298275.1 Orycteropus afer afer | reverse complement strand
CCCACCAGTAACCAACAAAAAAAAATTTCCTTCTATAGATAAACCTTTCCTTAACTTTTACAATAATGGACTAATACAATATTTGTCCTTTTGTGCAACCTATCAATGAATTTTCCCTTCCCTCCTCTCCCATCACGGGTAACAAACAGTTTCCTTCCATGTATAAACCTTTCATTGACTTTTTGACTTTTTTACAGTAGTGGACTAATACAATATTTGTCCTTCTGTGATTGACTTATTGCACTCAGCATAATGTCCTCCAAGTTCATCCACCTTATGCTGTGTTTTGCAGATTCTACATTATTCTTTAGTGCTGCATAGTATTCCATTGTGTGTATGTGCCAAAGTTTGTTTATCCATCCTGGGCTCATGGGAAATTAAAGTGTTTCCATCTCATTGCTATTGTGAATAGTGCTGTGATTAACATGGGTATTCATATATCTATTTGTGTCCTGCCCCTCACTTCTTCAGAATATATACTTAATAATGGGATTGCTGGATCAAATGGCATTTCTATTTCCAACTTTTTAAGAGATCACCATACTAATTTCCATATTGGTTGAATCATTTTACAGTCCCACCAGTACAGTAATGAGAGTCCCAAACTCTCCACATCCTCATGAGCGTTTGTTATTTTCTGTCTTTTTGAACTTTCCTATGAGTGCTGGGGTGAGATGGTATCTCATGGTTGTTTTGATTTGCATCTCTCTAATCACTAATGATTGTGAACATTTCTTCATGTGGTGTGGGTTACCGGAATATCTTCTTTGGTGAAGTGTGTGTTCATGTATTCTATTTTTTAATTGGATTTTTTTGTCTTTCTGATGTTGAGATGTTGGCATTTTCTATAAATTTTAGAGATAATTCCTTTGTCTGATAAGTCATTGCTGAGTATTTTTTCCCATTCTGTAAGTTCTCTTTTTACTCTTTTGGAGAAGTCTTTTAATGCATATACGGATTTATTTTTAGAAGGTTCCAACCACCTAGTTTATCTTCTACTGTTTGTGCATCTTGGTTTATTCTTGATAGTCTATATATGCCCTGTGTTTTCCCCTATTTTTTCTTTGATGAACTTTATAGTTTTAGGTTTCACATTTAAGTGTTTGATCCATCTGGAGTTCATTTTTGTGTATGGTGTGAGGTATGGATCTTCTATCTTTTTTTTTTTTTTTTTTGAAAATGGATATCCAATTTTGCCAGCATCATTGTGAAAGAAACTATCTTTTCCTCATTGAATGGATTTTGACCCTTTGTCAAAGATCAACTGACCATAGGTCAATGGATCTATTTCTTATTTCTCAATCCTGTTCCACTGGTCCACATGTCTGTCATTGTATCAATACCAGGATGTTTTGACAACTGTGGCTGTGTAGTACGTTTTGTGATCTGGGAGTGTGATACTTCATATTTTGTTGTTCTTCAGTAGTACTTTGTTCCAAGGTCTCTTTCTTTTCCATATAAAATTAGTGATTGGTCTGTAGTTTTCATTTCTAGTGGTGTCTTTGCCTGGTTTTGCTCTCAGGGTTATGCTTGCTTCATAAAATGAATTTGGGAGGATCCCATCTTTTTCTGTGTTCTGGAATAGTTTGAATAGATTTGATTTCAGCCCTTCTCTGAATGATGGGTAGAATTCTCCAGTGAAACAACCTGGGCCAGGATTTTTGTTGTTGTTGTTTGTTGGTGATATTTTTATGACCTGTTCAATTCTTTATTATGGGTCTGTTCAAATTTTCTACTTCAGTCTGTGTTAGTGAAGCTAAGTAGTGTGTTTCTAGAAATCTGTCCATTTCTTCTAGGTTTTCAAATTTGTTAAAGTACAGTTCTTCATAGTATACACATATTGTTCTTTGTATTTCTGTTGGTTCTGTTGTGATATCACCCCTTTCATTCTTATTCATGTTATTTGCATCATACCCTTTTTTTCTTTTTCAAGTTTGCCAGTGGTTTGTTGATTTTATTAATCTTTTCATCAATAGGTTATTTTTCAGAATAGATCACCAGGGTTTTCTTCTATAGTATATCTCATTGGATTCATACCTCCAAACATTCTGTTAGCACCTGAGTGTGTTAATCATTTGCATCACCCGTGAACTCCATCTTGAAATATATTATCGGCTGACAGTTCAAACCTACCAGCCACTCCTTGGAAGGAAGGTTGGGTAATCTACTTCCATAGAGATACTGCCTTGGAAATCCAAGAAGGGGTCGTTATGAGTCAGATCTGACTCGACGGCAGTGAGTTTGTTTTCTTTTGGTTTATTGTTGTTGTTAGTTGTTTCAGTTTGATTCTGACTCATGGTGACCATATGTGTGCAGAGCAGAACTGCTCTCTTAGGTTTTCAAGGCTATGACATTTTCAGAAGCAGATTGCCAGACCTGTCTTCTGAGGCTCTTCTCAGTGGGTTCAAACCACCAACATTTTGGCTAGTCTTCAGTGATTAACCATTTTTGCCACCTGAAACATGTTGTTGCTGTTGCTGTTATGTGCATTGAGTCAGACCCGACTCATAGCGACCCCTCTTTGGGTTTCCGAAGCAGTATCACTACGAAAGTAGATTGCCCAACCTTCCTTCCGAGGAGTGGCTGATGAGTTTGAACCACCAGCCTTCTGGTTAGCAGTCAAGTGCCTTAGCCACTATACTACCAGAGCTCCCCTGAAACATACTGACTGTAAAATAAATTGTTGTTGTTGTTGTTGTTGTTATGTACCATCAAGTCAAAACCAACTCATAGTGACCCCTCCTTGGGTTTCCGAGGCAGTATCACTACAATTGTCCCATCTTCCTTCCAAGGAGTGGCTGGTGGGTTTGAACCACCAGCCTTCTGGTTAGCAGTCAAGTGCCTTAGGCACTATGCTACCAGAGCTCCTGCAAAATAAATTAGAGATGACAAATATACTCATCCATGCTGACACTCTCAACATAATGAAATGGGATGTCAATAGTAACATGACCAATATTTATAGCAGAGTATTTATGAATACAAGGATCATAGGTGATGCAAATGGTATGCACTTGACTATGACTTAGAGGTTGGTGGTTTAAACCCACTAATAGTAGTGTAGAGCCTAAGGCACTTGACTGCTAATCAGAAAGCTGGCAGTTCAGACCTACCAGCCACTCCTTGGAAAGAAGGTTGGACAATCTACTTCCACAGTGATACTGCCTTGGAAACCCAAGAAGGGGTCCCTATGAGTTGCGTCCAACTCCACGGCACATAACAACAACAACAACAACAACAATAGGGCTTGTTCTGGTTACCTAGTGCCACTCTGACCAGAATATATCACAAATGGGATGGCCTCAACAAAAAGGAGTTTATTCGCTTACAGTTTGGAGGCTTTAAGTCCATATTCAAAGTGCCAGGCTCTAGGGGCTGGGTGAAAGCCCCTCAATTTTGGGTCCAGCTCTGCCTCATGCTCCTGGCCCACTGGAGCTGGAGGTATTTCTTCACTCAGACAGCTGCTGGCTACTGAGGCTGAGAGGCCCACGGTTGACAAGTAAAAAGGCACAGTCCTGATGTTACCAAACCACACAGCAGGCCATTAACTTAAGTAGATTCTAAGACCCAAGGTCGGCAGAGCATTGCAGACCACTGAACAATGACTTGGCTACATCCATGGTCCAAGTGTGCAATAAGCTAGAGACCATTCCCAAGGCTTCTTCTTATATACAGGAAGCAAGCCACATCCCAAAAGCAGCTGCTCAGTTGCTTGTGGTAGATCCTACCATGGAGTTGATTGCCAGTCTCATCGTGGGGAATAACTATTACCAGATGCCCAGCCACTCAGCCAGGCCCAGCCAAGTTGACACACAAACATAACTACCACAGGGCTGTAGAAAAAAAGACCAGGAAATCTGTTTCCATTAAGATTAAAGGCAAGAAAACCCTATGAAGGCATTCTATTCTAACATATATGGGGTTATCATGAATGGGAATCAACTCAAGGGAAACAGATTTTTCACTTGTTTTTAAATCCAAACCTGGATTTAGAGTCTTAATCAACATTGTGCATCATACAGAAAAGATTATTTTAAACTCTTACATTTGGCATAAGAATGAAAAACGTTTGTCACCCACACTGTGGCTTTTTTTGCAATTATCAAACATTTGTCAAATGTATATTGTATATAAACCATTTATTTTGATGTGTACTAAAGCCAATACAATGGTTATTAAAAAGACTTCAAATACTTTTCAACCAACATATATACACATACATATAAATACCAAAAAAAAAAAAAAAACAAAAAACAAATGCACTGCTGTTGAGTCAGGTCTGACTCATAGAGGCCCCTCCTTGGGTTTCTGAAGCAGTATCACTACAGAAGTAGATTGCTCAACCTTCCTTCTGAAGAGTGGCTGGTGGATTTGAACCACCAGCCTTCTGGTTAGCAGTCAAATGCCTTAGGCACTATACTACCAGAGCTCCTACATACAAATACACATATGTCTAAATGCACATTTATGTCTACATACACACACACACACATAAAAATTTTAAAATATTATAGAAAGTAAAATGTACTAACCACTTTATAATAAGTATAAAGTATTATCAGAATTTAGACATGCATCATTAATAGGTAGTGAAATGAGAATAGATACCAGAGGAACATTTGGAAAGGAAAGAAAAATAAGACTAAGACCATACCCCTACTCCTCACTTATTGACTATCTCACTATCTTAAATTTCATATTTATGACAATAGTAAAAAGCTACTATTCAACTATTTTGCACATTAATGATGCATTTCTAGCAGTAACGGATATTGAGGTGCAAGGCAAGAGTAACACTGGCTGTGATGGTTAAGATTTTGGGTCAGTTGAGGTGGGCCATGATTCTCCATGGTTTGGCAGTTATATAATGATATAATTTTAATTTAGCTGTTATGTAATAATGCTCCATTTTGTGATCTGTTGTAGTAATCCTCCATTTTCACATAACATTTATTTTCATATAACAATGTGGGCTTTGGAGGCCCATGTGGATAAGTGAGGAGTAGATGTATATTAAGTATTAGATAGAGTCAGTACTACAGACTGGTAGATGCCAAACTCTGAAGTTAAACTGCAGTGGTTCAAATCCTGGCTCTATTTGATATGTTACCTTTACCACAAAACCAAAGTCATTGCCGTCAAGTTGCTTCTGACTCATAGCGACCTCTCCTTGGGTTTCTGAGGCAGTATGTTTACAGAAGTAGATTGCCCAGTTTTCTTTTCTCTGCAAAATTATAAATCAAATAACTTTAAATGTTGAGGGAATTAAATTATATAATGTATGTGATGTGTTTAAGACAGAAGCTGATCAGTAGTAAGAGGCTCATAAATGAAAAAAGACAAAACAAAGCAAAATACAACACCATAGCCAGTTCGATTACAACTCATAGCAAGCCTGTAAGACAGACTAGAACTGCCCTGTTGGGTTGCCCAATAGGATTTCCAAGGCTTCAAGTCTTTGCAGAAGCAGACTGCTACATCTTTCTCCTACAGACCAGCTGGTGTCTTTGAACTGTGGGCTTTACGGTTAGCAACCGAGTATTTTAACCACTGTCCCCCCAGGGCTCCTTATCGGCATATGCCATAAATATCTCTTGTATTGTGAGTGGCTTTGGATAGAAAGAAAAAGTTGGCAGAGCAATAGAAGAACAGGTCTGTAAATTTATGTTTTCTTAATTAAAAAATTTTCCTCTTCAAATCTTGCATAGAAGTGTAGTTGCCCTCACTTGATCTCTCTCGGCTAAAACATAATCTATCATCTCCCAGAGTAACTGATTCCCTTGGGTTGATTGCATTATGTTGTTGTTGTTGTTGTTTGCCATCGAGTCGGCCCCGACTCCTAGAGACCCCTCCTTGGGTTTCCGAGGCAGTTATCACTACAGAAGTAGGATTGCCCAACCTTCCTTCCGAGGAGTGGCTGGTGGGTTTGAACCGCCAGCCTCCTGGTTAGCAGTCAAGTGCCTTGGCACTATGCATTATAGCAGCCTATAAATTTTACTACTTAAACAAACAAACAAAAACCCTAAGGTACCTTGTGTTACTTCCCCCAGTTTCAGAGCTGTCTCTTACCAACAGAGCCACTAAAGGTCAACCATGCCCTTGTACACACAGAACAACTGCCAGTTTTCTCCCCTCAGTCCTCAAAGCAGTACAAGGATAAAAAGAGGCCTCTTTACTGGAAGCATTTCTCTTCTGTGACCTGGGAAGTTGTCCTCATTGACCATCAAGGAGTTTACCTTAATATTACGCAAATTTATTAAACAAACAACAACAAACTTTATTGATTATGTGCTAGATATTATTATTGCTCTTTTGGAAGTAAATCAATGATTCTTCAGAGCACTGTTTCATTAACCTTTCATCTCCTGGGACAATTTGTATACTATATTTACCAGGCTTTTAATGATTCCTAAAAACCCATAGAACACCACCACTCTCAAACTCAGAGTGGTAAAAATGGTCATATAAAGGATGAAGATTTAATTCTGAGTAGTTCATATGGCCTGACCCCTATTATCTTGTTGAGCTTATATTTAAATATGCTAATACAGCTCTTGGGGGAGCTCTGGTAGCATAGTGCCTAAGGCATTTGATTGCTAACCACAAGGCTCACAGTTCAAACCCACCAGCCACTCCTCGGAAGGAAGATGGGGCAATCTACTTCCGTAGTGATACTGTCTTGGAAACCCAAGGAGGGGTCGCTATGAGTCGGGTCCAACTCAACAGTACATAACAACAACAACAATAAAGCTCTTAGAAAGTTTTGCTGCAAATCTTACAGCTACTGCAAAGAAAAATAAATCCCTATTGCTGACATGATTTTGTTTTTCTAATAAGTGATGGACTTGGAAGCATTTTACTTTCAGTTAATTATTGTAAGGAACTAAAAAAAAAGGTTAATATCTGGTCCGACTTGACGGAACATAACAACAACAACATCATCATCATCAAATATATTAAGCCAATAGTGACAGATACTCTCCTTAATGAATATGGATAGTACTCTATAAGTTTAGTTACCAATTTGTATCATTCAGCTATTAAATAGTGCACTGGAGGCTAACTCTAACAAGACTGACTTCTCAAAATTATATTGTCCATACAGGTCAAACAGTACACTGATAATTTTTTACCATAATATGTTCTTATTATAGTTTATGGCAGATAAATTGGGGAATTCAAGAGCTTGTACCCATGTTTCTGCAGAAATGGTGTTCATGGAGCATCAGATGTCCTGCTTCTCTGCCTGGGCAAATATAGAGCAGATTCCAAAACATATCTTACAATAGGAACACGCCTCCTAAAAAGAAGTCTAATATTATAGAACTCCTTTGACCAAAACCATAAAATATGAAGACATAATGTATTCATCAAAAATTTATGTCATCGTAATGCCCTAATAGCATCTTTATCTCTGTTGTTAACTAATCCTTCTTTTTTTTTTTTTAGCATTTAGTTATTATATTCACTTTGACTTTTTAAAATTGGATATGAACTTTAACATCATTTGCAGGTAAAAAGACACACAATTTAAAATGAAAAATAAACAAGTATAATTATAACACAAATTATAAGATAAAAATAAGGCTGAGCAAGGCACAGAAAAGTAATTACTTGTTTGAAACTGGGTATGATCTAGGTAAATTCAGAGTAAAGACAGTTTCAGAGCAGGGCCAAGATGAGATTGCAAAGATCAAGAAGGTTGTAGAGGAAGCTCTTGAGCTGCTTTAAACAAACCTTGACCTGATGTTATCATGTGGGCTTTGACCGACAGTGACCATCTAGGGCAGAATGCACATAGAGTTTCCTAGACTATAACTCTTTGTGAAAAAAGATAGCTAGATCTTTTTCTCCTTAGGAGGTGTTGAGTGGTTGGAAACAAATATTGGTTAGCAGTGAAGGGTTTAGAAACTTATAATTAAGTGCGGAAAAGAAAAAGCATTTCTGGTTCAGAGTATTGGGAAAAAAAAAAAAAAAAGTGTAGAGGCCCAGAGAAACAAGGGAGATGCAATAGCATGAGCCAGTTATTATAATAATTTAATTATCAGAGTAGATTTCCTATTTGGACTTAATAGACAGTGGGCTCCTTTTACGAGCTTTCATATTTCATGACTAACATCAAACTTACTGATGATTTGTCACATGTGAGTGAGAGAGAGAGAGAGGAAGGGCTGACGTCTGGCTTCTTATGTCATACTGCATGAACAAGAACCAAGTCCTTTTTTTTTTTTTTTTCCCCTAATCTCTGTATACACAAAATATCTAAAGTTCTTGATGAGACTGTGCAAACAACAATACTGATTTCAGTGCAGTTTCTTTTCAATCCACTTTTTCCTGTATAAGAACAGCTGATTAGGTTAATTTTTTTAAACACTTCTTAGGGAAAGTTTTCATTTTGTAAAAAATCAAATAGCACATACTATAGTCACATCACTTGCCAAAATATACCTTATCATGGCCCATTACTGGGGAACAGTTATTATGACTGTCCTGTTTTATGGCTTCTCTGCCTATCTGCTCAACTCACTGGAATATAGATATTTATATACCTAAGAAAGATGATCTGATAAGAACGTTCTTCAAAGTTTTAGCATCATGCTGAGCATAGCTTGAGTAGACCTGTTGTTTGTCAATCTTAACACTTCTTTTACTACATATATATATATATATATATATATATATATATATATATATATATATATATATAA
>NW_006921812.1:2753752-2768863 GCF_000298275.1 Orycteropus afer afer | reverse complement strand
AGCAATTAATCACCTGCAGAGATACTAAGGTTTGCCTGGAATTTTTACATTTTGAGTTGCTTCTTTGATAGCATCATGCAGATTTTATTTAAATCAGAATTCAAATAAACAAATAAAATAGCTATCATGCTACCTCCTCTTTTCCCCATCGATAAAAGATGTAGGAGTCATTTCTGCCTTCGCTCTTTTTCACCCCTGCCCCCTTTACATTTCTTTTGTTTTAAAAGCCAGCCAGAAGTAAAACATCCTAAAGATACAGTACATGGTATTTGTTATCACTAAAATGTGATGACAGGAATAGAGAAAACAATGTTAACATTAAATCATATGGAGAGAAGATTAAATTGGATAAATGGACCATATGAGGATGGAAAAGGTAGTAAACTAAGTTGCAGGTATTACCTGTGGCTGACTCACAGGCATGCAGAATACTAAGACAATAGTTACATTGCTGAGGTTATTTCCCTGCCTTCTTCACTGCTGACACCCCGATCATGCAGTCAAATGGAAAGAGTGAGTTGAATGAGACCAAGAAAGGTAAATGGTATATTTTGCAATTCAAACTGGGGTCAATGAAGAAAAAAAAATCTTCAGACATGGCAGCCAAGATTCTATGCTTGTTTAGCAGAGAGAATACTGTTAACGGCCTTCTTTTTTTCTAATACAATATTTATATTTGACATTGTTTATTTAAACTGTTCTTTTTTTAATTTTGTAAAGTTTGTGTAGTTAAAATAAGAATTAAGGAATTTTACTTTTGTTAATTAAATGTCCAGGTCAGTCTGAAAGTAGACAATCAACTAAACAAAACCTTATTTTGATAAATGCATTTATATGTCTACATCTATATCTATGTCCACATCCAGGCATAAACATACCAAAATCACTTACATAGATGGAATTAAATATTTGTCTGTAATAATATTTTTTTGATGTAAAATTTTACAACTGCATGTTCTTTCAGGCTAGTAATACAATATCCAGCAGTTAGGAGCTCTGGTAGTATAGTGCCTAAGGCACTTGACTGCTAACCAGAAGGCTGGAGGTTCAAACCACCAGCCACTCCTGGGAGGGAAGGCTGGGCAACGTACTTCCATAGTGATACTGCCTCGGAAACTCAAGGAGGGGTCGCTATGAGTCGGGGCGACTCGACGGCACATAACAACAACAACAGTCCTCAGCAATATTCGTTCAGTGTTAAGCACTTGAAAATTTTGGCATTGTGATATCTTAAAATTCAAGCTGCTATTTATGATTATTTAAATTATATAGTGCAATGGATGGCAGCAATTAATGAAGAAAATATGAAGTGAATTATCCAAATAATTAAATCAGAAGGCTAAATTGTAATTACATATTGAAAATCCACTTGCCACCTTTTGTAATTTATGAAGACTTGCTTTATTTTTCATTATAGGAGGCTGTCTGATACCCTAGAAAAAAGGATAACTTGAAAATCAGAAACAATAGGTTCTCCTGTCAACTTGAAAACTAACCTACTCTATGTCTGATTTTATCATGAGGTCCTACTCTTTAAAATAGGAAGCAAATTAATGATTGCTTAGATCTTCTCCAGAATAAAAAAATAATGAATCTTTGTAACATCTAAAAACAACTAGCCACAATGTTGGGTGGAGCTTTACTTTGTCCAACATGATGTGCATTATCTGGATTTATGTGAAGGATCGATCATTTGTGCTTTTTATGATTAAGACAATCGATCTTTGGGTAAAGATTGAAAACTGTCATGAATATCTTGGCATGGAGATCAGAAATCATCTTCACATTCATAGAGTTGTCTTTTAGAACAATTTGGCCAAGGAAGGTAAGCCAACAGCTACCCCAGATGATTCAGTGCCAAGACCCAGGACATCTGAAAAATAGTGTGCAGACAATTGCTATACAATACAGACATAACATTAATTGTTATATCATGCTTTGTTTATGAACCTGATGTCGTCACTTACTAGTCCTCAGTTGTATTCCAGCCTCTGCCACTTATTCGTTGGTTTATTTAGCAGTCATTTAACCCTGCCAAGAGTTAATTTTTCTATGTAAATGGAATAGTTTCTACTTCCTAGGGAACTAGGATGACTGAAAGAAATAACACATTATACATGACAGACTATAGTGTTTGCCTGACAATACATGCTAAATAAATGAATTTGTTGTTGGTATGGTAGAAAGTGTTTGTTGTGATGCAAAAGAAGGCTGAGATGAGATGTATGTGACATGGACAAATTAATTCACTTCCTATATATCCAACTTGACGGCAGTGAGTTTGGTTTTGGATTCTATCCTATTCCCTAAATGATGCCTTTGCCAAGGAGATTGAATAGGAATATATATTTATTTCACTCCAGTGAATTGACTCATTTCCATTTGTTTGTGTTTTTTGCTTTTACAAATACTCAAGAGTAAACTCTTAGAGTTTCATAGGTATGCACTTGTTGGAGCTTTATGCCTTCTTTTTAAGATAAAACAGCTTATCTTTATTCTGCAGAACAGCATACAGTACACAGAGTGTTGACTATTATGGAGAAAGCCTCTAATTCTGCTTCTGAAGATTAAGACATTGCTGAAAAATAAAACCTCTGTCTAACCACAAACCAGAGAGAACATAGGCCCAGAACACAAACTTCCGAGCTCCCTGTCTTTGCTGTGACTCTGCGGCCTGCCTGGAGGGCACTGCCACTCACTTACGTTCAAACACCTCTCAGGGTCTGGAGAGCAGCACTGCAGCACGGCTGATAATTTCCTACTATTGAGAAGGAAAGTGGACTGTCCCTCAGCAGGACTGTGTCTCTCCTGTGGAAATTCCTACCCACAGGAGCTTCTATTACTATTATTTTATTATTATTTTTTTAAAATTGTGATTTGGGTGAAAGTTTACAGAGCAAATTCACTTTCCATGCAGCACCTCACATACATTTTGTCTCATGACATTGACTGCAATTTCCCACAGTGCAACAGCTCCATTCCCGCTTCCTCCTCATAGCTACCTCTTTCCTGTGTCTTTCCCGCCCATGTACTCCTGCCCCCTGGGCTGTCTCCCTGTGCATACACAGCCCTTCTACTCTCCCATGATCATTCTCTCCAAAGACTGCATGTACCCAATGCAAATATTCGAGGAGCTTCTATTATTTACCTATGACCAATACAGAGAGAGTGCGAAGAGTTGGAGAATTCATTTCAAAACCTTTCCATAGATCATTTTTTCCAGATTTCAAAAGGATCATAATGAACATTTCTAGGATTTTGGAAGGGACTTAAAAATAAGTCATCATAGATCTCTGATCCCTCAGAACACTTTTGGCATTGTGCTGTGTGAGACTGCAGGGCTTAGACCTTCTCTATAGGGCGATTAAAATAAACATGCAATGCTGTGTTAAATCACAGGTGATTTGGATTTTAAGTTGCTTACAGCTTACTTGGAACTCACATTTAATCCTCATATTTATCAGAAAGCTCTACTGATTTCATCTTCTTTCATTGGGCTTGAGTGATTTCATGTTATGACCTCAGAGATAACGTGCCATAGTCTAAGATGTTTAGCTATTATGAAACTACTTTAGCCTGTGGCTTTGCCTAAGGATAAATGTGTGCCACCCTGGCCAACATGAAGGAAAAATTTGCAGCAGTGAGAGCTCGACAGTCTAATTAATTATTTAGAGGTTTCAAGGGGAAAAAGAAGTCTGGAGTCCCAGCGTTCCCATTTGCAATGCATTAAACAATTAGAATAATAATAAGAAAAAGCAGAGACTGCCTTGGCTGTCTGGAATGTGTGGGATGTAATTTGAGGGACAAAATTAGAAATAACCTAGGATCTTAAAGATAATTTTAAGGCTGAAGGAAGCGCAAATCCTTCTAGAATTGCAATACCTCCCCCCCTTCTTTTGTCTTTATTTTTGTATCTTGAAATGTCTGTAGAGCTTTGCTTCCTTGCTTCCTAAATTGCCTTCATGTATTAGATGTCTTTGGCTGAGCATATAATTAAGAGTCCAAATGTGAACACCAAGGAGAAAGGTGTCTAATAAAGTAAGAGGCAAATGTGAATTTATTAAAACTAGGTCACATCATAAATTGTAATAGTCTCCTTTGGCATATCTCCTGACTTAGAAGATAAAAGTAATGAAAGGATACTGCATACTTAGATTTGAGAGAGGCATTTCTTATAGCGCTATATAATAAATGCCTATAAATTAGTTAGATAAATAGTGGGGGGGCTAGTGGGAAACCTAACCATATCCAGCAGAGTAAGCATAATCAATAAATGTAAGCTCTCTAAGTGGAGAGCTGCAGGGAGAGTCTCAAGGGGTCAGTATTAGCACATGTTAAGTATTTTGTTAATGACATCCTCACATCTGTGGAATACATTTTCTGATACCAGAATCAAATTAGCCAGGAAATAGACAGAAGGGCAGAGCAACCAGTAGGGTTAACAGTAGTAGGATGAAAGTCGTAATGAACATAAACTAATAATACTAAGGTAAATACTACACAAAAAACAAATGTAACAGAAGTCAGTCTGGAACACACTGAATTAAAGACACATTCATGGTACACACAGATGTTGGCAGTTAACTTTGAAAAGATATGATACTTAAAAAACTGAATAATAGGGCTAACAAGATCATAATAGAGTTTTGCCATATACTTTATAGCAAGTAAATGATCAATGGATGCATAGTAAGGAATAAGAACAGACACTTGATGAAACAAGAAATGCAAATAGGCAATAGATGTTTTTAGTATACATATTATAGATATTGAATAAATTTAAATTGAAATGTATTTGTAATACCAAATAAGCCCCCCAAATAGATGAAAATAATTATTAAACAAATGTGCCACTTAATATTAATAATCATAATAATATTAGGAAGTAAGGCATTTGGCTGTTAACCAAAAGGTCAGTGGTTTGAACCCACCAGCTGCTCTGAAGAAGAAAGATGAGGTGGTCTGCGTCCATAAAAATTTACAGCCCTGGAAACACAATGAGGGTCGCTATGAGTCAGAATTGACTTGATGGCAGTGAGTTTGGTTTGGTCTTTGAGAAATATCATGGCTTTTGATAGATGTAGTAGAAAGTGGTGAACGAGTAGCCTAAGATCACATAACTTGTTAATAACAGAATTAGAATGTGAACTCAGGCTGTCTGGCCCAGCATTTGTGCTGTGATACATTAAACTGTACTCCATCTATCCACTATTTGGAGGGGGTGAAATGATGAATGCTACTGGGAGCAGTGCAATTTGATGTTTTGGGGAGCAATTTGGAAACAGGAGTTAAACACCTTTAAGCCTTACTGCATTGCATCATGTCAGATACCTTAGATTCAGAAACTTTGAACAAATAAATGAGTTTTGATTTAGAACAGCAAAAACGTACTTAAGAATCTGATATCAGAGAGAGACTTAAAAGTTTATTTTGTCCATTCATCCTGATTAGTAATTCTGAAGTACTGTCCTCAGGATAATAGCACAAGCAGCACGAGGGAACTTGTTTAAAGTGTAAATACAGACATAGTGACTGAGAACTCAGGGATGGGGCCCCTGTAATCTGTTTTTCAATAATTTATCTGGCTGATTCTTGTATAACCTCAAATTTGAGAACATGGGTGTAGATAACACAAGTTCTATCCTATGGCAAATCAGATCATCACAAATTAAACAACTTTATTCTTCATATTTCCTCCAGTATATGCATGATTTTAGAAGCAGATAATTGTGTTACTCTCTTCACAACCCCCCTCCCTTCTTCAAAACCCCACTCCCTACTTTAAAAAAAAAAAAAAGGCAAAGCATTACACTAAACCAAAAGATAAAACCTTTTTACTTGATCTATATAACCTTACTTTCTCATTCCCGACCTTGCTTGATCTGGACCTCCTTTCCAGGTTATATTCCAATCACAGGATTTTAGGTCCCTCTTGGCCATATCCTTTCACTTCATAGGTCTTTTGTGCATGTCTTTGCAAAGTTGCAAGGAGGTCTGGTGGCTCAGTGATTCAAGCATTTGGCTACTAACCAGAAAGTTAATGGTTTAAAACCACTAGCTGCTCTGTGGGAGCAAGATGAAGCAGTCTGCTTCCTTAAAGCTGTACAATCTTAGAAACCCTATGGGGCATCTTCTCTATACTAAGAAGTTGGTATCTACTCAATGTCACTAGGTTTAGTTTTTTGGTATACTACAAGGACCTCTCACCTAAAGCTCATGTTGCAGTTACTCTTTTACATTTACCATTATGATTAATGACTATCTCTTCCACAAGAGTTTTGACATTCACTAATCAAACAATTTATTTATAGATGATGGTATTGGGGCATAAATGCAATTATTGATTAATTGAGGATGAAACAATTAGAAAACAGAACTAATAATAGAACTCAGGTCTATGACATTTAACTAGAAAAATTTAAATAATCAACTGAAGATAGGTGTACTTTATCAAATATCACCATCCATAAAACTTACAATAATTATATCACTCTGAAACCTTTTTTAAAGACTTAAAATTATTCATGATAATCTCATTGGAAAGGGACTCTGTAATTATGTGTCCCTTTAGGAATCCATTGGGAGCTCTGGTTATGTAGTGCCTAAGGCATTTGACTGCTAACCAGAAGGCTGGAGGTTCAAACCCACCAGTCACTCCTCGGAAGGAAGGTTGGGAAATCTACTTCCATAGTGAGACAACCTTGGAAACCCAAGGAGTGGTCTCTATGAGTCAGGGACAACTTGATGGCAGTGAATTTGGTTCTGGTTTAGAAAGTCATCATTTTATTTTTTTAAGATTTTATATTATTGACTACGTATGTCTTGATATATGCTGTTAGCATGATATCCCTAAAAATATAATTTATTTACTCACAATTAAGGTAAAATTATTCACTAAAATACTTAAATAAACAAAACAATATTAGGGATAGCTGAGTCACCATATAACTGTCCAAGAGGTAAAGTTGGTAAAAATCTTCAATTTCCTCATCTTTGGCTTTGGTGGTTGGTGCGTAAATTTGAATAATAGTAATACTAACTGATCTTCCTCATAGGTTTATGTATATTATCGTATCACTGACAGCATTATACTTCAAGATAGATCTTGGTACACTCTTTGTGATGATGAATACCACACCATTCTCCTTCAATTTGTCATTCCTGGCATAGTAGATCATATGATCTTCTGATTCAAAATGGCTGAAACCAGTCCATTTCAACTCATTAATGCCTAGGATATCATCTTTGTGCATTCCATTTCAATTTTGACAACTTCCAATTTTCCATATTCATACTTCCTACATTCCATATTCTGATTATTAATGGATGTTTGCAGTTGTTTCTTCTCATCTTGTCATGCCACATCAGCAAATGGTGGTCCCAAAAGCTTTTCTCTATCTACATCATTAAGTTCAGCTCTACTCTGAGAAAGCACCTCTTCTCCAGTCATATATTAAGTGCCTTCCAACCTGAGGGGCTTGTCTTCTGGCACTATATATTCCACACCATTTCACAACTTTATTGTTGTTGTTGTTGTTATGTGCCGTCGAGTTCATATCATTTTCCAGTAATACATCAGACAGTGTTTCACTGCTATTCATAAGGTTTTCACTGGTCAATTCTTTGAGAAATAAATGGCCTCTTGCTTCTTTCAAGTCTATCTTAGTCTGGAAGCTTCACTGAAACCTATCCACCATGGGTAAACCTGCTGGCATTTGAAAAACTGGTGGTATAGCCTCCAGCCTCACTGCAACACTCAAGCCACCATAGTACAACAAACTGACAGACAAATTTGTCTCCCCTAGCTGTTCTAAACTTGTCTGCTCATTTCTTGGTCTCCCTTGCCTTGTCCATGTACCCAGCCTGCCCCCGGTGCAAACAGCCGACTTCCACTGATCTGAGATTGGCTTCTTGTGACCTACCCTCAAGGTGCTCCATGCGCACAAACACTTGCTTTCCACTGGTCCTGGGGCTGGCTTTCCGATAGACACATCATTGTTAAGTGTTGCTATTCTGATTGGAGAAAAAAAAAAAAAAAAAAGGTCAGTTGGAGCCACTTTGTTACTCTGAGAATTATGTAATTTGGGCTTCAGTTTTCCTTAATAAAACTTTAGAATTCTACTTAGCTAAGTTTTGTGGAATGTGAAAATCACTCCTAATTATAATGTTCTCTGCTAAGGCAGTGGTTCCTAGATGTTAGTGTATGCAAGAATTCCTGGGAAACATTTTGAAAATGTTCTCTCCTGAGCCATGATTGCTAGAAATTCTGAGTCATGAGAATTAGTGTGGGACCTAGGTATCTACATCTTAAGCAATCAGGTATTTCTATGGAGTTGGCTACTGTCTCCCTAGCAATAAAAAAATAGTGTTAGAATATTAGCAAAAGTAATATTAAAAGATCTACTTAGTACCTGCAGCATAAAACACCCATGAACCTTGTCCTTGACAGACACATCATGTAACAGATTATTCACACAGCTGTTTTTTTCAGTAATGCTCCAAATTATTTATTCTGGTTCAAAAAGGAAAACGGTGGTATATGTTTGAATAAAATTCCAATGTGGTAAATGTGTAGTAAATTGTTCCACTTTTTATACCTCAAAATAACTATTATTTGTGTTCTAAGGTATTCTTGTGGAAGCTCTGGTGACGTAGTGCCTAAGGCATTTAACTGCTAACCAGAAGGCTGCTTCAAACCCACCAGCCACTCCTCAGAAGGAAGACTGGGCAATCTACTTCCGTAGAGATACTGCCTTGGAATCCCAAGGAGGGTTTTAGTTAGTAAAATTAAATTATGGTAATTTTATTGAAAAAAATTGAAGTTTGCCAGTACTTTCACTGGGATTTTACATTTGAAGTAAGATACAGAGATAGGGTAAGTCATCCAAGTAAAATAATAATACCAATGGTTTGAATAGTTTACAAAGTACCTTTTAAGTGAGTTATGTTGTACTTAGCATCAGAGATAGCGTATTGCCTAAGACATTTGACTGCTAACCAGAAGGCTGATGGTTCAAACCCACCAGCCACTCTTCAGAAGGAAAGTTGGGCTATCTACTTCCACAGTGATATAGCCTTGGAAACCTAAGGAGGGGTCACTATGAGTAGAACATGACATGATGGCAGTGAGAGAAAGTTGGGAAACTGGCTTAGAATATTGCTAGTGCATTTTAAATTTCCCAACAACTTAATCTACGTTGCTTTCATCTCTCTCTTTGACTCTTAGTTGTCATTTACAATGCAAGGTAGCATTATTTTTTATACAATCCTAGATGTTGTTGTTCTTGATTTAAAATAAGTCCCTTGGTTGGGCTACTGACAAAACTGTTGTTAGGTGCTATTGAGTCAGTTCCTACTTAACTAGTTACAAGGAAAAAACAGATTTCAATGTTATTTGTAATTTTTCAGTAGGAGTCCTTTGATTTAATTTCAATACACTTTATATAACCAAAAGTAATTATCCTGTGAGGTGGTATGCCTGAAAGTGAGAGGGAAATGAATCTACCTTGAAATTGCTGTTACTTTGATTTGTACTGTAAGTCTATACTACACTTTTAAATTGTAGTTCGGTATGTTTGCTAGGATAAAAAAAAAGTACTAAATTTTATGAGACAGCTTATTTAAAACTTTCTGAAGAACACATGCTCAGATTTTCATTTGTTTTGAGAAATATCTGAAATCAATTATACAAAGTTACATATAGGACAGAAATCATACATCATTGTTTAAATTATTTTTTTATTAACATAAATATTTCAGGAAGTGTTTGACTGCTATTCAAAAGGGTTTCAATGGTCAATTCTTTGAGAAGTGGATGGCCCCTTCCTTCTTCTGAGTCTGTCTTAGTCTGGAAGCTCCCTTGAAACCTGTCCATTAGAAGTAACCTTGCTGGTATTTGAAATACCAGTGGCATAACCTCCAGCCTCACAGCAACACACACGCCACCATAGTATGACAAAGTGACAGACAAGTGAACTAAATATAGTTCCATCTGTACATGGAGCAGATAATCTGAGAAGCTGGACTATATGGAGATTAACAAATTGGAAGAACTCATCAACAACCTGTGATATGCAGATGATACAACCTTGCTTACTGAAAGTGAAGATGACTTGAAGTACTTACTGATGAAGATGAAAGACTGCAGTCTTTACAGTATGGATTACACTTCAACATAAAGAAAACAACAATCCGCACAACTGGACCAATAAACGGCCTCATGAAAAATGGAGAAAAGATTGAAGTTGTCAAAGATTTCATATTACTTGGTTCCACAGTCAACATCTGCAAGCAGCCGTCAAAAAATCTGACATCGTATTGCGCTGGGCAAATCTACTGCAAAAGACCTCTTTAAAGTACGAAAGAGCAAACATGTCTCTTAGAAGACTAAGGTATGTCTAACCTAAGCCATGGTGTTTTCAATTGCCTCATATGTATGTGAAAACTGGACAATGAATAAGGAAGGCCAAAGAAGAGTTGATTCTTTTGAGTTGTAGTGTTGGTGAAGAGTACTGAAAGTACCATGGACTGCCAGAAGAACTAACAAATCTGTCCCGGAAGAAGCACAGCCAGAATGCTCCTTGGAAGTAAGAATGGTCAGACTTCATCTCACCAGCTTTGGTCATGTTATCAGAAGGGATTATTCCCTGGGGAAGGAGATCATGCTTGGTAAAGCAGAGGGTCAGAGAAAAAGGGGAAGGCTCTCTTCCTCCTTAAGATGGAGTGACACAGATGCTACAACAATGATATCAGGTATAGCAAGAATTTTCTGAGGCTAGCGCAGGACTGGGAAGTGTTTCTTTCTGGTGTACTTAGGGTTGCTGTGAGTTGGAGCCAACTGGATGGCACCAAAAAAAATACCAGTTTATAAATGGTGTCACTATGAGTCAGAATCAACTCAACAACAACTAACAACAATGACAGTAATTTACAGATTAGATTATAATATTCATTTTAGAAATTAGAAATATATTTAAGTAAAACCAAGAGTTAGACATATACTGTAACTAAAATGTAGTGCCTACTTATTTTTATATCTATACATATGTTATGATCCGTATAGTTTATATTGTTTTGTTGTTGCTATGTGTCCTGGAGTCAATTCTTACTCATAGTAACCTTATAGGACAGAGTATAACTGCTCAATAGGGTTTCCAAGGTTGTAATTTTTATGAAAGCATATTGCCACTTCTTTCTCCTGCAGAGGAACCTATGAGTTCGGACCACTGACTTTTCTGTTAGCACCAAAGCACTTAATCACTGTACCCCCAGGGCTCCTAACAGTTTACACTATATACTATAAAATATATAACCTTAAAAACTATACCCATAACATTTTAAATACCCATAAATTTATCTTAGACAATCTTAGAGTTCAAAACTATATTAAGGTAAATTAAAAGATTTATAAGAATATAAATCATGAAATCCAATACAATTTACAGTGATAGCAGTCATTATTTAAACCTTGAAACATTTCAAAACAGGTTAATATTCATCAACTCAGTTGAGAGAAAGCACAGATTACTGTTGGTCAGCTGAGGAAGGATTTATTTCACATTCATAGCTTTCTGAGTAACTTTTGTATTCTTTCATTAAGAACAACAGTATGGAAAATCATTTACTGATCACTTTACAAGGCACATAATATCCTGTGCATGCTCAGGCGACTATATGGTGATTTACAAATCAGGACAGGCATCAAAATTACTGAACTTAGAAAATAATTCACACTGTCAATGTGAATAAATCTTTAGATTTTGACAATGTATTTAGTCCAATAAAATAAGGTTCTTTATTCATGAATGATTTTGAGAGGTATTCAAGCAGGACTCCTAAACCATTTACTCTGAATTATTGGCTTTATTATTTAAATACCATTTTCATGTCACTTTGTTGTAACCTTGTGACTGTATAACAAACACTAGAAAAAGCGATCAGCGAGGGACAGGATGGAGAGTTACAAATCAACAAGTAAATGTCTATATCTTCTAAAGAAGGTAGGAAATATTATGTTACAAACAATCAAATTTATTTTAATATTTCAATATTTCCTATAGGAATACACCAATATTATAACTAAAAATAAATAAATAGAGTCAAAACTGCATACTCATATATGTATGTATAAGAATATTATGTGGCTCAAACCCTTAAACACTCAACTGTCTTTCCAAGTGTTTGGTAAGACAGCCCTGGCAATCTGTTTCTGAAAGCTCACAGCCTTGAAAACTCTAATAAAAACAGTTTGACTCTGCACAGATGGGGTCTTCTTGAGTCAGAATCAGCTGGAAGGGAAGCAACAACAATGTGTATGAATGTATGTATAGCTCCCACAAATATTACAGCTTAGGAAACTCTGTGGTGAGTTATAATCTGTCATATTTGGTCCTTATGAGTAGGAATTAACTTAAAAACACAACACAAGAACATGTGTAGAGAACATGAAAATTATATCTGCTACCTGTACATTGGAAGAGGACAGAGAGATCAGATAATTAAAGTAGACATGAAAATAATGCAGAAGCCCCCAACTGTTACTAAGTGGAATATAAATCTTTGATTTTAATACTAGACAAATTAAGTTGCTGTTTACCCTGTTGATTTCATTCCTATAAATCCTCTTTCCATTTCTGAGTAGGTGTTTGTTTCCTAGAAAAAAATATAATTAAATGTAATTCTGCTAAAGGAAAACCCAGTTTCTGGTTCTGTTTAAAAATTATGTAGAGAATACATTCCTCTCTATAGTGGTCATAAGGACAGTACTATGCCTACAACTATTTCATTGCAGCAATGATACCTATTATTCTATTTTTGTGACGAGTATACCGAAATTCTATGAAGACTGTAAGGGGAAATGGATCCTAACCATGATATTTTCAGTCACCTAATATGCATACGAAAGCTGGGCAATCAGTAAGGAAGATTGACAAGGAATTGATGATGTATTTAATTAGAATATTGGCAAAGAATATTGAATATACCATAGACTGGCAAAAGAATGAACAAATCTGTCTTGGAAGAAGTATAGCCTAATTGCTCCTTAGAAGCAAGGATGGTGAGACTTAGTGTCTTATAATTTGGTCATGTTATCAAGAGGGATCAGTGCCTGGAGAAGACATCATGCTTGGCAAAGTAGAGATAAAAAAAGACCTTCAATGAGATGAATTCACACAATGGCTGCAACAATCTGCTCAAACATAGTGAGGGTTATGATGGTATAGGACTGGATAGTATTTTGTTCTGTAGTGCATAGGGTCCCTATGGGTAGGAGTCAAAATGATGGCCCCTAACAATAGCAACAACATGTCCCATGGGGAACACAAATGGTATGCATGCAACTACTCACCTGAAGGTTGGTGACTCAAACCTATCCAGCAGCTCAGTGACAAAAAGGCCTAGTAATCTGCTTCCATGTATGTCATGGCCTAGAAACCCTTGTGGAGAAGTTCTATTCTATAACCCATGAGTCAGAATCAATTCAACATCAAAGGGTTTACTTTAACATACCAGTGAGTCCATTCCTTATCCTGTACCTATAAGCACTATCTACAGAGACTTGATTTTTTCCAGAAATTTTATCATAGATATAATGCTATTAGTCAAGACGGGCTATTCTAAATTCACTATAATGCTTAACCTCATAAACATAAGTATATTTACAAACACAAAGCCATTCTTGAGGCAAAGTATTTGGAGGCCAAGAAAAAGAAGATGAATAATCTTTCAGGCACTTCTCACATTTACTTTTTTGTTCATAACACCAGTTCTAATTCTACTTTAAGAATGTAGACCATGAACACACTCTTGA
Source organism: Orycteropus afer afer (assembly GCF_000298275.1). Classification (NCBI taxonomy): domain Eukaryota; kingdom Metazoa; phylum Chordata; class Mammalia; order Tubulidentata; family Orycteropodidae; genus Orycteropus; species Orycteropus afer. The sequence continues at coordinate 2,755,053 of NW_006921812.1, read as the reverse complement.
TGTGTGTGTGTGTGAAAGAGAGAGAGAGATCATTATGTCTCCTTGGTTTCTTAAACGCACAACAATTTTATCAATAACTTGTAAGTGCTCATGTGATGCTCATTAGATGGGAACAAAATACTACTATTAATATATCTGGAGGAAAAAGACTGGGTTCTATTGCTTTCCATGCAAATTCTGTACCTTAAACTAAAGATGGGCTAATTTCAGTATATACTAGCTAAGATAAACTACCACTCTTTGAAGACTAGAAAAGAAATAGTAATAATGATATTGATTCTGTTACAGAAAAATTATAATTAATCTTTTAAAAGTAACTTTCACAGTAACATACTAGTATAGATAATTTAATGAAGTTTATATATATATATATTATAAAATATGTAATTAGTTAATTCAGAAATATATAAGATTAAATTTATTGTTCCGATAATTCTTTTGGTTTTCTAAAGTGACATTTTCTAGAATATCAGTTATGTAAATGTGTGAATATCTGTGAGCTGTATCCTTGCAACTTCTTGGTAGTTATAACTGGAGCTTGAATTAATGTTTCTTCTACTTTTCAGTTTGGAGAAGTGTTGACTGAAAACCTCTCTCAATATTTAGTATGTACGAGGTCCCATGCAGGGTACAGATGGCATCTTAACCCCATCCATATGTTTAAAGCATCCCCTTCACTTGGAAGTCTTACAGGCACCAACACAAACATGGAGAGAAATGGTCTTTAAATTTTAATTTTATCAAAATAAACCAGATTTCTTGTGTACAAAGCCATTGCCAAAAATGGATTTTCTTCAACAGACAGCCAGCCAAACCCATTTGTAAAGGCCAAGGAAAAGACTGATTAAGTATGCATATGATTATATGAGAGTTAGATTGAATTATCTTTGTTTTGGTTATATAATTTTTGTTTGTGCAAACTCTTTGTATAGTATTTTTAAACATTTTAAATAGCTTGATCTCTTTTCTGAGACCTCGGAAGGAAGATGAGGCAATCTACTTCTGTAGTGATATCGCCGCCTTGGAAACCCAAGGTGGGGTCGCAAGAGTCGGGTTCGACTCAACGGCACATAACAACAACAACAACAACAACAATTATTTGATGGGTTATATACCATATGCTATAAATCCAAAAAACATATCTGACATACATATATGCTAAATATAAGAATATATATATATACACACACACACACACACACACACACACACACATATATATATATATATATATACATACATATATATTTTTTTATATATGTATATATATGTTGTTGTTACATGCCATTGAGTTGGACCCG
>NW_006921812.1:2752092-2753652 GCF_000298275.1 Orycteropus afer afer | reverse complement strand
TACATACATATATATTTTTTTATATATGTATATATATGTTGTTGTTACATGCCATTGAGTTGGACCCGACTCATAGCCACCCCTCCTTGGGTTTCTGAGGCAGTATCACTGAGGAAGTAGATTGCCCAACCTTCCTTCTGAGGAGTGGGTGGTGGGTTTGAACTGCCAACCTTTTGGTTAGCAGTCAAGTGTCTTACATACTACACTACCACAGTTCATATATATAAATGCATATATATATATATATATATACATATGAAAATTGGTAGTGTAGTATGTAATATACTACATATATGTATATATATACATATATGCGTGTATGTGTATACACACACAAAAAAAATTATCTAAGTCCTAAGTAATAGATTTACTCTCAAAATAAAGGGAATTTATTTTCTAGATTTTGCTTTTACCTAGTGCCACTCTGAGAGGAATATACCACAAATGTGATGGCTGAACAAACAGGAGTTTATTCTCTTATAGTTCGGGAGGCTAGAAGTCAGAGTTCAAAGTGCCAGGTTCTAGGGGATGTGTGAAAGCTCCTGGACCTTGGTCTTCAGCTCTGCCTCTTGCTCTTGGCTCATTGAAGCTAGAGCCATCTCTTCACTCAGGTAGCTACTGGCTGCTGAGGTTAACCAGCCCAAAGTCAACAAATAAAATGGCACAGTCCCAATGTTACTAAACCACACAGCAGGCCATTCATTCAAGTCCATTGAAAGTCCCAAGGTTGGCAGAGCATTGCTGGCTTCTGAACAACGACATGACTACATGCAGGGTTCAAGCATGCCATAAGCTGGAGACCATTCCCAAAGCTGTTTCTTATATATACAAGAAGCAGACCACATACCCAAAGCAGATACTCAGCTGCTCCAATAGATTCCACCATGAAGTTAATTATCAATCTCACTATAGGAAATAAATCCATCAGCTGCCCATCCATTCAATCAGGCCCAGCTGAGTTGACACACAAACATAACCACCACAGTATATCCCTGTATGTTTTCTTACTCAAGCTCTTAACAAAAACGGCCTGGTTACCTTGTTAGTGATTTCATTTTATGAAACTGTAGTCTCTATTTTATAGTGACATGGACTATTAATATTTTATTACAGTTCTAAATAAATATACAATCACAAATCCATAAATCACAACTTGTTACTATGCAGCTGAGATTTGGTGAGGGTTTGCATAGTAAACATATTTTTAGCTGAGTTTCTTTTCTTTTAAGGACAGCATTAGCATTCAGAACACAAACACAATTTTTTTTTTAACTAAGTTGTATTTATTGCTTCAGTCATGATTCCCCAACAACAATGAAAATTTAATTTCTGTTAAGCTTGAAAACAAGTCAAGAACTGTTGGAAGGTGGAGAGAGAGAAACTCAATTCACTGGTTTTTAAATGATATTATTAATTTAAACAGAAAATTTGAGGTAAAGAAGCCATTATTTAATTAGAGAGTCCCTTTTGAGAAATTTTGCTCTAAATAACTCCTAATAAGGCCCCTGGGAGCTCTGATAGCATAGTGGCTAAGCACTTGACTGCTAACCAGAAGGCTGG
>NW_006921812.1:2723434-2751992 GCF_000298275.1 Orycteropus afer afer | reverse complement strand
AGCCACTCCTCAGAAGGAAGGTTGGGCAATCCTACTTCCATAGTGATACTGCCTCGGAAACCCAAGGAGGGGTCGCTATGAGTCGGGGCCGACTTGACGGCAAATAACAACAACAACAACAACAATAAGGCCCCTGATGGAATTACTGTAGAAAGTCAGTGTTGACAGGTACAGGGTCTTGGAGTCAGAAGATCTTTGAATCATAATTCTAGTTTGGAGAATTAACTTACCCCTTTTCTAGTTCTGAAATGCATAAAAAATGATTGGTTATGGATTAGGAAAATGTAGATGTAAGAATATAGAAAAAAAAAATCCTGGGAATGTCTTTACTCTTCCTATGAAACATTCCAAAGCTGCCTGCAGTTGCTTTCTAAGCAAAGCTGGTGAACCATGATTATAGTTTTATCAACAGCCTGATTCTGCACCAGAAGCAGGTGCACAGGCTTGATGACCAGTAAGGTAACTGGTGCCACAGAACCTGAGTTTCTGGTGGTAGTCACTTTGTGTTACCACCATTATTGATGGTGGTCCAAGCAAGATAGAGGTTGCCAAGGAATGAGCTGAAGTACTAGATGTGGCTTTAAAAACATAGAGGAAAGAAAGAATGAATGAATTAAAAAAAAAAAAAAAAAACAGATTGAAGTGCTTGGCTTATATCTTATACCCTGACTGCCAAATACAGCCAACGCATGGGCACAGGAATTGGCGCCATAGGAGAGGCAGATATACCACATGGAGGAAGCTGGAAGGACTGAAAAGTCAATGCTGAAACTGAAAGCAAAGAGTGCCAAGTCAAATGCTGAATTGTTCAAATACAGGATGTTTTCCTTTCTATTTTTCCCAGTGAGACATTTCTTTTTACTCCCTCTTGCTTTGATCAGGGACTAATTTCTCAACTTTCAATCACTAGATTGCTGTAGTTTAGTTATTTATTTATACAACATTCAACAGTTATAAGGTGATGTTGTTGTTGTTAGGTGCCATAGAGTCATTTTTGACATGCAGTGACCCTATGTAAAACAGAACAAAACACTGCCCCGTTCTGTGCCATCCTCACAATCCTTGTTATGCTTGAGTTTATTCTTGCTGCAGCCACTCATTGACGGTCTTCCTCTTTTTTTGTTGACTCCCTTCTTTACCAAGCATAGTATCCTTCTTCAGGGTCTGGTCTCTCCTGACAACATAACCACAATAGGAGAGGCAAATTCTCACCATCCTCATTTCTAGGGAGAATTTTAACTGTACGTTATCCAGGACAGGGTGATAGGGTTTTTAAAAACAGCTTTAGTTTTAAAATTTGATCTCTCAAACAGAGGAGATCATGGCAGTCATTTATGAACCTAGCCCTAAATGTATCTAGTGTAAAACTTTTGCCGTATTTTCTTCAGTATTTTAAAAATGAGATAAATGTAGTTATAAACTTGCCATGTGTATCTTTGAACTTTCACAATATCAATATGTACCCATGGTGATACGGAATACTTATTTCAAAATTTGTGTTGTGATATATACATCATACACACACTCACACACATGATATATATATCACACATATATATATATCACATGTTGTTGTTGTTGTTAGGCACCGTCAAGTAGTCTCCGACTCATAGCAACCCTATGCACAGCGGAACAAAACACTGACCTATCCCGTGCCAGCTCCACTATCCTTGCTATACTTGAGCCCATTGCCACAGCCACTGTGTCAATCCATCTCATTGAAGGCCTTCCCCTCTTTCGTCGACCCTCCACCTTACCAAGCATGACATCCTTCTCCTGGGAATGGTCCCTTCTGTGACAACATGACCAAAGTAGATGAGACGAAGTCTGGTCATTCTCACTTCCAGGGAGCATTCTGGCTGCATTTCCTCCAGGATGGATTTGTTAGATCTTTTAGCAGTCCATGACACTTTCACCATTCTTTGCCAGCACTACAACTCAAAAGCACCAAGTTTTCTTCAGTATTCCTTATTCATTGTCCAGCTCTCACATGCATATGTTGTTGTTGTTGTTGTTGTCATGTGCCGTTGAGTCATACCTGACTCATAGCGACCCCTCCTTGGGTTTCCGAGGCAGCATCACTACGGAAGTAGGATTGCCCAACCTTCCTTCCGAGGAGTGGCTGGTGGGTTTGAACTGCCAGTCGTCTGGTTAGCAGGCAAGTGTCTTAGCCACTATGCTACCAGAGCTCCCCACATGCATATGAGGCAATTGAAAATACCATGGCTTGTCTCACCCACACCTTAGTCCTCAAGGAAACATCTTTGCTCTTCAGCACTTGAAAGAGGTCCTTTGCAGCCGATTTGCCCAGTGCTATACATCATCTGATGTCCTGACTGCTGTTTCCATTGGTGTCGATTGTAGAACCAAGCAATGTGATATCCTTGACAACTTCAATCTTTTCTGCATTCATCATGATGCTACTTATAGGTCCAGTTGTAAGGATTTTTGTTTTCTTTATATTGAGATGTAATCCATACTGTAGACTGTATTCTTTAATCTTCATCAGTAAGTGCTTCAAGTTATCCTCACTTCCAGCAAGCAAAGTCGTTCGTCTGTGAATCTCAGGTTTTTAATGATTATATTAATATATCACATATATGTTAATATATATAATTATATATATTAACATATATATTATAATTATATATATTATATATGTATCTGTCACAATTATTTATTTTTGTACAAGGAGTCTGTTGAGTGCTAAAACTTTAAAGGAAAATAACATGCAGATGTTTATAGTTTATCTAAGACTTTGCACATTTACTAAATACTGTGTTTCTATTTATGTATGAGTTTTATACTTTTAGAAAAGTGGCTTTTAGTTTATTAGAATCAGCAAACAAAGTAAGAAAGAATAGAAGCATTGGTAGGGAGGTGATAAAGAATAGAAGCATTGGTAGGGAAGTGATAATAATCAGAAAAAATCTAAAGAGCATTTCATAAAAACAGCTTAAATCATAGGTGAGAATTTGGAGGTCCAGTGAGGTTAAAGATGTTCTCATTAACTTATGTCTGCCTTGGAACATGAAGCTGGATAGTATTCCCTAAACATGGGATGGATTCTTGGTTTAAATTGTATAAATAGTTTTGGCAGTAACAAGTAATCAAAAGCATCTGGATATGAGTCTGAATTCTAGTGTTGTGAACATTCTACTGTCTGTTAACTATAAAATTGTAATGTTGTTGTTTTTGTTATGTGCCGTCGAGTTGGCCCCGACTCATAGCGACCCCTCCTTGGATTTCCGAGGCAGTATCACTTCGGAAGTAGGATTGCCCAACCTTCCTTCCGAGGAGTGGCTGGTGGGTTTGAGCCACCAGCCTTCTGGTTAGCAGTCAAGCGCCTTAGGCACTATGCCACAAGGAGCTCTGGTAGCATAGTGCCTAAGGAACTTGACTGCTAACCAGAAGGCTGGCGGTTCAAACCCACCAGCCACTCCTCGGAAGGAAGGTTGGGCAATCCTACTTCCATAGTGATACTGCCTCAGAAACCCAAGCAGGGGTCGCTATGAGTCGGGACTCCACAGCAAATAAAATTGTAATAGTAATTTCAAATAGGAGAAGACATGCATACAATGTTTAGCACAATTCCTGACACATGGTAGACTTTGAACAATCGCTAGATTCCTTTACATTCACTTCCTAGTAAAATACAGTTCTCACTACATAGTCTAAAATATATACAAACTCATCTTTTTTCCTCTATTCACTTTTCCCCCTGACACTAAAGATGGAGAAAATGTAACAGAAAGCCAATAAAATATGTCACTGTACTTCGCTCATGCAAGTACCTACTCCTTCCCTAAATCCGCTTACATTACCCATTTCAGAGACTTCTCCAAATGTAAATATGCCGCAATCTCAATTTTATTCTCCACTGTGAAATTATCTGGAGTACAGAAATATCTAATTTGTGACTTAATGACATTTATTTCAAAAAAGTTATTGTGTGAGAAAGGCAGTAATGTCCTTACATTTTCTAATCAGTTTTCTTCAAATGTGAACACAGCACTCTAACATTTGGTTTCTATTGCATTGCTCAGTTTATAAATTGAAACTGATGCTACAGTATCACTGGGGAAAATAATATTCCCTTTATTAGAAAATTATTAGACAATAAGAATGTACCAGAATATAAAAGTCACCTAGCAAATGAACTTAATAAATTATTGAAAACGTCAAACTGTGTTGGGGTTAAGGGAAGGGCAAAGTCACATAAAATTCATTCATACAGTAGCTATTCTGGCAGAGTACTTGCAGTAAAATCTGCTTATAGTAATATTGATTTTCAGTAGTGGAGTGAGTTGATTAAAAGTGGAAATTTGATATAAAACTTCTTACCTGCCTACTCACACTATCACTTTGGACTTTTTAAAGACTTCTAAAATGATTCCGTGTATTGCCAGAACAGGGAATATTTGGAAGGAAAAAAAAAAGTAACTTAGTTAAAACAAGATATCAAAACTAATCAACTAATTACCCAAATATTTCTATAAAACACTTTCCATTGTGTGGATTCTGCTCCATTCAAAACCAAACCAACTCACTGCCATCAAGTTAATTCTGACTCATAGCAACCCCCTTTGGGTTTCCAAGGTGGTAAATCTTTACAGAAGTAGATTTCCCAGTCTTCCTTCTGAGGAGTAGTTGGTGGATTTGAACCACCAGCCTTCTGGTTAGCAGTCAAATGCCTTAGGCTCTATGCCACCAGAACTCTTTCTACTCCATTATAAGGAGACAAAAATACAAGGAAAAGAAACAGTGAGGTATCCCAAAGATGTGAAATTGTCCATGCCATAGAAATTTATTTTCATATAATATTTTTAGAATTCAGCCTTGGTTTTAAAGCTATCTCTAGATGAAATTAAATTAAAAGATAGACATTTTTTAAAAAACAGGAACAACAACAATTAAAAAAAAGAAAAAAAAACACTGCTGTCAAATCTATATCAATTCAGAGTGACCTTTTAGGAAGGAGCAGAACGGGTCCATAAAGGTTTTTAAGGCTGGAAGGTTGAGCAATCTACTTCTGTAATGATAGTGCCTTGGAAAACCAAGGAGGGGTCTCTATAAGTCGGATCCTACTAGATGGCAATGAGTTTAAGCTTAACAGAAGAAGATTGCCCTCTCTTTCTACCCTGGAGTTGCTAGTGGGTTCTAAATGCCAACCATTAGATTAGCAGCCAAATGCTTAACCACTGGACCACTAGGTAACTTCATTTCAAAGCAAGGCATAGCAAAATTAAATCAGTCCATTAAAGTAGCTATAATGGATTAATTATTTACAATGCTAAAAATATACATGATACTTAAATAGAAGCGCACTGTTCAAGATAAGAAGAAAAATAGTATTTTATTTATTTAGTTAGTTAGTTTAAAAAGTACAAGCCAAAACAAACAAAACAAGAAAAGCATACACACACCAAAGGCTGTTATGTTTTAAACAAGCACTATTGTCAGTTCTCTTGAGATCAGTGTAAAGGCCAGTGATTACTTGACCAAAACTCTGGATACATACATAGTCATTGGAATTCACTAAACTGAAACAAACCTGTTGCTGTAGGGTCTATTCAGACTCATAGCAAAGCCACAGGTTACAAAGGAGAATTGTGCTCTGTAGGGTATTCTTGGCTATCATCTTCATGGAAGCAGATCACCAGGATTTTCTTCCATGACACTGCTGGAGGCATTCAACCCACCAGCCTTTAGGTTAGTAGTTCAGTGAAAACTATTTATACCACCCAGGGATGTAAGTTGTTCTACTGACAAGTGTCATTTTTCTGGGACCTTAGGAAGAGAGCTGAATTCTGAGATAATAATCTCCACACGATGAAGCAAGATCGTGATAAATGGACCCAAGATTAAAGTTGTCAAGAATTTCATTTTACTTTGATCCATAATCAATGCCCATGGAAACAGCTGTCAAATCTGCTGCAAAAGACCTCTTTAAAGTGTTAAAGAACAAAGATATCATTTTGAAGACTAAGGTTTGCCTGATCTAAGCCATGGTATTATCAATTGCCTTATATGCATGTGAAAGCTGGACAATGATTAAGGAAGATCACAGAAGAATGGATGCATTAGAATTATGGTGTTGGTGAAGAATATTGAATATACTGTGGCCTGTCAGAAGGATGAACAAATCAGTCTTATAAGAAGTACATCTGGAATTCTCCTTAGAAGTAAGGATGGTGAGACTTTGTTTCTTACTTTGATCTTGTTGTCAGGACAGACTAGTCCCTGGAGAAGAATGTCATGCTTGGTAAAGTAGTGGTCAGCTAAAAAGAAGATGACCCTCAACAAAATAGATAAACATGGTGGCTGTAGCAGTAAATGTAGCAATGATTATGAGGATGGCACAGTACTGGGTTTAGGATTGATAGTGGGTGCAACAATAGGCTCAAGCATAGCAACAACTGTGAGGGAGATTCAGGATTGAGCAGTTTCATTCCATTGTACATCAGAGTCTTATGAGTTGGAACTAACTCCATAACCCTTATCAACCTAACAACAACAGCAAAAAGTCAATCCTTTTATTTATATATAGAACCTTTGATGAAAGACAGGATAAAACACTGTTTCTAAATTGGAAATATATAGAATGTTCCAGATTTGAGCAAGTTTGGCTAATGACTGAAATTGAAGCAAATGACTAGTCTTCTACTTAAATTATTGATCTACAAGGACTACCTGTATGATAATTGCAGTGTCGCCATGTAGGTCAGGGAGTACAGAGAAGGAGACCTCTAGTACTACACATATGCTTCCAGTACCAACAGAATCTAGATCTTAAATAAATCACTGCTGCTTTATACTTATTCAACTTTTTGATTTTACCAAGAACTACTTTAACAATGCATTCCCTTGAATTTCTTTAGCAACATTTAAATTCATTTATAATTCATTTTTTCCTTTCCAGGAAGATTGTAAATAATATCATGTGTGGATATGTCTTTACTTCTGTTCATGTTGTTTAGGGTAGTTCTAAAAATGGTTCATTGGTACTACTGAAATTTGAATGTAAATAATTTGGGAAGGATGATACATACTCTGTTTCTTTATTTTTAACTGAATTTTAATGATGAAAATTTCAGTGCGGAAACCTTAGAGATAAGATATGCCTCAAGGTGATGAGAAATGCTGGTGTGGAGTCCAGTGTGGAAATACCCAGAAACCATCATATCAATACAATGGAGTTATCACTGAGAGCTGAATCCCTAACTCACTACCACCCTGTTCCTCATATTAAAATTCTTAGGGTCTATTGTCTGACTTTAAAGGTTTAAAAATTCTTCTGTCAGCACTTTAACTGTGTCAGGTTAGTAAAATATCTAGTCAATCTATGTTCAAGGCATTGAAATCTGTATTTATATGGGTGTGCTCACTAAAGACAAGTTTAATATGCATACTTGCTTATCTGTTTTTATACTGATGGATTCTTTAAATTATCTACAATTAAGTAGTTAAATATTGTAAATTGTTGGAAGAAGGAACAAAATATACAAGTAATGTATAATTCAGAATTAAAAAAAAAAAAAAAGCCATTTTAGGATTTTAAGAAATTACTCACCTAAGAAATAAGTCTTCAAAATGAGGGCTTTGAGATTTGTGAACTTTATGTTGAATGGATATTCCATTTAAGAGTACTGAGATATAAGATAAAAAAATAAAAGAGTAAAATACTTAAACGATATACAGAGACACAGGTATAAGGCTAAAACTTCACATATGTATAGATCTAATTTGTGCCAATCGGGGGTACATCTGGCACCTCCAGGAGCTGGACAAGGATTTACTAGCCATCATGAACAAAAACAATTAGCTGGGTTATGGTGTTCTTAATTGCAGATGGTATCATGCCAATTTATTCATACCTCATGGAGTTCTTCTGTTTATGCTCACTCAATAGCACTGTTTATAATTGCTTATAAAGATGTGTGGCTTCATAATTTGTGCATGTGTCTGCCAACCTGTTTGTCTAGGAGAAAAAAAAAAACTTTGAAGTGTAATTTGAAGCACATTTTACACTATTTGGATTAACTATCTTTAAGAAGGTTTTAGAGTATTTTAAGAAACTGACATTTAGAATGTATAATCTTTCATGCAAGAAGTTTCATCTTTGTCTCCGGAGGTTTCTGTTTATATATAAAGAAAACTGCTCTGTGACATTTGCTAATAAAGTGTGCTGAAGGAATGTTACATCTTCAGGGTGCCTCTCAGACTTATAAATTATGGTAATTATTAATGAAATAAATGAAACCACTTTAGAACACAAAGTGATTTATTTTTTTAAGTAAACAAATTACATTTGATGCATGCCAAGCCAAAGTTTCTACCTTAAATTTAACATAGTGCCTAAGGCACTTTACTGCTAACCAGAAGGCTGGTGGTTCAAACCTATCAGCCACTCCTTGGAAGGAAGGCTGGACAATCTACTTCTGTAGTGATACTGCCTCGGAAACCCAAGGAGGGGTCTCTATGAGTCGGGGCTGACTCGATGGTACATAACAACAACAACAACAGGTTAAAAACAAAAAACAAAAGCACTCTTCTGACTCATAGCTCTACCCTCCCAAATAAATAAATATGCAAGTTTTAAATTACTATTTACTAAGGAGTTTAGACTTGGTGAAGCCAATCTTTCTGTTCATCTTTCGTCACCTATAAATTAAGGATGATAAAATATTTCCATATTTTGACAAAACCTAATGATATAATTATGTACTATTGTTGTTATGTGCTGTTGAGTCAGACCTGACTCATAGTGACCCCTCCCTGGGTTTCCCAGCTGTATCACTAGGGAAGTAGGTTGCCCAACCTTTCTTCCAAGGAATGGCTGGTAGGTTTGAACCACCAGCCTTCTGGTTAGCAGTCAAGTGCCTTAGGCACTATGCTACCAGAGAATTGAAAATTTTCTTTGGAATTTTTTTGTTTTTCATTTAAATAACTCCAAGCCTATTCTTCTTTACTGTTTTTGTTACCTTACACTTTTTGTTAGTTGAGGAGTTCCAACTGATTTGAGGAAGTATTTGACTATACACCAGGAAGAATCAAACACACTTGAAGAGGAAATACTGGCAGGCTGCAGACAACAGTATTTCCTTAAGATTTACTTAAGTTGTGCCATGACATTCTGAATGCCAAATAGACACAACATATTATTAGATACTTAACTCTGTCATTACAGAAAGGTTGAAAATTGATACATTGAAGATATCAACCTTATGTAAACCATGAGTCTGATTTATCTGTGCACCAGTAACTTATTATTGTGTGTTAACACAATGCATTTGTGATATTTTTTTATGATCTTTCAATTAGATTAGCTTGACAAGAAATATATTACATTCATGTATCGCTTAAGTTCCACAATATGTTCTGTGAAATAAGACATTATGTGATTTGGATGTTGTGAGAACACCACTAGTCCTGTTTTTTCTTTAAGCATTTCAAACAAGCATCCTGTGTTCTCAGTAATCAACACATTGAGAGGAATTAACTCTTGTGCTTGGTCCTCAATCCATGTTGTTAGCAGTTTCTCCATTTCTAGTATAGGTCCGCCTTGCATTTTTGTTAGCTTTGTAGCTTTCAGTGAAACCCATCCTTGGAGAACTTTCTCTTTGTTTTTGAGGATTGTTGTGAATATCACATGTGACACGCATAAATTGCAAGCAGTTGCACTCACTGGGAGGTCTGGTGGCATAGTGACTAAGGCACTTGACTGCTAACCAGAAGACTGGTGGTTGAAACCTACCAACCTCTCCTCAGAAGGAATATTGGGCAATCTACTTTCATAGTGATACTGCTTCAGAAATCCAAGGAGGGGTCTCTATGAGTCAGACACAACTTGTCGACAGTGGGTTTGGTTATTTTTCTTTGTGATTTATGCACCTGAAAGTACAACTACTTTGTATATATGATACGAGACAAGTATTGCACACCGGGAGTTGTTGCATTTGTAACATCCTGTTGCCCAAAACCTATGAGTCATATTTCCTCAATGGCAGTGGGATTCTGTTTTTATTTATTTATTTATTTGTTTGTTTTTGGTTTTATAACCTTATGGGATTGTAAATGTATGTGCAGTTGGATATTGCCCAAATGGACATTATGTAGAACTTGACTTTACTTCTTTTATCACCTCCCACAGCTTTCAGGAAAACATTTCTTAACATCTTTTAACTATCAAAATTATTGCTTCATAGGTATTGCAAATTTTACATTAAAAAAAAAAAATCACTAAATAATGAACAGGATATTTTTGCATTTTTGCCCAACATTTTATTATATACATCCTGCATAATGTTTCATCTAAACTGGTTAGCAGTAACAGTAAAAAATGAAAGAGAAAGAATTTTATTCAGATATCTTAAAAGTGAGTCGTGAATTCTCGAACTTAGAAAATTAAAACCAATTTAGCATTTCATCAAATGCCCTAGAAGTGTATTTTTAATAATTAAGTATTTCATTCACTTTCCACCTTCTAATAATAATATGCCCATTAAATAAACACAGGATCTTACCATGGGCACATCCCTGTACTTTAAATCTTATTTAAGACAGGTCCAGAAAAATCAAAGACTAGTGAAAAGAGGATCATTTAGTGAAGTAAAATGTAAGTAATTATAATCATATTTAAAAGCATTAAATACATAAATAGGCTATAAAATACTCATTTTATCTCTAAATCATTATTTTTTTCAGTGGAATAATTGACTTGAATTTTTAATTGAACTATGATCTCCTACTTTTTTGTTGAAAGTGTTCATTCCTTTCCTATTTTTATTGATACAATAACTTTAATACCTAAAACAAATATCCTTCTGTATAAAACACAAGAATCTTGATAATAGGTGAATGTATCTTAAGGCAAGATGCTACTTAAAATATTTTTGTACAAAAATGAAAAGGGATGGAATTTTGTTACAATTTTTTTTATACAAATGCTCTAATACTTGCACAAAGCCAGCAATCTAAAGAATAAATGACTCAATTAGTCAGGTCTTTCAAAGAAATAAGATATGTGCCTGAAGACATTTATGTTTTTACCCAAGTCACTGATCAGAAAAGAAATCTCTACAAGGGGAGACTTTGCATGCATGCTAGACTGAGGCTCTCAACTGCAGTCAGGCCTCTAGGAGAATCAGGTACAACAAACAACACCTTGCAATGATGACTCCAAATTGGGAAAATCTACTCAGAATATTAGTATCATAATGTGTTGAATTTGTGCTTGTTGTTGTTGTTGTTGAGTTGAAGTAGAGGGCATAAATTTGAGTACTTTGAAGCAATCTATAGAGCATCACTTAAAATACGAGTCAATTCAGTTAAAAATAACAACAATGTCGTTGAGGAGAATGTCAATTATTTTACTGGTATCTTTTTACTTAGGAATAGGCAGAATCAGGAAAAGATACAATTCTCATGAACAACTTTTTTTTTTTTTCTGTATAATGAATATAGGGACTTTTTAAGTGACTCTATTTTCCTCTTTGAATTGGCTCCTAGTAAGCATGCAGACAAATATGCTTCCTACTGTGAGAGGGTTAAGTGTGTAGCCTTTCATGTCAGATAGAACTCGTTTGAATCTGAAATGTGTGATTCAGGAAGGTCACTTTCCCTTTCTGAGTCTCATTTTCTTTAGTACAAATGTACATGTTGTTGTTAAGTGCCGTCGAGTCGTTTCCAACTCATAGAGACCCCATGAACAGCAGAACGAAACACTGCCCGATCCGCACCAGTCCCACAATCCCTGCTATACTTGATCCCATCATCGCAGCCACCGTATCAATCCATCTCGTTGAAGGCCTCCCCCTCTTTCGTCGACCCTCCACCCTACCAAGCATGACATCCTTCTCCAGGGAATGGTCCCTTCTTACAACATGACCAAAATAGGTGAGACAAAGTCTGGCCATTCTTGCTTCCAAGGAGCATTCTGGCTGCACTTCCTCCAGGACAGATCTGTTAGTTCTTTTAACGGTCCATGGTACTTTCAGCATTCTCCGCCAGCACCACAACTCAAAAGCATCAACTCTTCTTCGGTCTTCCTTATTCATTGTCCAGCTCTCACATGCATACCAGGCGATTGGAAATATCATGGCTTGTGTCAGGCGCACCTTAGTCCTCAAGGAGATATCCTTGCTCCTCAGCACTTGAAACAGTTCCTTTGCTCTAAATTTCATAGGAATAGATTCTTATGTACAAATGTACATAAGAATGACTATTTCCCAGAGTGAAATTGAGGATTAAAAGGTGTGATACATATAAAACACTTTAAAGAGTGCCTGACACTTAGAAATGTAGAAAATATATTACCATTCTTGTTCACTAACCTCACCAGCTACTGCATATGAGTGTGCATGTTAGAAATGGCACCCCCTGGAGGTGGGCAGGGTACAACTTGCTAGTCATATCCAGTGATTCTACTTGACCTCATCTAAATTTTCTTCTCACCTTTTACCCTTTATCATAGTTTTCTTACTTTAAATATGATTAAAGTTGCTATGCTACATGCACTTTGATACTGACTTTTTTTTTTTTTTTTTTGGTATTTTTTGTTGTAAACTGCCATTAAGTGGATTCTGATTCATAGTGACCCTGTGACAGAGTAGAACTGGCTCCATAGGGTTTCTAGGCTGTAAACTTCATAGGAATAGATTGCTATGTCTTTGTTCTGGGGAGCTGCTATGTGGGCTCGACACACCAATGTTTTCAGTAGCAGCCACATGCCATAGGAGGGCACAAATAACAAAATAAACATTAAAATTAAGAAACCATTTTTCCCTCCAAATGGATTGTATGCTATATAACTTCTTTGAGGAGGGACACTTAACACTTTTTCTTCTTCCTGATGATTATAATGTAAATGCTTGTTACATGTATCGTTTTGAAGGTGAGAGGGGGAAGAATGAGAACTCCTGTCCTTAGAGTTCATTGTTAATGAGAGGGACAATAGTGTAAGTAATCACATATTACTCTGTTAAGTGATACAAAGTAAAACAAGCAAGAGATGGTACTTTTACTAAAATGTGACATAGTTTAGAATGTTTGAAACAAAGATTACAGAGTAAAGGTAGAGAAGGAAAGCAGAACAAGTTAAAAAAAAAAAAAAAAGCTAAAAATTAAAAGCAGCCACAGACCATATTATAAACATCCTTATATCTAATTTTGAGGAGTTCATAGTTTCTTCTGTGCTGTTGTTGTTATGTGCCATCAAGTTGGACCTGACTCATAGCAACCCCTCCTTGGGTCGCCGAGCAGTATCACTATGGAAGTAGATTGCCCAACCTTCCTTCCAAAGGAGTGGCTGGTGGGTTTGAACCGCCAGCCTTTTGGTTAGCAGTCAGGTGCCTAAGGCACTATGCTACCAGAGCTCCTAGTTTCTTCTGTAGACATGCTGAAACAATAATAATTTCGTTTTTTAAAATTAAGATTTTTATTCTGAGATCATTGTAGACTCACATGCATCCGTGACAAAAAAAAAGAAAAAAAGAAATATAGAGGGATCCCACACACCATTTACCTGCTTTCCCTCAATGGTTGTATTGTTGTTGTTAGGTCCCATCAACTTGGCTCTGACTTCTAGCGACCCTATGTACAAAAGAATGAAACACTGCCATGTCTTTTGCCAGCCTTACAATCCTTGTTTTACCTGAGCCTATTGTTGCAGCCACTGTGTCAATTCATCTCTTAGAGGGTCTTCCCCTTTTTCCTTGAGCCTCCACTTTACCAAGCATGATATGTTTCTCCAGGGTATGGTCCCTTTTAACAATATGACCAAAGTAGCTCATGAGACAAAGACTGGCCATTCTCACTTCCATGGAACATTCTGGCTGCACTTTTTCCAAGATAGATTTGTTAGTTCTTTTAACAGACCATGGTACTGGAAACATTTTTCACCAACACTACAACTCAAAACCATCAACTCTTCATTCTTTACCATTCACTGTCTAGCTCACATGTATATGAGGCAATTGAAATACCATGGCTTGGGCTAGTCAAAGAGACATCTTTGCACTTCAGTACTTTAAAGAGGTCTTTTACAGAAGATTTGCCCAGTGCAATACGTCATCTGACTTCTTGACTGCTGCTTTAGCTACTCTCTATTCAAGGGCAAGTTTCAGAGCCTCTTCTGACATCCATTGTGATCTTTTGTTCCATTCCTGTCTTTTTATTGGCTTCTTGCTTTCTTCATGGATGATGTTCTTGATGTCATCCCACAATTCCTCTGGTTTTTGGTCATTGGTGTTCAATGTGTCAAATCTATTCTTTAGATGATCTCTAAATTCAGGAGAGATGTATTCAAGGTCACAAATTTGCTCTTGTGGACTTGTTTTAATTGTCTTCAGCTTCAGCTTAAACTTGCATATGAGCAGTTGATGGTCTATTCCACAAACAGCTCCTGGCCTTGTTTTGGCTGAAGATATTGAGCTTCTCCATCACCTCTTCCCACAGATGTAGTTGATCTGATTCCTGTGTACTCCATCAGGTGAAGTCCACATGTATATCCTCTGTTTTTGCTGTTGAAAAAAGATATTTACCATGAATAAGTCATTGGTCTTGCAAAATTCTATCACACAATCTCCAGCATTATTTCTATCACTGAGGCCATATTTTCCAACTATTGGTGATACTTCTTTGTTTCCAGTTTTTAAATTCCAGTCACTAGTGATAATCAACACATCTTGAGTGCATATTTGGTCAATTTCAGACTGCAGAAGTTGGTAAAAATCTTCAATTTCCTCATCTTTGGTTTTGGTGGTTGGCGCATGAATTTGAATAATAGTACTATTAACTGGTCTTCCTTTTAGGCATATGGATATTATCACTGACAGCACTGTGCTTCAGGATAGATCTTGAAACATTCTTTGTGATGATGAATACCACACCATCCTCTTCAATTTGTCATTCCTGGCATAGTAGATCATATAGTTATCTGATTTAAAATGGCCAAAACCAGTCCATTTCAGCTCACTAATGCCTAGGACATCAGTCTTTATGTGTTTCATTTCATTATTAACAACTTCCAGTTTTCCTAGTTTCATACTGCATATATATATATAATATCCATGTTCTGATTATTAATGGATGTTTGCAGCTATTTCTTCCTATTTTGAGTCATGCCACAACAGCAAATGGAGGTCTGGGAAGCTTACTCCATCCACATCATTATGGTCAACTCTACTCTGAGGAGGTAGCTCTTCTCCAGTCATATTTTGAAGGACTCATCTTGAGGGACTCATCTTCTGGAAATATATAAGGCAGTGTTGCAGTGCTACTCATAAAGTTTCCAGTACTATACCAGACAGTGGTGCACTGCTATTCATAATGATTTCACTGACCAGTTTTTCAGAAGTGGATGTCCCCTACCTTTTTCTGAGTTGGTCTTCCTCTGAAAGCTCTGTTGAATCCTGTCCACCATAGTTGACCCTGCTGGTATTTGAAATACCGGTGGTATAACCTCTAGCCTCCCAGGAACATACAAGCCACCATAGCAAGACTAACTGACAGATGAGTCCTGTAATGATAACATCAGCAAAAGTAGTGTAGTGTCAAATGATTGACAGTGATACCATCAAGACAAAGATGACACAAATGACGTAACTTTGCTTCCTGAAACTGAGGATGACTTGAAGCACTTACTGATAAAGATTAAAGACTATAGTCTGCAGTATGGATTACACCTCAATATAAAGTAAACAAAAATCCTCACAACTTTTCCAATAAACAGCTTCACAGTAGATGGAGAAAAGTTTGAAATTGTCAATGATTTTGTATTACTTGGTTCCACAATCAACATGAATGGAACCAGCAGTCAAGACATCAGACAACATACTGCATTGGACAAATCTGCTGTGAAAGACCTCTTTCAAGTGATGAAGAGCAAAGATGTCTCCTTGAAGACTAAAGTGTGCCTAACTCAAGCCATGGTATTTTCAATGGCCTCTTATGCATGTGAGAGCTGGAAATGAATAAGGAAGACTGAAGAAGAGTTGATGCTTTTGAGCTATGCTGTTGGAGAAGAATACTCAGAGTACCATGGTCTGCTAAATCACTAACAAATCTGTTCTGGAGGAAGTGCAGCTAGAATGCTCCTTGGAAATGAGAATGGCCAGACTTCATCTCACCTAATTTGGTCATGTTTTCAGAAGGAACCATTCCCTGGAGAAGGATATCATGCTTGGTAAAGTGGAGGGTCAACAAAGAAGGGGAAGGCCCTCACCAAGATGGATAGATACAGTGGCTGCAACAATGAGTTCAAGTATTGCAAGGATTGTGAGGCTGGCACAAGAATGGGCAATGTTTTGTTCTGCTGTGCATAGGATTGCTATGAGTTGGAGATGACTTGATGGCACCTAACAACAACAACAATTGTAGCATATGTTGAGTTTAATAAGAAACTACCAAGCTGTTTTCTACAGAGGCTGTACAATTGTACATTCCTGCCAGGAGTATATAATGATACCATTGTTCTGAATCTTTCCTTTTGGAGTTTCACAATTTTTTAATTTGAGCTATTGTGGTAGAGGGCTGATGCCATCATGGGTTTTGCTTACCTCAGTATTTTAGAAGAAATGTACTGATGACACAGAATGGAAGATGGGATATAATGGAGAGAAAGTTGAGTCAGTAGTGATGCTACTTAGAAATGTGTTACAGTAATTTCAGTGAGAAAGAAAGAAGGAAGGAAATGAAGGAAGGAATTGCTGAGGGAGTATACAGAGCTTGGCGACTTTCGATGTTAAAGTTAACTAAGGAAGAAAGAGAACTTCAAGGGGTTCAAATTCATATATCTTAGTAGATAGTGGGGATTATTGTTCCCTCAATAACATTTAATGAGAGAGAGATGTGTGTGAGTAAATCGGTAAGTTCATTTCTGCTATGGTTTATCCCTTTAGCTTCGGTCCCTCCCAATTGCCAGTCACCATGACGACAAGTTTTGAGTTGCCATATAGCCAAACATTGACTAAAAGGGACACCAGAAAGTAGTAGTAGAATAAGTCACAAATTTCTCTTCTTGTTGGATAAAACAAACAAACAAACAAAAAACATGAGTATGTGTTTCGGATTACATTTAATTCAATTGGAACATTGTGGAATGTTGGAAAAACACCAAGTTAATATTCCTGTTTTAAATGGGCTCTTTTAAAAGAAATATTGTTGTTGTTGTTGTTAAGTGCCATCGAGTCGTTTCCGACTCATAGCGACCCCATGCACAGCAGAACGAAACACTACCCGATCCTGCGCCAGCCCCACAATCCCTGCTATACTTGAGCTCATCATTGCAGCCACCATATCAATCCATCTCGTTGAAGGCCTCCCCCTCTTTCGTCGACCCTCCACCCTACCAAGCATGACATCCTTCTCCAGGGAATGGTCCCTTCTTACAACATGACCAAAATAGGTGAGACAAAGTCTGGCCATTCTTGCTTCCAAGGAGCATTCTGGCTGCACTTCCTCCAGGACAGATGTGTTAGTTCTTTTAGCAGTCCAATTTCTTTGCTATTCATAAGGTTTTCCCTGGCCAATTCTTTCAGAAGTGGAAGGCCTCTTCCTTCTTCCTAGTCTGTCTCAGTCTATAAGCTGGGCTGTTACCTGTGCACCAGGTGCATCTCTCTGGGTTTTAAACACCAGAGGCTCAACCTCAAAACTCATGTCTATATGTCACCACAGTAGGACAAACCGACAGACAAGTTTGTCCTGCTGTTGGAGACCTCTCGTGTCACCCCCACCTGGCTGACTGTTCCTCTGTCAGGCTTCCTGGCTTTTAATCCCCTTTCTCCTGCTCTTCTGGCCTGCTTCTTTGGGTATCCCTGAGTTGTCTCTCCTCACCTGTATCCCTGGGGCTGACTGCTCTTCTGTCCGGGTTCAAGGCTTTTATCCCCTTTCTCCTGCTCTTCCGGCCTGCTACTCTGGCGTCCCTGTGTTGTCTCTCCTCACAGACAGACTTTATTTCTAATAAAAGCGTTGTCTCTCCTCACAGACAGACTTTATTTCTAATAAAAGAAATATTACATAAAACATATTCCTTCTGACAACATGACCAAAGTAGGTGAGACAAAGTCTGGCCAATCTCACTTCCGAGGAGCATTCTGGCTGCACTTCTTCCAGGACAGATTTGTTAGTCCTTTTAGCAGACCATGCTACTCTGAGCATTCTTCTCCAGCATCACAACTCAAAAGCATCAACTCTTCTTCGGTCTTCCTTATTCATTGTCCAGCTCGCACATGCCTAAGAGGCAATTGAAAATACCATGCCTTGGGTTAGGAGCACCTTAGTCTTCAAGGAGACATCTTTGCTCTTCATCACTTGAGAGAGGTCTTTTGCAGTAGATTTACCCAATGCAGTACGTTGTCTGATATCTTGCCTGCTGGTTCTGTTGGTGTTGATTATGGAACCAAGCAATATGAGATCCTTGACAATTTCAATCTTTTCGCCATCCATTGTGAAGCTGTTTATTGGACCAGTTGTGAGGATTTTTGTCTCCTTTATATTGAGGATATGAGTTGATACACAGCTTCCACGTGTTTCAAGTCTTGAAAAGGCATTATGTAATATTTTTAAATAATTTTGTGTTGACAAAGTAGAAGTGCCTGATTTTAAGTACATTCTCTACAATCTTTACTTGTAGACTGATCCTATTTTAGGGAAACACACCTGGTTGTATATGACTCAGGTAGTTATTCTGTTATTCAAAGCACACTTACATATCACAAATGCTTAGCCATCAATCTTTAGGTTGGGTTATTTGATGAGAGTTATTTGATTGATTAATCTATTAATCGATATTATTATTGATAATAATAATATTGATTGGTCGATTAATCTGACAACTAAGAATTCAAAAAAAAAAACATCAAATCTATTCTAACTGGTCCTATAACAACCCTATAGGGCAGAGTAGAACTTCCTCCATAGCAGACTGCCTCCTCTTTCTCATTTTAAGCAGCTGGTAGGTTTGAACTGATAAACTTTTTGGTTAGCAGCTAAATGCTTTCACCATTCTGCTACCAGAACTCCTCTACTACCAAGAATAGTCCTTGGAAAACTGCCCTAACACATATATGTGCTAGTTCACCTACCTGTCTATCTATCTCACAAATACTCACTTCATATTTTTTCTTTTTTTAATCACAACAGATAGACTAAAGAAACTTGGGTTAATAGCTAATTCTCAGAAGATGATCTGTTTTAATGATCACAAAAAGGTTACAGCCTTGAAAACCCTATAGAGCAGTTCTATTCTAAACATATGAAGTTACCTCAGTGGCACTGGCTTAATGGCAACTAACAACAATAGTTAATTCACATAGAAACAGAAGCTACCAGGGCGAGTGTCCAGTGTTACAGAGGAAATAGTTTATGAAACATTAGTAATAATTTATGAATTTCATTTAATAAGAAGACATTAATATAACGGATCAGAAGGAATACACTTTAAGGAGCTGAAATAATAGGTTTTGCCAATGAAAACTCTGTTGTTGTTATGTGCTGTCGAGTCGGACCCAACTCATAGTGACTCCTCCTTCAGTTTCCAAGGAGGTATGACTATGGAAGTAGATTGCCCAACCTTCCTTCTGAGGAGTGGCTGGTGGGTTTGAACCACCAGCCTTCTGGTGAGCAATCAAGAGCCTTAGGCACTATGCTACCAGAGCTCTTAATGAAAACTCTAGTTTCTATATTTAGTTTACACTATTACAGACAATAGAGAATTTAATGAATATACTGTAGTGTTAAGGCTCTCATGGCCTCGTGTGATTTTTTTTTTTTCTATAATCTAGTATTTAAGCACAGAATAGGTAGCATTTCTTAAAACTGATTTTGAGACTTAAGTCAGAGTATTGAAAAATACCTAACCTAACACAGTGATGAAATATACTGTACATTATTAAAGCTGGTTTTCTTATTATCTAAGAGAAAAGTATAGAATTCTTGGTTCTTCCATTACAGATAGAATGTATTGCCACAAATCTGAAAATCAATAAAACTTGTTTTGGGAGCGTAAACGATTACTTGATAATTTATCTTCTACACCATCTTGCACTGAAAAGTATTACCAAGATTGTGTGTGAATCTAATCAGGCATGGAGTGCTGCTCAAAAGGAAGAGTTGCTGCTCAGAAAAGGGAAACTTGAATCGAGATCATTAAAGAACTACCTGGAGAACTTTGAATTTTACTGTAAAACCAACTAAATATTGCCATCATGGTTTTTGTTATTCTTATCCTTGTTAATCATTTAAAGCTGATAGTCCTGCATGGACTTATAAGTGTAACTTTGGGTGGACTGCTCTGTTTTCTGTTGCTGTCTGGATTTGTTACTTCATGTACTTCTGTTTGTACCATTATGAAATAATGATTTCACATAACACCCTTCATTTGACATAAAATTGTAATTTTATCCATGAACCTATAAAGCAAGAATATTAAACTAATAAATAATCCATATGAATGCACTTTCAAGGTGTTAACAATTTATTTCAGGTGTTCTCACTTTATATAATTCCTTCCCTCAAAATAAATTTCTTCAGTGGGGTTATAAAACTTAGATAAATAGAATTATGGTCTTAGATTCTTACGCCAAGTACTACTTGCAGTATAATTCTCCAAACAGCTTTCTTTTCTGCTGAAATTTGCAGGCAACTTATTTAGGGAGATGGTGCTGTATGCATGTATGTGGTTATTTGTGTGTTTGAAAAACTTTAAATGAAAAATAGAAATTTAAAAATAACAAATTGGTGGCTCGGAAATAGATGATTCATCTCTTCAATTAATAATGACTATGTACATAGATTTATGCTCTATATTTTTGGATAAATATCTGGACCTTATTTAATTCTTATATTATAGATTGAGATTTTCCTTTCTCATGCTTTTTTGGAAATTCAAGTTAGCATGCAATTTCTTCCAAAGATTCTTGGATTGTAATTCTCATCTTTAGTTGTTGATTCATACTCATACCACTTGCCATCAATTCCACTTCTACTCATTGAAATTCCTGATGTGTCTGAGGAAAACTGGGCTGCAGAATTTTCGGTGGCTGATTTTTCAGATTTTTGCTAGACCTTTCCTTTGAGGCACCTCTGAGTAGACTCAAACATCCAACCTTTGGGTTAGCAATGGAGAACATTAGTCACTTGTACCACACAGAGACTGTTAATAGATATCATCTGTTCAGTGAGTTTCTATCATCCATGGGCATGTAAATGACTATTTTGTAAGAACATTCCACTTCTAGGAGATAGAGAGCTCCTATTGTGAAGTCAGCAACCATACTTGACTTATAATTATGAATGACATGGCCCTGAGACAGAAATTCAGTCACAATATGCAATTAACTTTGATATTGCCTATATCAATGTCAAGGCAGACTTCAGTTTGTGTTAGACTTGCAACAAACATCAAACAAACTTATTAGAACTCTGTTTAAAAACATTGTTGCATGAATTTTCATGTTAAAAAGTTTCATATGAAATACATGAATAAATGTAGCTTTTTGTATTCATGCATAAAGGCATGTATGAACACATATATAATTACATTCATATAAGTAATGCTGTAATTGAGTAAGAATAAATGCAGTGACTTTACACAATGAAAAGTTTTAATAGAAATAATCTAATTGATGAAAATGGGAAAATTGTCTTTAGACAGAAAGTAATAGTTTAGTTCAACATCCAAAATGATGTAATATAAAAATATCTCCACATTTAATGCCTGCATTTTTATTGTTTATAGACAGTATTATATAGTAAAAGACACTGGATTGGAATTGTTTTTGAATTTTTATTCTGGTTATGATGTTCTATAAATAAGTGATTTTGGAATGATAATTTATCTTCTTCACAATTTTATGAGGAAGATTTAGTGGCTAGGTAATAAGATAACACCTCATTTCCACAAGAATGACTAAGGTATATATATACACACACACATAAATATACAAATATATACAAATATTCACAAAGATACAAATATACCAATATACAAATATTGATAAGTATGTTAAGAAACTAAAACATTTAACCAATATTGGTAGTAATGTAAAATGATGTAGCCATTGTGGAACACAGTATGGCAGTTTCTCAAAAAATAAAAAAGCAAAATTACCATGTGACCCTGCACTTCTACTCCTAGGCATAAACTCAAAGGATTTGTGGTCAGTGACACAAACAGACATATGTACATGTGTTCACTGCAGCACCATCCACAATGCTCTAAAGTTGGAAACATGCTAGTATCTATCAACAGATGATAAATAAAATGTGGTGCATACATACAATGGAATACTGTGCAGTCATAAAGAAAAAAATGAAGTTCTGATACACTGCAACAACATGGCTGAAATTCAAAGACATTATACTGAGTGAAATAAGTCAGTCACAAAAGGACAAATATTTTATGATCTCACTTATGTGAAATGGTATAAGTAGGTAAATGTATAGAGATGAAAGTCTGTTAGTGGCTAGGGGCATGAGGGAGAGGGAGAAGAGGAGCTATTGTTTTGGAAGTGTTAAATCTCTGTTTATAGTGAAGGACATTGATTGGGGATAATAATTGCACCCATAACTAACATAATTGGTATCAGTAAAGCTAGACATTTGAGAGAGTTGAAATAGCAAAGGTGATATATAAAAACTAAAAACTCACTGCTGTTGAGTCAGTTTCAACTCATAGAGACTCCTCCTTGGCTTTCTGATGTAGTATCACTATGGAAATTGATTGCCCAAAAGGTAATACATACACATACACACACACACACACACACACGTATATACACACCTGCTGATATTGACACTCTACAGCCAAGGACTATACCCTGAATTCATCTATGAACCAAATAATAGTTTAGCCTAATTAGGAAAAAAAAAAAAAATATATATATATATATATATATATATATATATATCTGCATTAAGCTGTGTATCTCTGTGTATAGATTCATCTATATGTGATCAAATTGACAGCATCAACTGGAAAGTATAGATGAGAAGCTTAGAGGGTAAGTGAGTTTGGGTTGCCAAAATAGTTTGCAAAACATCCAGAAATTTGGCAAAAAGTTAAGAACGTAACCAGTGTTGTTGAATTGTACATGAAAAAGTTGTTGAAGTGTTTCACTGAGTATATTTTCACCCAAACAAACAAACAAATGTATTTTCACACAGTACAAAGTGTGAAGTGGTATGATCACAGTCCATATTAAAGACATCTGTGACACATAAGACACTCTAACTTCTTAACACTATACAAGTTTATCTAATCATGTTGTCTGCCTTACCCTGTTTCTAGCTCTGGTGTAGTGTCTAAGACATTTGACTGCTAACCAGAAGGTTGGCAGTTTAAACCCACCAGCCATTCCACAGAAGAAAGGCAGGACAATCTACTTCTGTAAAGATTTACTGCCTTGGAAACCCAAAGAAGGTGACTACGAGTTGGAATCGACTCCATAGTAGTGAATGAGTGAGTGAGTCTTTGTGACATGTCTACCCACAGGAATCAGTCCTCAACATCTCCCACCAAATCAATGATACCAATTAAAAGTATATTTTAGTAAACTGCAAAAGAAATAGCACTTTAAAAAAAAAAAATTAGCTTGTCTACCCTTCCTGTTCCCAGGAGTCCACAATGTTGATAAATTATTCCAGATTATGACCCAGTGAAGTCACTTTATTTCTTTATGCACCCTCCAAATTATCACTTTGATCTAATTTCCTTAAATACATGAGATCAGACTTAGTCTGGTTGCAGAGTAAACATTTAAGGAAGTACACTTTCTGGTTCTCAGTTCTAGGATGGATTTTAGAGTAGGATATTTTAATGGTCCTTATCAATGGTGAGTGGAATTTGGATCTTGATGTGCATTGCTGTCACTCAATGCTTAATCATAAACAAAGAATGAGTTTGCTTTAGCAAAACAGTTTATCTCCTTGTCTAGTTAGTGCATCCTTGGCTAGGGTGCTGCTAAGGTAGAAAAATTTGGCTTCTAGCTTTCTGCTGCTAATGAGGATTTCAGTCTGCAAGTCTGCTTTGCCTGTAGCTACTTGGTGCATTCTCTTCATTTTAGGTCCATTTACTGTCAGTCCGTTGTACTGTTCCAATTCTGTAAAATGATATGCAGTCACAGGAATGTATTCCTGTTATGTCTCTAGGGCAGGATCATCTGCAAAAAGTGTTCTCTGGCTAAATTCCATACTGATCCACAATCTGTTCAGCTTTCCATTGCATTGCTAACCATCAAGGACTTAGTTGTTTCATCTTTAGGAGACTAATGATGTTCAAATGGTCATAGGTCAAATTAAATGATCCGGTTTGGTAAAATCTGCAATAGAAGATATACACAAAATGTTAATTTCCATATTAGACAATATATATTAATTAGGTGACTAAAAGATATCTTCACCTATCCATCTTGAGAACATGTCTTATTTGTGTTATTTGTTGTCTCATTTATGTATTGGGCAATTCTTCCTCTTCCTTATTCCAGGTGCTTCTGATGGAGTTTTTCATTCTAAACATAGGGATGGGTCCAAGGCCATGGTCTAGCCAATCAGGGGTCCAAATTTTGTCTCCAAGCTGTGAAATCATCAAGCAAGGAGGACCAGAGTACTTGAATGAGATTAAATGGATGCTGGGAGTGGGAAGTAGCATGTCTCTTCTCTTTAAACTTGATTTTAATACTCAGTGGCCCAACACTCCCCACCAATGTCAGCCTGAGAATAAAACAGAGATGATGATTAAGAAAGAGAGTTAGATATTAATTGGATAGCCAATTAATATCAGCTTTCTCTGAGATTCCATCTATCATTCTCATTTATATGTACTTTTTAAAATTTTTTTTTTAAACCTAACCCATTTTTTAATAGAAACCTTTAACCAAGAGATCTGGATGTTGACAATTTAACTCATGAAAAATAAACTCTTTTAAAATGGTTTAGAGCTTCATTTTCTAATTGTATAGTAAAACTTCATGCAAGATTAAGGAGATAATATAGAATATCTTTTATCATTTGATATCGATAAATATATTATCTGGTATTATATAGTTGATAATAATTATTAGGGAGAAACTAACTTAACTTTGTAGAAGATAGTGTAATGATTATGTGTGACGGGTAAGTTCCTCTACAAGGAAAAAACAAAATTGAGATAAAACTTGTAGTCTGGTAAAATGTTAATCTGTTGAGTAAAGGAAAGAAAAGGGAACTATTGCTGGGAATGGCATTGCAAAGAGATTTTTTAAAAAAATAGCATGTACAGATATGTAGAAATGAGAATTTTCAAGAAACTGCAGATAACTTCAGCATAACCTGAGTTTAGGATTTGTACTGGAGAATAGCTGCAGATGACAACCAAAATATATACAGACATCAATATATGAAGACCACTGAACATCAGACTAATTTATTTGCATTTCTTCATGTTGGTACAGGGCAAGATTTAATAATTTTAAGCAAGAAATGGAATTAAATTTCCATGGCATTCTAGAAGGTTTCCCTAGAATCAAGGCCAAATATAACAAATTAGAATGTGTTGTGGTAATGAGCATATGAAATGAGTACCTACTGCCTTAGGGAATTACAATGAAAATAAAAAGGAAGGGAGGGATTTGAAGTATATAAAGAGGTTGTAATAGGCATTTGTAACTCAGGGAAGGAATCTATTGGGAAAAATCTAAAATTTCCAGGCTTTAGTGATTAGAAAGAGTATTAGGTCTGTTCTGGTGGCAACTTTATATAAATGCAATTCCAAGAGCCTAAGAAAAATTAGAATTCATTGTCCTTATATGGGGATGGGGAGCTCTGGTAGCATAGTGGCTAAGACACTTGCCTGCTAACCAGACGGCTGGTGGTTCAAACCCACCAGCCACTCCTTGGAAGGAAGGTTGGGCAATCCTACTTCCCTAGTGATACTGCCTTGGAAACCCAAGGAGGGGTTGCTATGAGTCGGGGCCGACTCGACGGCACATAACAACAACAACAACATATGGGGATGACTCATCAAACTCAAGGGCAGAAATATTTTGAGAGCTCAGGAATAAATTCAAATCAAGATTCAATCAGGAATTACTTTCCATCTCACATGTCATATCTCTGACATGTTCTTTGTTTTTCAATTTTCTGGGCTTAATTCTATGTTCAAACACTTGCCACCTGGAACTATGGTCTAGTGTCTCAGAATCTCAGTTAATAGTTTAATTTTTCCTTCATGATTTTGTGAATTTTAAGACAGTTTATTAAAGGTACTTAGCCAAGAAATTAGTAAATACCATTGGCATTATTATACAGGTGATGACTTATATGAACCTCTAAGTATGTCCTCTGTAATCCCTGGGGTTACAAATGGCTAATGCATTCAACATCTAATCAAAAGTTTAGAGTCAGAGTTCACCCAGAGGTGCCTCAGAAGTAAGGCCTGAAAAAAATCAAACATTGGAAACCCAATGGAACACAATTCTACTGGCTTTCAGAGGACTATTAAACTAGTTCATACCACCCTCTGTTCATGTGAGAAACTACCACATGGTATTGTGCAATAATCCTTCAATGTCTTCCAAAAGAAAAGCAAGAAGTCATAGCAACAAAAGGAACATAATTATGGACAACATCTTATTGTTAGTTGACAAAAATAAAGAGTTTTATGGTACAATTCTTCTAGATGTCATCTCCTGGATAAACATTTCTTTATCAATGAACTCATTAACTTCCTATATGGACAATGAAGTCTATATGGTAGCATAGTGGCTAAAGCACTTGACTGCTAACCAGAAGGCTGGCGGTTCAAATCCACCAGCCACTCCTCGGAAGGAAGGTTGGGCAATCCTACTTCCGTAGTGATACTGCCTCGGAAACCCAAGGAGGGGGTTGCTGTGAGTCGAGGTCAACTCGACGGCACATAACAACGACAACAACAACAATTGTTTCATCAGTCACCCCTCCATTTTTGCTGACATACAATGGGTTTTCCAATTTACATTTTGGATATGACATTTATAAACTACTGAAGTAGTTTATTCATAAACAACCTTTTTATGCACTTAAATGACAACAGTTTCTTTATTTCTTTCTTTTTTCTATTATCAAGAATATCTATTTTAAAGCCCCAAAATTTAGCATTATTATCTCTGAAATTTATGTTTTTCTTCTTTCTTTGTTATTATTGTGTTGTTGTTGCTCATAATGCATTCTGTTAAGGATCTTGCAACTGTTCTTGTGTAAAGTTTATCTGCTCCCATAAAGATTGAAGCCTAGGAACCCCTATGCAGCACTACTCTGTCACATTGGATGGCTATGACTCAGAATTAACTCAACACACACAACATCTAAAATCAGACAAGCGAAACACATTTCTGAAAATGATATATATTCTGTTTGAAAAGCATATATCCTTTTCACTATCACCAAAATCATAACTTCCCTTTCACTGAAAAATTCTCATCTAATAGCACAAGATTTATATGAGCTTTACTTATTAATCTTACCTCATTTTGTCCATTATGTGATGACATGGAGGAAATCAGCATCATCAGATGTACTGATGAAAATGAAATAATTTGAAAGCAAAAGTAAAATCACCAAAGTATATGTTGAAAAAGGTAAATCAGGAGACATACAACTCATCTCTAACCCTTTACCATGCCAATAAATGTTTGTTTGTGGTATCACTTTGAGATTAGAAATTGAGTTTTCATTTAGAAAAAGTTTTCATACTGGTACAATAGACATGTTTTGCAATGAGAGTTAAAAGAGGTTAAAAACAGGGCAAGGGCCATACTTTTTTTTTTAAAAAAAAAAAACTTTTATAACACTCTAAATAGAAGATTCTAGAGTTCTTTTGTTTAACAGCCCTTCCAGAAGGTAAATTTATAAGCAATTCAAGCACGTCAAGCCATAATTTATTCCTCAGCATCACTTTCTCCAGCTTTTCTTCATGAAATAGCATCAGTGATTCTTGGCAATGGAATGTAATTGTGCAACCTCATATTACTTATCTGCTTTTACAAAGGCGGAAGTGATGATCATGTTTTATTCTTTTGCAAACTATGAATTTAAATTTCAATTAAGTCAGATTAGATATTCTGTTCTATGCCATCTTTGTTTAACATTAGTAGTGATTAGTTTCTAATTTCCGTTGCTATTGATATCAGTTTTATATCCTCCCATCTGTGATTATAAAATCTAGGCATTCACACATTCTCATTATATTTATTTGTGTTTTGAATTTACAGGGTTTTAAAACTCTTAAAATTAAACTAAGTGTGAAATGTCTCAAATTAAGAACTACGGGTTTATAAGCATCAAAGCACAATCTGCCTTATTGAAGTCTGTAGCTGGTAAAAGTTGTAAGCTAATTTCAAGTTGTGTTTTATTTTCTCCATTAAAATAAACAAGTAAAGAAAAGATGTTCTTGGTACCTCAATATCTAGTGCTGATGTCTAAAACCACAAATGTGAAAGATATTTATTCAAAGACAAATGTTGTTGTTGTTAAGTGCCGTGGAGTTGTTTCTGACTCATAGCGACCCCATGCACAGCAGAACGAAACACTGCCCAATCCTGCG
>NW_006921812.1:2694622-2722614 GCF_000298275.1 Orycteropus afer afer | reverse complement strand
TCTGTTCGAACGACAGCCTCGTGGTCAAGGTACAGATTCCTCCTGAGTACAATCAAGTGCTCGGGAATTCCCATTCTTCTCAATGTTATCCATAAGTTGTCATGATCCACACAATCAAATGCCTTTGCATAGTCAATAAAACACAAGTAAACATCTTTCTGGTATTCTTTGCCTTGAGCCAAGATCAAGGGATATCATAGCTGTTGTTACAAATAGATATGAGTTAATAAATTTGAATTATAGGCTTCATTTAAAGTTTGTAAATCCCAATCCTTTAAAAAGATAATCTCTCTCTACAAACCTTTGTACCTTCTGCTCCCAGCCTATTGAATCCTCACCCATCCATTGACCTTCCTTCCCTTCCTTACTTCCTGAACATCCATTTGACCCCACTGTTGCTGTCCTAATTTAATTCCTGACCATCTCTCCAGTGTGTGCTAAAAAGCCCACTACTTGCAAGTCTTTGTGATCAGCAGACCAGTAAATATAAATTGTGAATTTAGTCAACAAATTCCATGGCTTCCCATTGCTTAATGAAAGAGTCAAATTTGGTAACATGGAATGAAATAGCTATTGATGCATTTATGGTAATTATATTTACTTGTAATTTTCATAAATCAATAATGGTAAAAGTAAGTGATCAAGAGTTACTGAAATAGTCAAATTGATAATGTGGTAAGTGTCAGTTTGCTAATGAAACACATTTAAAATAATTGATGGTTTTTGGTAAAAACAAACAAACAGACCAAAAAAAAAGCTTAATATGTATTTCTAAGCAAACATCTGAAATGAGCTTGAGGGTACATTTTAAATATTCAGGAATTACTATCAGTAGATGATGGGTAAAAACCTGGACAAATGTGAACAGCATGAACATCAACCATACTTTTATTAATGGTGGCTTCCCATTAAAAATAATCACACACTTCAATGTAGAACAAAATCTCTAGAAGAAATATAGAAAGTTGAGATTAACTTTATTTTAGATGTGTTTAAATAAGCAGTATTATATCTATTAATTTAATGATAAAATTTATGTTTATGTAGCTAAAATTTGACAAAGAATTTTCATATATGCATTATTGCATTTGATACTTAAAATAGCCCTGTGAGAAAAAACAAAGTCTGCATTTTTCATATGATAGTACATTATTTTGTATTATGCTATGCTATGCCATGCTATATTATATTATATTATATTATATTATATTATATTATATTAAGGAGCTCTGTTGTGAAGTGGTTAAGGTATTTGGCTGTTAATGAGAAGGTCAGCAATTTCAACCCACCAGCTGCTCCTTTGAAGAAAGACTTGTCAGTTTGCTTCCATAAAAATTTACAGCCTTGGAAACACATTGAGGGTTGCTAAGAATCAGAGTCGACTCAATGGCAGTGACTTTGGTTTGAGTTTTTTTATATTATGTTATATTATATAAAATGTTGAGATTCAGCTGGGTTAAGTGACTCACCCAAATGGTAATTAAAAGACATGAGGCCCAAACATACCTTCCAAAGTTCAAATCTTTCAATATCTGATTTTGATACTATCTTTGATATCTACTACAAAGTAAACACAAATGGCCTACATTCCAAATTTGATGAATTTCCAAAACTAGACAGATTTGATCTGACCAACCTTTCCACAAGTTTATCTTTTGATAAAGATTAAATTTAATTGCTAATATCTTTATAAAGTTCCCACAGGAGTTAACTTAGAAGTTGCACATGCTTTGAATTTTGGGAACAAAAGGATAATGCATCTGGTTTCTGGTGTAATTATAGGGAAGCTATCTGAGTTGTAACTTTCAGACACTATAAGCAGTGCCAGTCACTTTGAGAATCCATTAATAAGTAAATAAATAAACATATTTTTTGTTTCCCCCACCAAAAACAATGCATCTGTCACCATAATACTGTCTCTTTTCTGGCATTTCTTTACAAACTGTAGCCATGTGTGCACTCTAGGGGAAAAGAAAAATGTGGATAGGGCAATTACTAATTTTTACTCAAATATCACCAAAAGTAGTAAGTTGTGTAGGCAACATTATTATGTATTTAGAAAATTAGGGAAATCCAGTTATCCATTTTTGATGACAAGTACCACCACATAGATTCATACACACATAAAACTGAGAGTAGTTAAGCCTTGGGATTTCTTTTCAGTAGTGTAAATAAATGCACAGCATAATATTATTTGTATACTATTTGTATTTAAATTTGAACTTTATATCTTCTTATAAAAATGAGCCCAAGTAGATATGATTAAGGGAGAAGGATTAATTTCCTCCACACTGAAATATACAGTCTTCCCAATAGAATATTATCAGTATTTTTACAGACTGCTTTCCTAACACCTGATTTTTTTCTTATTTTTATATTTAAAATGTGAGGCCTTTAAAATTGGATCATTAACTATTATGCCTGAAGTACATACAATTATGTGTTGATATGTAAATATATAAAAGACAGATGGCTATTAAGTTATATTTATGTTAAATAAAAAGAGTTCCTAAATAATGATTCTGAGATTAAAATTAAAAAGAAAATTCTTGCATCATTTTATTATTTCAAATTATATTATAATTAGATTGTAAAGTATCTGTATCATCCTATAGATTAGTACATACATAGTCTAAATAATCTAAATGAATACAGACATTTAACAATGTAAGTAATAGACATTATATTGGAAAATTTTCTGTCTCTAGAATCTTTAAGAGGAGCTCTGGTAGTATAGTGCTTAAGGCACTTGACTGCTAACCAGAAGGCTGGTGATTCAAACCCACCAGCTGCTCCTCGGAAGGAAGGTTGGGCAATCTACTTCCATAGAGATATTGTCTTGGAAACCCCAGGAGGGGGGTCCCTTAGAGTAGAGTCTGACTTGATGGCACATAACAACAATAACAACAAAATCTTTAAATGATATTCCAACATCAGATCAGTTCATAAAGTTTTGATTCTGATAAGCACTGAACATGACTCTAAGTCTCTATTTTAATTTCTGGAAAAAAAAAGTCATGTAATGCTAATAATTTGCCTTTAAACTCATTGATGTTGAAAATTTTTGTATCTGGGAATTATTATGAATTGTACCTTTTCTAAATGCATTACCCTTTCAAAGCATTTTATACCAGTTGTTGTTGTTGTTGTTGTTATGTGCCGTCGAGTCGGACCCGACTCATAGCGACCCCTCCTTGGGCTGCCAAGGCACTATCACTATGGAAGTAGATTGCCCCATCTTCCTTCTGAGGAGTGGCTGGTGGGTTTGAACCGCCAGCCTTCTGGTTAGCAGTCAAGTGCCTTAGCCACTATGCTACCAGAGCTCCCTTTTGTACCAGAGGATTCACTAAAATGTGCACAATTCCAAAAGTATTTTAAGCATTATTTAAGTGTATTTTCTGTCTCATTTACTCCCACATTTGATAAAAATCTATTTTAAATCCTAAACAGCTTTCTCTGTAACCCTAAAGAAATCTCTAGAAGTTTAAGTTAAATCACCTAGAAGGATTTTGAAGATATTACCCTCTGCTCAGTTTCTATCACATTTATAAAGGTTTTTATTATATTGACTTCATTATTTTCATGATGATATTTTAATCATAAGAATTTAAAATATTAAAAATAAGCTTTAACTTTTTTTTTTTTTTTTTTTTTATCTCTTGTCCACTTTATAGTGAGAGCCATTTCCAGAAAGAATTCCTTAAATTGAAAACTTCAAATATAAAATAACATTGTGATTCTGGATAAATTAGCCTTGGCTAGCTGACATATGGAGATTATACTCAATGAAAACATAATAAAATATCCATCCCCAGCTCTAAAAGACTATGCAAAACAGGCTAAAAAATGAATGGATGAATGAATGAACACTCAATTCAAAGAACACCCACACCTATACAACCATAAAAATCTTAGCACTTTTTTAGCTCTTATAATAGCTGCTTCTTCTGTGCTGAAAATGAGCAGGACTCTGATGCTGCCAAAAAAAGTCTGGAGTTGAAAAGAATATTGACAATTTTCTGGTCAAAATTAGTACACAGTTAAGGAATCTATTTTAACTGAATTCCAAATATATAGAAAATATTTTCTAAAAAATATCTACAATCATTTATTCAGCACTTCCTATACAAAAAGCACTCCAGTACTTTGTCTCTTTCAGCCCTAAGCACCATTAGTGTCATTACTATCCTTAGTCTACAGAGAGGAGAATAAAGACTTGCCGATGATCACCAGTAACAATGTTGTAAAGCAGACATGCCACTAACCAATTCATTCTACTGGCTCTGTCCCACATTTTCAAACGCTTCCAGAGAAAATAGCTCACTCATATTGATCACCCTACTTTAAGTGCTCATAGTCTACCTTTGCAATAATCCAACTAAAAATCACATTAATAACAATTAATAATTTATCATCTGCTTGAATAACTTTTGAGTTCATCTATTTGATATATCTAATTATGATTTATGATTATTTTTTGTGCTTTATTTTATTGATATTTCTTTATTTTCCCCCATTACCCTACTAAGAGTGTCTCTAACATAACAACTGCAAGTTAAATACCATGGTTTAAAATTCATTATACAAGATTCTTTCTCTTTGAAGCCTAGACAGCCATGAAGCTCACCAAAAACTTTCAATGTCTAATACTCTCCTAATTTAACTCTACTTTTGTCTAGAAAATTTCCAGGTTGGTATTAAGTCACTGGAAAATGAAGACATGATAGCCTATGTTTCATTTATAAACCAGAGCCAGTTTGTTCTGTTCGAGGGATTATCGACAAGCTTTCAAGTGTTACAGGGTCCAATTCCAATACACTCGAAAGTTAAAAGAAAAAAAATGTGCTGCCAATATTAAAAAAAATTCACACTTTTTAAATTTTAGATACTTTGAAACATGTTTTCTTCCTCATAGTGCTTTTCATTCTCGTGCTTCATAAATTCCTACTTATCATCAAAGACCTTTCCTTTTCCTTGAAGACATCCTTGACTTCTTCAGGAAAGATTTGCCCTAATACTTAAACATCTCTGTTTAGCACATATTACAAGACAGTACAATTATATTTACTCAGATTGGCCTCATTTTTTAGTTATTACCTCTTTTGCTAAAAGATTTCTTACAAATATTTATGCAGAAATCTAGTGTTCAAATTATC
The DNA here is from genome assembly GCF_000298275.1 of Orycteropus afer afer. Taxonomy (NCBI): domain Eukaryota; kingdom Metazoa; phylum Chordata; class Mammalia; order Tubulidentata; family Orycteropodidae; genus Orycteropus; species Orycteropus afer. The sequence goes on along the minus strand of NW_006921812.1, from coordinate 2,717,458 downwards.
TCTGTTGTTTTTTGATTATTCTAATGAATGAAATAATGCATTTAAAATGTCTTGATAGAATATTCAACTGTAGATATTAATTTCTATTAAAAAAAGATTCACAAACAATTTAAACTCATTATAATTGAAATAACTCCAGAAATGTTTCTAGAAGTGGTTTGAAAAATCATTTAAAGAAATAATTTATAGAAACATTTAACATAACAATACGTTCAATAGTCTCATTAAGTAAAAACAAAACTAAAAGCCATGTTGGGTGTGTAATAAACATCTCTTCTTTTAAAATTTTGTGTGAATAGAAATCTAGATATTTATGTATTGGAATGAATCTACATAGAATAGTAATAATAGTAACTAACATTTTCTGAGCACTTAACATTTGCACATTTTGTTCTGAATTGCTTTACAGGTATTAATTTAATTCTCACAATTAAAATATGATACAAACAAAAGATAACAAAAATAGTGTTGTATAAGACTTGTGTAATCATAAAATAATGCTTAGTATTACAGCTTTAATAAAAATATGACTTTGATAAAGAAATAATAATAAAGAAATAACAAATTCCCTTTTATCAAAAGTCTTTTATTTGATACCACGAAAGATAGGAAAAAATAGGTCAATATTTAGGTCAATTATACCAAGACCCTCCCTGGAATAAATCATATCTATATTTGAAAACGGAAATTTGATTAGTAATTTATGCAATGATAATTAGTTTCTAGCCACAAGCCACCTTTACCACCCACGTCACCCTTTCATTCCAATACCTTTGGGTTAGTTCCAATCTTACTCTGAAAGTTGTTTAACCTAAAATGTCTGTAGGGGATAATTTTCTTACCACCTTTTAAAATACCACCCACAGTTTCCCAGAAACTAAGTCACATCAGAAAAGTTGTTTCTTCTTTTTTTTCTCTCTCTCTCCTAAACTGAACAAAGAAACATTAAAAGGTGAGTAACATAAAAAAAAATTTGATGCTTTCCACTAGAGATAATGTTCTTTTGCATACAATACAAGGCAAATATCTTGTAAATTCTAGGTAGATGACACTGTAGAAAACACTGAAAAGATTCAATGGGTCAATAAATAACCTGAGTTTCAGATCTTCCAAATTTTAAATTTTCTGAATGATTTTATTTCAAATAACTGATGTAAATTGAGAAAGACTGCAGAACTAATAATCTATTTGCCATCTCCAAAACATTGTTTCAAATCTATTCACAATGATTTAGCTGAGTAGACATATTTGCCTATTTGAGATATTTGTAGACCAAAAATTTGATTGATGAATTTATCCCATATGTATCTCCAGACATGTATACATACTACAGAATCTATGTGTACACGCATGCAAACACACATAAATTTATGCACAAGTGCCTAAGGCATTTGACTGCTAACCAGAAGGCTGGTGGTTCAAATCCACCAGCCACTCTTCAGAAGAAAGATGGGGCAATCTACTTTGTAGTGATACTGCCTCAGAAACCCAAGGAGGGGTCGCTATGAGTCGGGTCTGATTCAACGGCACATAACAACAACAATATATAACAACAACACTTATATGTATATTTATTTGAAAGTGTATATATCCGTACTTAAATATGTGAATTTATTTATATGTTCCTATAGATGAAATTTGTTGCTTCTGTTGTTATGTGCCGTCGAGTCATCTCTGACTCATAGAGACCTCATTTACAGTAGAATGAAACACTGCCCGATCATGTGCCAGCCTCACAATATTTGCTATATCTGAGCCCATCCTTGAAGTCACTGTGTCAATCCATCTTGTTGGGGGTATTCCCTTTTTTTGTTGTCCCTCCACTTTGCCAAGAATGATATCCTTCTACAGGGAATGGTCTCTTCTCACAACATGACAAAAGTAGATGAGAAGAAGTTTGGCCATTCTTGCTTCCAAGGAGCATTCCAGCTGCACTTCATCCAGGGACAGATTTGTTACTACTTTTAGCAGTCCATGGTACTTATGGCATTCTTCACCCACATCACAACTCAAAAGCATTGACTCTTCTTTGGTCTTCTTTTTCATTGTCCAGCTCTTACATGCATATTAGGCGACTGAAAATACCATGACTTGGGTCAAGTGCACGTTAGTCTTCAAGGAAACATCTCTACTCTTCAGCACTTGAAAGAGGTCCTTTGCATCAGAATTGCCCAATGCTATATGATATCTGATATTTTGACTGCCGCTTCCATTGGTGTTGATTGTAGAACCAAGTGATATGAATTCCTTGGCAAATTCAATCTTTTCTACATTTATCATGATGCTGCTTACTGGTCCTGTTGTGAGGGTTTTTGTTTTCTCTATATTGAGGTGTAATCCACATTACAGACTGTAGTCTTCAATTTCATCAGTGAGTGTTTCAAGTCCTCCTCACTTTCAGTGAGCAAAATTATGTCATCTGCATAACTAGGGTTGTTAATGAGTCTTCCTCCAATGCCCTTTCTTCCTATAGTCCAGCTTCTCAGATTATATGCTCAGCATACAGATTGAATAAGTATGGTGAAAGGATTCATCCCTGACACCTTCCCTTCTTGATTTTAAACCATGCACTGTTCCCTTGTTCTGTTTGAATGACAGCTTCCTGGTCTATGTTCAAGTTCCTCATGAGCACAATTAAGTGTTCTGGAATTCCCATTCTTCTCAATGTTACCCATAATTTGTTATGATGAACCACACAATTGAATGCTTTTGCATAGTCAATAAAACATAAGTAAACATCTTTCTGGTATTCTTTGCTTTGAGCCAAGATCCATCTGACATCAGCAATGATATCCCTCATTCCATGTTCTCCTCTGAATCCAGCTTACATTTCTGGAAGTTCTCTGTCAATATACTGCTGTAACTGTTTTTGAATTATCTTCAGTAAGATTTTACTTGCATGAGACATTAATGATATTTTTCAATAATTTCCACATTCTGTAGGATGTGGAAATTATTGAAATGTTCAATAATCCTTTCTTTGGAATGGGTACAAATGCAGATATTTTCCAGTCAGTTAGCCAGGTAGTTGTCTTCCAAATCTCCTGGCATAACTGAGTGAGTGTCTCCAGTGCAACATCATTTTGTTGAAACATCTCAGTGACTATCCCATTACTTCCTGAAGCCTTGTTTTTTTGCCATTTCCCTCAGTGAAGTTTCGACTTCTTCCTTCAATATCATTGGTTCTTGATCATATGCCACCTCCTGAAATGGACAAACCAATTATTTTTGGTACAGTGACTCTGTGTATTCCTTCCATCTTCTTTGGATGTTTCCTGCACAGTTCAATATTTGGCCATAGAATCTTTCAGTATTGCAACTCAAAGCTAAGTTTCCTCTTCAGATCTTTCAGTTAGAGAAATGCTGAGTGTGTTCCTCCCTTTTGGCTTTCTGATTCCATGTGTTTGCACATTTCATTATAATAATTAACTTTGTCTTCTTAAGATGCTCTTTGAAATCTTCTGTTCAGCTTCTATCTTTTCATTTCTTCCCTTTGCTTTAGCTACTCTCCCCTCAAGGGCAAGATTCAGAGTCTCTTCTGACATCCATTGTGGTATTTTCTTCCTTTCCTGGCTTTTTAATAACTTTTGCTTTCTTCATGGGTGATAATCTTGATGTCTTCCCACAATTCCTCTGGTTTTCAGTCATTGGTGTTCAATGCAGCAAATCTGTTTTTTAAATGGTCTCTAAATTCAGAACAGATATAATCAAAGTCATGTTTTGGCTCTCTTGGACTTGTTTTGTCATCTTCAACTTCAGTTTGAACCTGCAAATGAGCAGTTGATTATCTGTTCCAAAATCAGATCCTGGTCTTGTTTCGCCTGAATACATTGAGCTTCTCCATCACCTCTTCCCACAGATATAGTCATTGTGATTCCTGTGTACTCCATCTGATGAAGTCCACATGTATAGCTGCATTTGTGTTGTTGAAAAAGGTATATGCAATGAATAAGTCATTGGTCTTGCCACATTTTATCATGACATCTCCAGCATTATTTCTATCTAGAAGGCCAAATTTTCCAACTACCAGTGCTTCTTTTGTTCCCAACTTTTACATTCCAGTCACCAGTGATAATCAGTACATCTTGATTGTATGTGTGGTCAATTTCAGACTACAGAAGTTGGTAAAAATCTTCAATCTTCAATTTGGCTTTGACGGTTGTGTGTATATTTGAATAATAGTAATACTAATTGCTCTTCCTTGTAGGTGTATGGATATTATTCTATCACTGACACCACTGAACTTCAGGATAGATCTTGAAACATTATTTGTGACAATGAATGCCACACCATTACTTTTCAAGTTGTCTTTTCTGGAACAGTAGATCATATGGTTATCTGATTCAAAATGGCCAAAACCAGTCCATTTCAGCTTATTAAAGCCTAGGATATCAATCATTATGCATTCCATTTCATTTTTGACAACTTGCAATTGTCCTAGATTCATACTTTGTACATTCCATGTTTCGATTATCAATGGATGTTTGCAGCTGTTTCTTCTTATATTGAGTCATGACACATCAGCAAATGGAGGCCCCAAAGGCTCTACTTTATCTATATCATTAAGGTAGGCTCTACTCTGGTAAGGCAGCTCTTTCCCAGTCATATGATTGGTCCCTTCTGACCTGAGGTGCTCATCTTCTGGCACTGTATCAGGCAGTGTTTCAGATTTATTGCTAAGATTTCCCAATAATACATCACACAGTGTTTCAGTACTATTCATAAGGTTTTTGCTGGCCAGTTCTTTGAGAAGTGGATGGCCTCTTCCTTCTTCCAAGTCTGTCTAGTCTGGAAACTCCACTGAAACCAGTCTACCATGGGCATCCCAGCTGGCACAACCTCTAGCTTCATAGAAACATGTAAGACACCACAGTATGACAAACTGACAGACAAGTTAATCTCCCTTAGCTGTTCTAACCACTCCACTCACTTCCTGGGCTTCCCCCCACTTGTTCCAGCTTCCAGCCCTGTCTGCTGCTGCTCCCTGCTGCCTGGGGGTGGCTGCTAACCAGATAGTTGGCAGTTTGAACCAACAAGCTTCTCTGTGAGAGAAAGACGAGGCAATCTTCTTCCATAAAGACTTCCAGCCTTGGACATGCTATGGGGCAGTTCTGCTCTGTCCTACAGGGTTGCTATGAGTTGGAATTAGACTTCAAGTCACTGGTTTTGTTTTCTGGTTATATCTGTATATAGATGTACCTGGGTGGTACAAATAGTTAACATGTTTGTCTCCTAACCAAAAGGTTGTAGGTATGAGTCCACACAAAGGCTGCTAGAAGAAAAAAAAAAAAAAAAAATCCACTGCCATTGAGTCAATTCTGACTCATAACAACCCCCATAAGGTTTCCAAGGCTGTAAATCTTTATGGGAGCAGATTGCTTCATCTTTCTCCCATGGAGCAGTAGCAGTTGGTGGGTATAGACTGCCAGCTTTCTGGTTAGCACCCAAATGCCTTAGCACACTGTGCTACCAGAGCTTCTTCCTCAAAAGAAAGGCCTGGTAAAAAACCTATATCTGAAAAAGCATCCATTGAAATATTTATGGAGCACAGTTTACCTCTGACACATATGGGGTCATGATGAGTAGAAATCAACTCAGCATCAACTCGGTTTTATATATGCATCTATGCATTTATTTGTATGTATGTGTGTATAATTTAGCCTTATCATAGTTAGAATAAGTAAGTACCAATATAGCAATATGCTATAATTTTGAGCTATTAGCAATATTAATAGACCCAAATATATCTTCTACTCATGCCAAATAGTCCCCCATTTTTTACAAAATATTCTCTGAAGTTTACCACACAAAAGTGCAAATATTGTTGACAGGTTAATATTTTAGGGTAGACAGTATTAAATACACATTTTCTTCTTGCTTAGAATATTGGGAAATTCAATAATAGGAAAGTAATGATACTTAAACAGAAAGGTAAGGAAAATAAGACTGCGTTAGTAGAATGTAGTATGACAAGAGGCAAATCTCTTGTTTTTCTATTTTTTGTGTAAGTCTGATAATTGGCCCACCAAATATATGCTTAATCTGATTCAGATATTAAAAAAATGTATGTGTATAAATAAATGAATTACTCTAATAAAGGCAAAAGTGAGTATGAGTGTCAGGGAAGGGGGATTTGAATAGTGATAGCATGAAAAAATGATTATTTTGTACTAGACTTTTTGATAAATACTTCAATCATTATCAAGGAGCTCTGGTTGTATAGTGGGTAAGGCATTTGGCTGCTAACAGAAGGTTAGTGGTTCAAACCTACCAGCTGCTCCATGGCAAGAAGATGAGTCAGTCTACTTCTGTAAAGATTTACAGACTTGGAAACCCAATGGGGGTCTCTTTGAGTCAGGATCATCTTGATGGCAGTGGGTTTAATCTTATAATTTCTTAAATAACTGCAGCAACAAAAGCCTCTCTCTCTTTTTTTTTTTTTTTACATGCAGCATATCTGAAAGACCTTTCAGTACTAGTTAAAAATTGGTATTAAAACTGATCATAAGGACCAATTCTTAATAACCATAATATAGCAGACTGCTACAGTATGGCCTATCTCACATCCCCCTAGCTCATGCTGGGTTTCACAAAGGAGCCTGCTGAGACAAAACAGTTTCACAGTCTTCTTAGGGTGAATTACTTTCCATTTATCCAGGATAAACCAAATTACAAGCAATTCATAGCAAAGTCATTTTTTTTTTTTTTTTTTTTGAGAATAGCACACTTAAAAAAAAATCAGATGTATCTATTTCTTTAATGAAAACATTAATGAAACAACTAAAGAAAAAGTGATAATTACAAATGCAATGTTTCATAATAAAATTACTCTCTCCTTTTTAGATTTCATTTAAAAAGATGAACTGAAAAATAAAAGCTGTTACAAATGTCTTCATTTTTGCAGTAGCAGAGAATAAAAATTCATTTTTGGAAGCAAAACCAATTAAAATGTAGATAGACATGATTATTTAAAACCCACATATAATAGTAAAATTTAAAAAGAATAAAGATTGCTTTTTAAATCCACACCTAAATATCATCTGTGAATAACTATTTTATTAAAATAAATATATCCAAAACCCTGTTGCAACTGGGAACCCCAACATAACACTCACATCCTGGTTAGTAGCTCTACTAGTTTTTCCACTAGATCAAGATTTACATTAAGCCTGTGAGCAAATTTACCACATGGAGATTCCAGTATATGGGAGACAAAATTAAGTTAGGATACTACATGAGATTCATTGTAATGTAGTGATTTTGTGTCACACAAATGAAGATTAAAATCACATCTATGAAGATGTTGCTGACAATTGGTTTTGTAGTCCATAAAATGAGCATAGTAATGCTTACTTCATTGGTAGTCTGTCAGAATTGAAAGGGTTATGTATATAAAATAGCCAGGACTTTGACTGGTAGGAAATCAGTGGTTCCTAGAAGCTACTTAGTAGTAGCTCTTTATTACTGGCCAAAAAGTGGGTGGCTTGAACTCACTCATAAACATCTCAGAAGACAGGCCTGGTAGTTATCTAAAAACTCTATGGAACTATTCTACTCTGCATATGTGGGGTCACCATGATTCTCAGTTGACTAGATGGCAGCTAACAACAGCAATAAAGTGATCATCTTTGGGAAAAATGGAAGTTAGACATGAACCAAGTCCTGAGTATCAGGATTACAGAAACCTATTCTCATTTGTCTGCCCATGGCCAAAAACCCAGTGCCATTGAATTGATCCCAAGTGATCCTATAGGTCAGAATAGAACTGCCTCATGGGGTTTCAAGGCAGTAAACTTTCCAGAAGAGCACTACCACATATTTCTCTGGTGGGGGTGCTGATGTGTTCAAACCACTAACTAAGCCCTTAACCACCATGTCACCAGGCTCCTTTGTGCCCTTAGCAGGCATTGTTAATCCAGCATGAAAAATTGAACACACAAGAAACTTACTTATTCACAAGCCATATATTCTTCCATACTTGAAAAATTCAGCTAAGTTTCATCAATTTCAAATCCTAAATGAAGTGTCTTAGGTAAAGAGTGGGATCTCAGATTCATTAAGACCATTGCCTTGATATAGCCTGCAGGGAACCTCCATTAAAGTAAGGTGTCAACACTGGAATTCCTGGTGAGTCACATGAAATATTATGCTCCCAGGATTTTTGTGTTTTCACAGAAGTTTTTGCCAAGTCTTGCTGTAATCTGGTGCCAAATAGTTGCCTCCACTCTATGAGCTTTTTTGCCACTGATGAAGCATCTATTCTGGAAAACACTCACAATGGCAACAAGAAGAAATAGTGAACCCATAAATTCTGTGAACTGAATTCAGTACAATGGCAAAATCTTAAGATTGAGTCATTTGTAAAGTGTGTCACAATAAATAATGTACCATCAACTATTGCAATGCAATTGTCATTGTGTGTGTATGTGTGTGTATTTAAAAAGCACTAAACCAGATAACAAAGTGTAAATATTTGTTGAAAACCTTGACCATATTGATGGTACATAGAAAATTTTCATTGTAAAACTCTGATGCTTTAATTTCTGCAGGGCTGAAAGGTGACCTGTGTGTGGCTAAGGATGCAGAGATGATGTCTAAAAAGCATGCCTGCTAGTTGATTGGAGGGAAAATGCTCACCCCACTCTGACAGTTAGGTTTATGATACCAGTGTTACAAGAGAGGGGAATGCAAGCTAGCAACAGTAAGGACCAGCAGAGCTGCATTAACATTTTATACATTGAATTTAATAATGTATTCTTCATGCTAAATAACTTTCTGAAACTTATTTCATCTGATTTGAGATGTGATTTGAGAACTGCCAATATGTTAGGCAATCTGCTGCAATATTGTCTGTTTTCATCTAAGTACCTCTGCATCATCTTTAGCTCTGCTGTGTATCATTTTTTTTTTCTCATGCAGCCCTACTCAGCAAATCAGAGAGCTTAAACTAACGTTTCCAGTAGCAACAGTATGCTAGAATGATTATTTTAGCTACATTTTTAGGCCAGTAAGCAAAGGTAAATGTCAGCATTAGGGTAGACACACTAAGGTATGTGCAAATAGTCCACCTGTGCAGAGAACCAATTAGATTAGACTCTAAAACAGGACACTGAGTGGGATGTAACTGCCAGCATGGGATTTTGGGAGTCTGGGGAATGACTGTCCATTTGCCCCCACTGTTAGCTGATGCTCTAACTACTTCCAGTATAAAAGTTTATTCCTCAACATACTATCCCTGTTAAAATATAAACATCACAATGAGAATGAAAGGCTATAAATTTTATCATATACATACACCTTGGAATTAATGGGTTCATCAGAGCCAGTTCAGAGAGATTTTGATAATGGAAGTAGTAAGCAAATGCTTTGAAAATGAGAAAAGTGTGTGTGGGTATGAGGAGGGTGACATCAATGTAAGGAACATTAAATCTTAATGCTTCACCATTTTGTTTTGCTAACTACCCAGAAGTGAGAGATACAACCTCATTTGGGAACACCTCTGTGTTCTTAGTTTGTTCTTAGTTCTCTTACCATTATATTTAAGTCCTTGACTCTAAAAATGAATTATTTAGGTACATTTGTTTTGAGTTGAGTCATTTCATTCAAGACTGCAGTAGTGGTACAGTGAAAAATGCAACAAAGTAAGAATCAACTCCATTATTCATTCTTGACTTGCTGCAGGACCACTTACTCTAACCATTCCTTAATGTTCATGTTCTGACACCTCTGATGATAGTTTGGCTCTATGTATTGAGGCTATGTCTTAGTCTACCACTTGTCTTAGTCCTTGACTGCAGTTAGTTTATAAATATGAAAATAACATCTGAATTTTCACATTACAAATATAGAGATAAGAACAAGATTTTTAATTATGACATATACATGCAGTTATTTCCTTGCTTATATTAAGGGAAAAAAAAAATATTCTTCTAAATGCCTAAGAACAAGGAGTACTGGTGATGTAGTAGTTAAGGCATTTGACTGGTAACCAGAAGGTTGGTGGTTCAAACCCACCAGCTGCTCCATGGAAGAAAGATGATACAATCTGCTTCTATAAAGACTTATAGACTTGGAAACACAATGGGGGTCACTATGAGTCAGAATCAATTCAACGGCAGCAAATTCGGTTTGGTTTGGTAATCCCCAAATCAATGCACAAAGTATAACATTACTTTGAAATGCATGAGCTACTATTTTAAATATAAAATAGAAACAAGTATAATCTTCGAGAAAATCCTAACCAACATTATGTGAAAGTTGCTGGACTTAAGGCTTAGTATTTATAAAAATGACAGTGAGCTTAAAGAGGAGGTGATACTAAGTTTGCTGAAAATATTTTAATGAAAGGGTGAATAAAATGTAGAAATGAGAATAAACTTACCCAGTTTAAGGAAAAATGCTACTGGGTTAGCCTGGACCCAGGTAGAGCACTAGTAAATTTGAGTATCATGCCTAGAGTAGGGATAAGCAAAAATAAATGTGTCATAATGCATATTTTAAAAGACAGTTTCATTAAAAATATATTTAAAAACAAGCTCATGAGGTGCATATTTTGTTTAGATGAGATTAAATTTGACATGAAGGCATTAGCTTCTGGTCATTGGTAGTTCACAAATTAAGGAAGCTTTCTGGAAAGTTCACCAGAGTTCAGTTTAAACCTCTTTTAGAACAGGCACAGCCAATCAACAGGACTACCAGAAGTATTATCTTGGAAAAATGCTTTGCTGGTTATATCTAGCAAAGAGTAGCTTTTCACATATCCCCAAAGACCATGCTGAGGTACAGAAAATAGTTTGTCATAAATAACAGTGAGTGAAATCTTGAGGCAACTAGTAGCATTAAGAAGGCAAATGCTTCATAGTGTTTGAGCATAGTGAACTCCTTACCTTAATAATTCAAACCATCAGATTGAAAGCAAGAAAATCACCACGACAGGTAAATAGACTAGAAAAATACACACAATGTACGTTAAAATGAATATAAAGAGAACTTGAAAGACTTAACAAAAAGGCATCTTTGTTTACTGTTTACTGAGACTATCAAATAGCCAATAATATGATTCCATTTTTTGTAAGAGTGAATGTTTTTAGAACAATAATAGAATAAAAAGAAGCATCTATAGGACAAGAATTTAAGAAAGACATTTAGAAAAATGGTTAAAAAGGACTTGGAATATAGTTAATGAGGAAATATTTGTGAAACAGAGGGAATAAACTTTATGAAATATACAATGATCTGTCAACAAAGACAGTAAGATTCAGGACAGATGAAGTAATTGATGTTCACCAAAAATAAATTTAAAGTTAATTAAAATATCTTCATACTACAAGCAAAATAAATTTAGTGAAAATCTTTATGTTACATTGTGTCAGCTACTAAAACATTGAACATCAAATTGAATTTGGGAATTCTGATTTTCTTGAGTTTGTTGTTGTTTTTGTTTGGTTGATTGTCATATTGATATATCAAGCTAGGATGACTCAGGTTTACAGTACATTTTGTGAAGAAAACAGGAGTTTGCTATCAAGTGGTATCACTGTTTTTTGCCTGGTAATGCTTCAATGTAAGTCACTTCCCTGAAAATCAATAGTTTGAGGTTGAAGAGTTGGCCCTGCTTCTGTTTTTGAAGTTTTGTATCTGTTATTTATCTGAGCAGTCAGATGTTTAGCCTTGCCTTTAATTCCTGAAACTGAACCTTTACTGATGCTACAATTTTATGCACTCTACAAATCTGTGAAAATTAAAAAGAATTGAAGATGATCCATTTTCTGAGAGTATATGCTTTTTGAAGTCTGGACAAGTAGGAGTATATTTAAAATGCAAATATACTTGAGATGCTAAAATAATTTACATTCTGAGACTGCATTTTAAATATAATTGCATTACATTAAAACACAGTTGGGTTTATCTTGTGATATAAATTTGGTTTATTTCTTACAGATTTATGGTGACTGGGATTTTGTTTTGATCTTGTAGCATATACGGATATTTCACAACCATCTCTTATAATCTGTGCAGCTTTAGCAGCAACATTTGTAAACACAAGGGGATGTTTTCACTTTTTAGCAGGGGAAGAGCAGATGGTTGGGATTAAGGGAATCACTCCTTCGTGTTTAATAATGCAGCAGGGAAGGCAGTGGCAAGCTAACTTTTCACCAAGAGAGAATAATTTCTCAGAGCATCAGCTGGATCTTAACTAGCTAGAATAGAGCCCCTTCAGATGTGTACCATCTGCATGGGGGTGAGTCACAGCAAAAGATCTAATAATACTTGTAAAATACCCTTTGTTTCCAATGAATTCTATATGGAGGAAATCATCCCTGCACTTGATGGAAAGGACTAGTGTGGAGAAATTTGCATATAGGTAGAAAGCTGGTAGATAGAAATTCAACAAAGAAATAGAAATGACACAGGGGAACACAATTTAATACACAAGGAAACAAATGTTTAAAACTTAAGTAACATTTTTGGATCATAGAAAGATTATAAGAAAAAAAAGATGTGACTTTTATAAGATTGATTAGGTAAATGAGCAGAAGGAAAAAAAAAAAAAAGCAAACAAATAAACAAACAAAATGCAGTTAACCACAAAACCAGCAACTGAGGAGAAATTTGCCCTTCAAGAGTCAGGCAATAGAAGTTAACTGTTTTTTTTTTTTTCCCATAGTTTTCAGTGAGCAATACTTTTACATCCAGACCTAAAAAAGAAAAAGCATATATGGTTGTGAGTATGATAGCCTCATAGCCATGGATTTAACAAGTCTATAACTAGAGAAATTGCCTTAATAAGAATTTTATGAGTCCTGGATTTAAAACGGACTTCTTCAGAGAGCCTGTATTCTGTCCTCCTCCCAGAGCTGTGATAGTGGCCAGTGTTGTATGGCTCTTTGGTTTCAGATAGTACTTTTTCCTATTTCATTTGAACATGGCACATATATTTTTCAGTTTTGGTCACTCCTTCAATATACATTCTAAGCTAAGCTTTTAAAAAATGAGATTGTGTTTCTTCAGTAATAAGAGTGAAAATAAAGAATATAATCTGGATTTTCTTTTTTTCCCCCTCTTTTGAGTACCAGTTCTTCTAACTGAAATTCGAGTAACTTAGATTCTTATCTATAAATTAATTCTGTGGATAAGATACTTATTGATATATTAACCAACAGGAAAGTTATATGTCTCTGTCCTTGACCTTTGTGAGGGATTTCTATTGAATCTTAGAGTGTTTGTTTCCACCCTATGTATGAATGAAAGAATCATTGCAAGTCATTTGCAAACACAAATGTGCAAGAGGCATTGACTATAGGCAGAAAAAGAAGATGCATGACTATAAGGACATGGGTGTTACTACGATTAATAAACTAAAGTTAATGATTTCTAAAATGGTAAAAAAATAAACAACATTGAGTGTCCATCAAATGTCTTATGTTCAAATGGGGATTTAAGTTTTAAAGAGCTATCAATCTCTACATTATGGAGTGCTAAAACGGAAGGAATCAAATGAGAGAATTTATATTATCTGTTAACTGGGTCAAGGACTCTTTCTAACTACTAGAAATAATTCTCATTGTCACCTCTTTCCTAATATGAACAGAGGGAGGCAGAACTGCAGAAACACAATAGAGATTTATTTCTGTTAACCATTAGACAAATTAATATAGGTTAATTGAAGATTAACATTGGAATGTATCAGCCAAATAGAGTAGAGGGGGAAAAAAAGGTAAAACAGATTATAGTTACATATCCCAGAGATGTAATTTATATCCTGGCTGCTGCTGGTTATGTATTTATTCATGTAAACTCTCAAAAACAGTAATTATAACATCAGATTTCTCATCCTTGCTCTGATAAAAATATAGTCTTTGAAATATGTTCAGTATTAATCTTAGAACAGTTCAAATATAATTAAAACTAGTAAACATAAAGCATTCACAAATTCTTAACAATTTTTTAAGGATTCTTTATTTACCTGTCTCAAAGGCTAAAGAGTCCTGTAATGTTAGCATACAACACTTTTTGTCTTCAAATGAAATTAATGAAAATAAAATTATGAAGCCCTAATCAACCAAAAGAATTTATTTATTTAAACTAAGATATAATAATTCAGCAATCATTATAAACAAACCAAAACCAAACTCACTGCCGTTGAGTCAGCTCCGATGCACAGTGACCCCTCCTTGGGTTTCTGAGGTGGTATCTCTACGGAAGGAGATTGCTCAATCATCCTTCCAAGGAGTGGCTGGTGGGGGATCATTATAGATAAGATAATTACATTTATTTTGTGGTTTGAGATGGAGACAGTAGACAGTTATTTTGTTTTCCCAAGAAATGGTTCTCTGGTATCTAAAGATTATAGTTAGGAATGTTTTCAAAAGCCGAGAATAAAATGATGCAACCAACTATATACATATGTGTACAACTGAAGTAAAATAATGGTGTCAACATATTTCTGTTTAGGCATTTGTTTAATTAATATATCAATTTAAGAAACAAATAGGTGACTAGACATACCAAAATAATAGAGAACACCTAGTGATACAGTTACCATTCTGTTAATAGTGGGATTTTTTGGTGTGTTTTGATGTATTTTTAAAAAGTTGTATTTATAATATGCAATGACAAAGAGTTTAGCCTCTAAATTCTGCTGTATTTGAAATATTATAACCTGGGGCTGTGGGTTCATACATTAGCTATGCTTAAAGTATGCTTGTTACTACTTGGAACCATCAGTTTTAATGCAGCTTTTGTTGGTTTTAAACACTGAAACAAATAGAAAACAATCAGGCTCTAGTGGCTTGGAAACCTGGATAGCAGCCCAGCTTTCATGTATTAGGACTCTGGGAAAATAAATTTAAAAGGGGAAAATTTTCAAATCTGCTTTTGAGTTATATTTAACAAGTACTCCTCCCAAGGATTTCCAAGCTCTTTTTACATATGTTCTTCTGCTGGTTTATAATATAAATTGGGCTAGAAAATAATGCATTTCAAGACCTTAAATGTGTATTCAAATCATTTTTGGGTCTGAATAGATCATCAGTAGTTACAGATGAAATCCTAGGGTTTTATCTATTAGAGTAGCAGGTGCAGCTGGACATGTAGCTATGCACCCTAATATTCACCTTTACAAATCTTTATGTTATTTAAATTTATATTCAGTAGTTTACACTGACCACTGAAAATTATCCTTAGAATTCTAATATTGTCCAACTGAAAGACATAGACTCGTAAAAAGTACAAACCACTGAAAGAATTATATTTGGTGGGTATAATATTTCCATAATTCTACCACATTTGGAGTTGTACCATTGTGTGGGTGTTCTCTGGGTGAATAACTTCTAAGATGCTATTCATGCTTAATGATGTGATTGCTAACAGTTAGCTACCATGAAACAGTATACTGTCTCCTGTCATGAATTTATACAGCTTTCCTGAAAGGGGCAAATTATAAGGAACGTCTGGCTTTGAACTCTCTGAAGTAACAGCTGATAAGAATAGAACTTTTTTTTTTTTTTTTTGGTATCAAGGCCTAGCACGTCTTTTTCATTCCAACAATGACTAAACAAGATTAATTGAAAACAAACAAACAAAATAACTTTAGTATTGTATTTTGGGGAATATAGTAGAAAGTCTTTCTGCATTAACCTCATGTAGTTGTAGAATCTCCTGTCATGCCACCAGTCATTCTACAACTGAATTATACATAATTAGTCATATATATTCAATAGAGCTATGATTTTCTTCATAATTTTATAAAGCAATCTTTAAGTGCAATATATTGTAGATACTGCATTTAATGAAATCAGTAAACAAATATATATATATATTCACTAATGGTATCAACCAGTATTACATTTTTTTTTTTTCTTTTGGCTGGGAGGCTTTACTAGATGGAAAAAAGTACCTATGTTGAAAAATTTTGTGAATTATTAAAGTCAATATTGAAAAAGAGAAACGGGTTTTTTATGTGTATATTTATGTTTTACTTCCAACACTGTGCTTGGTTCTAAAAATCACCTTAGCAAGTTATCTGTTGTATTTTTTCTCCATCCTAAAGTAAATTTCCACCACTCATCTGTCAGTTTTGTCATGCTGTGGTGGCTTGTGTGTTGCAGTGATACTGGAATCTATGTCTCCAGTATTTCAAATGCCAGCAGCTCCATCCAAGTTAGACAGGATTCAGCAGAGCTTTGAGACCGAGATAGACTAGGAAGAAGGAAGTGGCTGTCCACTTCTCAAAAAATTAGCTGCTGAAAACTTTATGAATAGCAGGGAAATACTGTCTGATGTAGTGCTGGAATATGACCCTCAGGTTGGAGCGTACTCCACAAACAACTGGGGAAGAAGGACTGCCTCAAAATAGAGCTTACTTCATGGCATGGATGCAGTAAAGCTTACTGGACCTTCATTTGCTGATCTGACATGACACAAAATAAGAAGCAACAGCTGCAAACATCCATTAATAATCAGAATGTGAAATGCATGAAGTATGAGTATTGGAATGGTGCATGTTGTCAAAAATGAAATGAATTGTATAAAGATCAATATCCTAGGAAATACTGAGCTGAAATGGATTGGAATAGGCCATTTTGAATCAGACAGTCATGTGATCTACTATGCCAGCAATGACAAATTGAAGAGGAATGGCATCACATTCATCATCAAAAAGAATATTTCACAATCTGTCCTGCAGTACAATGCTGTCAGGTATACAATAATATCTATACACTTGCAAGGAAGACCAGTTTATACTAGTATTACTCTAATTTATGCACCAATCTTTACAGCCAAAGATGAAGAAAAAGACTGTTTTTGTCATCTGATCAAACATGCAATTAAGATGCATTGATATTACTGGTAATTGGGATGCAAAAATTGGAAACAGAAAAGCAGCATTGGTAGCTGGAAAACATAGCCTTGGTGATAGAAATGATGCCAGATATCTCATGATAGGATTTTGTAAAATCAATGAATTATTCATTGCAAACACGTTTTTCAACAACATAAAGGGTGATTATACAAGTAGCCCTTGCTAGATGGAATACAAAGAAATCAAATTTACTACATCTGTGGAAAGAGACAATGGAAAGTTCAATATCATCAGTCAGAATAGGCTAGAAGCTACCTGTAGAACAGGCCATCAATTTCCCTTATGTAAGTTCAAGTTGAAGCTAAGAAAATTTGAACTAGTCCACAAGAGCTAAAATACAACCTTGAATATATCCCACCTGATTTAGAGACCATCTGAAGAATAGAATTCATGCATTAAACACCTGTGACTGAAGACCAGATGAATTATGGGATGACATAAAAACATCACACATGAGAAAAGCAAATGCCTATTAAAACGATAGGAAAGAAAGAAAAGAACAAAATGTGTTTCAGAAGAGACTCTGAGACTTGTTCTTGAATGGAGAGTAGCCAAAGTGAATGGAAGACATGATGAAATAAAAGAGCTGAACAGAAAATTTCAAAGGGCATTTTGAGAAGGCAAAGTATTATAATGAAATGTGCAAACATCTGGAGTTACAAAATCAAAAGGGAAGAACACGCTTGGCATTTCTCAAGGTGAAAGGATTGAAGAAAGAAAAATTCAAGCCTTCAGGTGCAATACTGAAGGATTCTGTGGGAAAAACGTTGAACAATGTAGGAAGCATCAAAAGAAGATGGAAGGGATGCAGAGTCACTACACCAAAAATAATAGGTCAGGGCTTAGAACTGTCCTATAAACCAAACCCAACCCACTGCCATTGAGTTGATTCCAACTCATAGCAATCTCCATTGAGTTTCTGGGGCAGTAGATTTTTACTGAGGTAGATTGTCCAATTTTCCTTCTACAGAGCGGCTGGTGGATTTGACCCCCTAACCTTCCAGTTAGCAGTCAAATGCCTTAGGTAGTGTGCCATCGGAGTTCCTTAGAAATGTTCCATATATGTGGTTAAAACGGTTAAATGTGAAGTTGGATATAATGATGTGGTCATATTCTATCTCATGAATGGAGAAGAAAACCTATCTACTGAGAAAGTAGCAGAGGTGATATCCTATAGCCCTACAGGTCCTGACTCCATACTCTTCTCATATGAAGCTCAGCTGCATCCACAAAGCATTTATATATTTATGCAAAGTATCTCAGTTTTCCTTCCCATTAGAGCATCTTATTTACTCCTAATTGAACCAAACAAGTTTTAACTTGTATAGTAAATCAGGAACATCTTTTTCCATATCTATTTAATGTTGTTGTTGTTGTGTGCCATTGAGTTGGTCCCAACTCATAGCGACCCCTCCTTCGGTTTCTGAGGCAGTATCACTACAGAAGTAGGAATTCCCAACCTTACTTCCGAGGAGTGGCTGGTGGGTTTGAACCACCAGCCTTCTGCTTAATAGCTCTGGTGATATAGTGGGTAAGGCATTTGGTTGGCAACTCTGCAGGAGTAAGATGAGACGATCTACTTCCGTAAAGATTTACAACCTTGGAAAATCAATGGGGGTCTCTATGACTCAGAATTGATTCAATGTCAATGGGTTATTTAATAGCTAAGGAGATTGAGTTTTAGAAAAGTGAAGTTTTGTACATCCATTGGAAAGGGAAAAGACAATATTAATGTCATGTCTTCTGACCAATGGTTTTTATGTTATTCTACATATCTCTGAACAACAACAAAAAAATGTGACATAACAGTTATTAAAGGCAAGCAATGGAAAATGCATTGAGAAAATTTTGTCTAGTTCCAATGGAGAACAGAATAAAGAAGAAGGGCTCTGTTTGGATGTTAGAAAAGTTCAAGTGATTATTTGTTTTAGTGGGCAATTTTATAAAGGCATACCCTAAAGAAAAAAATGTACCTGTCTTTAAACATTTAGGAAAAATTAATTTTGTAACAGAAATATCTAAAAAACAAAAACAAAAAATTAAAACCTTGCAGAAATACCTAGAACTAGGTTATCCAATACATTAGCCAATAATTAGTTTGGTATTTACATTTAAATTAATTAAAATTAAATAAAATAATTCAGTTCTTCACTAACACTAAGCACATTTTAAATGTTTACTAATTTCACGTAGCTGTGCCTGTCACATTGACCAAGGCAGATTATAGAATACTTCCATCATCACAGAAAATTCTAGTGAACCCTGACCTAGAACAAGGTGATTACTACTCAGTAGAATTTTCCCCAAAACCATGAATTCAGAATGATGAACCATAAAAGAAAATCAACCTTTAGTACACTAGCCAAAAGTATACTAAAATTTACTAAGTGCGCTTCAGTTGAATTGTTCATTTAGATGCGTTAGAATTGCTTTCTTCTCATAGCGACCTCACGTTACAGAGTAGAGCTGCCTCATAGAGTTCTCTAGGCTGTGATTTCCATGGGGGTAGATTGCCAACTCTTTCAGAGCCACTGTTGTTGTTGTTATTGCGCCATCCCGTCAGACCCGACTCAGCGACCCCTCCTTGGGTTTCCAAGGCAGTATCACTACGGAGGTAGATTGCCCCATCTTCGTTCCGAGGAGTGGCTGGTGGGTTTGAACCGCCAGGCTTCTGGTTAGCAGTCAAGTGCCTTAGGCACTATGCCACTAGGTGTGTTTAAACCACCAAGCCTTCAGTTAGCAACCAAGTGCGCAACCAAGTGCTCTGCTTTCTGTACTATACAAAATTAGAGGTAGGAGATATTTATTGATTAAATGTACATGTTTTCCTTTATGCTTATTTTGATTGACTCACCTATTGATTGTATGTATAGACTAGAAGCTCCAAAAATTTTCTTTGTATATTAATCACAACTTTTTATTGCCAAGAATGCTAGTGGTATATTAGATAATTTGACTTTTCGAGGAGGAGAAAAAAAAAATCATTTATATGACATTTCTACAAAGTACACAAGATTGTCAAGAATTAAAATTTGCTCTACACAAGAAGTAACGGTACAGGAAGCTTGTAAGACTCTCAAATCCATATTGTACTTGAAAGGTTAGATATGATCTTAAGTCTACTTAGCACTACAGTAATGCTGTGCAATAATGCAAGATGACTGTGCCTTGATGTACTTGTCTGGTTAGGTACATTTCTTAAGTGGTATTTATTAGCACAGATTCATATGCAATGTCGTTTAAACTCACATATTTTTGCTACATCCCACCTATATGTTTTATCTATGTAACAGTGATATTTTAGTCTAACTCTAGAGATTGCATGATAGTGCAAAACAAATTCTCAAAGCAAATATGTTTTCATACATAAAGAAGCTAGAAATCTGTCTTTTTAAAATTATTAGTTTCAACTCCTGAAATATAAACGACACTACAGGTTCTCAATCAAGCTGTTAGAATGTACTATTTGGAATCATAATGAAAGATATTTTTGTCAAAAGTATTATCTTAATATGTGAAGCTATCAGGATGATTTTATTGGACATCAATATAAAAACATTAAAGGCAGCCAGGCTGATTAGAAAGTTTTGCTTTCCCCCTCTTTGATAAAATCAGTCCATATCTAGCCACTGTTTTCTAAAATTTCAATCATATTCCTCCTAAAGTATTTAATATTCCTTAAAACATCTAACTGGCATGCTCCTTGGAAAATACATGTAAATGTTGAGAATTTTAAACATTTACTTTAGAATACTTGGAAACACGGCATACTGAATGAATTAAAATCACAGATTATCTTTCTTTCACTTCATTCTGATGATTTCCAATGTAACATTATGTCTGATCTTAATCAAGCCATGTTATTTTCCTAATCTTTTTCTTCCAGGTGCCTTGATATTCCCATATTAGGAGATGTAAGACAATGTCATTATTAGATATTTGTAAATACTACTTTATCTCCCCCCTCAACCATTGTGCTAGTAAAAAAAAAAAAAAAAAAAAAGCATCAAGTCACCATTTTGAAAGCACCTTTATAGAGGTGAAATCAGGGCTTAACCTTAAATTTTATCTTACAGAATTTCATATACCTTCCTATCAAGCCAAGCAATTCCAGACTGTAGACCTAGATACTTGAAGCAGTCTACAGTTGACCCAAAAACTAAGAAACTAAGAACTTTTTCTCAGGCTATTCTAAGAAACTAAAATCTCTGGGATTTTTAGAACTAGTAATACTTAGAACTCCCACTTCTCCATTTTGTGTCAATTAACGGCTTTATCCTATCCATACATTCCACTAGGTATATTTCAATATTCCACATAGGAAGTAAATTCTCATTAATTTTAACTATATATGTATGTATATATATATATATATATATATATATATACACACACATATACATATACATATATATATATATATTTTTTAAATCACTGATATATGCATCAGTGATGAAACAGCACTGCTTTGATAATAGGAATATGTAAAATCTACCACTGTTTATATGTTTATTTAATTTGTATCTTTCAAGAAGTATTTATTGATAACCTACTTTCTGTTCTGTATGTTAAAGAAAGCAGAAAAATGTGATTTAAAAATCCAGCGTTCAACGAGTTTACTTCCTAATGATTAGCCTTATGGAAATTCTGTACTTTCTCTTTACTTTCTTCCCCTCACCTGTAAGCTGATGGAGTATGACTGAATGACATTCTAGAATTAAACTTCAAAATCCCTATAAATGTTATTTATGATCAATTTAATCTAAGTTCTTTACAGTTTAAATGTGTGATGAATTTAAAACACACATACACATATATATTGCTGTTGCTTAGTTGCTTTTCAAGTAGATTGACTCCTGGACCTCCTGAAGAGCCCATGTGTGCATAGTAGAACTGCTTCATAGTGTTTTCAAATGTGTGACTTTTTGAAGGAAGATCACCTGGCCTGTCTTCTCAGGCGTCTCTGGATGCCTTCCACTGTGAACCATTTTGTTAGTACCCCATGGCTTAACCGTTTCTGTCACCCAGAAAGTTAGTGGTTCAAACCCACCAGCTGCTCCATGGAAGGAACATAGGGCAATCTATTTCCCTAAAGATTTATTGCCTTGGAAACCCAATGGAGGTTGCTATGAGTCAGGATCAACTCAATGGCAGTGAGTTTGGTTTTGGTCTGTATATATATGAGTACCAGTGGTGTAGTGCTTAAGGCATTAGGCTGATAACAAAAAAGTCAGTGATTCAAACCTACCGGTTGAAGCCTTGGAAACCCAATGGGGGTTAATATGAGGTGGAATCAACTCCATGACACAGAAGATATGTTTTAATTAAAACTACTTTAATCAAAATATCATCTCAAAAGATATTTGTTTTAATCAAAACATATTATACATATAAACTGTTGACCTCTAAAATGTTCAAGGAAAATGTATACTTTCTTTGCTGGATGTTTATAGTCAATAATCAAATCATTCCTAACATTGCAGAATTATATCAAGCTTCCTTTTTCAAGTCAGTTGTGTAAAGCAAAACTGTTGATGTCTGCAAATTTGTTGTTGTGTATCCAACAATAGCACTGATGTTTCTTTACTATCTTATTACATTTAGGGAAGATACCTGATTTTTTATCCACCAGAGAATTATTTTAGCAATGTAGTCTATTAATTTTTTTTCTCCTTTGAGTACCTATCTTTTAGAAATACTTCTTATAAAAGTTATATTTGTCAAAGAGCAAAGGTTAGCTATCATTCTGACTAGAGGACACTATTAGAACTTGTCTATCTTTTAAAAACAGAATTATAAAATTATTGTGGTTGGAATTACAGTCTTCTAGATGGAATGGACCTTAAAAATTATCAAGTACTATCCTTTCATTTCTCTGAAGGTTTTAACCATCTAACATGGGATCAAGAGACAGTTGGTAGCAGAGCTGGAACTCTGTCCATTGCACATAGTTATTTCTAATGCTTTATATA